>NW_023270436.1:20266271-20268598 GCF_011800145.1 Mirounga leonina | reverse complement strand
AAAGAAAGAAAGAAAGAAAGAAAGAAAGAAAGAAAGAAAGAAAGAAAAAAGAAAGAAAGAAAGAGAAAGAAAGAAAGAAAGAAAGGGAGGGAGGGAGGAAGAAAGAAAAAGGGAGAGAGAAAGAGGGAGGGAAGGAGGAAGAAAGAAAGGGAGAGAGAAAGAGAGAGAGAAGGAAGGAAGGAAGGGAGAGAGAGAGAGAGAAGGAGGAAGGGTGAAAGAGAAGGAAGGAAGAAGGGAGGGAGGGAGTGAGGAGGAGGAAGGGAGGGAGGGAGGAAAGAAGGAAAGAAAGGAAGAAAGAAAGGAGGGGGATTTCACTCTGGACGCTGGGCCACATTAGCTCATGGCCCAGTTTTCTGGCTCAGGGTTGGAGGGGCGTGATACTCTTATGCAGGGCATTTGACGGCAGAGAGACTTGAGTTCCTAAAGATTATTATTTTAACAAACCCAGCTTTGACGTGTCCAAAGGCAGCGGGAGGCTCTGAAGGGTTTTCCAAGAAAGCGTGTGTTTCTTGGGGTTATTATTTCAGACTCAAGTTCAGGGAGGGAGACTGTTTTGCTCAACTCGTGTTTCTGGAAAAACAGGCGCTTGGAAAGAGTTGGACGAGGCGGGCAGGATGTGGAACGGAGAGCTGCTGGCCCGGGGAACAGGGGACGGGGGAGGTGGAGGAGAGAGGCCAGTGGCCTAGTGAGGCCTCTTCTTGGAGCTTGGACCCAGGAGCCCAGCCCCCATCCTAGGGTCTGAGGGAAGGGGCTGCCTGAAGACAAGAGTTGGTTGAGATCGCTGTTGGCTCACTCTTGAGGAATATGTATTGGCCAGCCTGCCTTTCCCATCTGGAGCAGGGATGGTGGGAGAAGACAGGGCCATGGATGCAAGCTGCCATCTTGGTTAGCGTTACAAGGCATGGGCTAAGGCATGGGGATGCTGTCTAGACATCACTGACTCACTGCGGGCCTCAATATCCCCCCTGGAATCAAGAGCCTTGAAAGTCCATGTGTGGCCCAGCCCTAGCCTGTCCCTCCCCCTTCCCCGACACCACTCTCCTCTTCATGCACTGGGCTCCAACCTCACTGATCTCACGGTTCTACCCGGCTCAGGGCCTTTCCTTCTGTCTGGAACCTTCTCTTTGCTCTTCACCCACCTCTGGCTCATCCTTTGGGCATCATGTAAATATCACCTCCTCCAGGGAGCCTTCATCCCCCAAACCAAGTCAGGGGACTCTGTCATACGTTGTTCTAGCTTTCTGAATTAATTACTTATTCAAATTCTGTCTCCCTTACCTACTCTGAGGACATTAGGACAGGAACCCTACTCATCTCACTCACTGTGGTATCCCTGGCACCTGGCCTGACACACAGTAGGTGCTCAAGTTATGAGTGGAAACATCTCCCAAGCAAGGCTCCCAGCCCAAGGGTAGGGGCAGAGCTCAGACTCAGTGGTCAGCCCATGACACCAAGCAGATACCAAACAGACCACTGGACAGATGGAGACACCTTCTTCTACCCCCTTCTTCTTAGGATTGTGAAAGGGCAGACTCTGGGGATAAGTGCATCCCCCCAACCTTTATTAATGCCAGTGACCAATCAAAGCTGTTGGCTTTACAAGAAAGGGCTCTTCGGCCCATGCAGACCAGCCACTCTGTCTCATGGACTCCCTCTCCCCCAGGGTGCCCCATTTTCTCTTGTCCCCTGGCTTCATTCCAGGTGTCTCCCAAGTCCGCCAGGCAGAGACTCCTCTGATAAACTCCCCTCCAGGAGACCACGTGTTCTCACTTCTCCCTTGCTCCTGGAGCCGGGTCCTTGGGGGGACCCGCCATTCTTTCAAGCCTGGAGGTGAGTCATCACCACGTCACGTGTCCCAGGGAATGTCAAGTGTCTCCTGCTTTAGAGCCTCACGCCCCGGACTTTGTTTTATGGGGCTGGGCTGTCTGGGGCTGCCGACGATTTCATCCATCAACTCGGGACCGCTCCAACACTAATGCTGAATTTATAGAAGTGGTTAAACAAAGTGTTGACAATATGGACGGCGTGTTTCTGATTAACACAACGATTCCGAGGGAAACTGCCAACTGTGGGGAAGTCAGTAAAACACAGCAGTGATTTCCCAGGCTCGGTAAGCTCAGGCCTTGACATCATGGGATTAGCAGATGTTGCGCAAGGACCTTGCAAAGCTTTTGGAGGCCTTGCTTGATGGAGAAGGGTGGGCTCATACACAAACCAAGAGCTACCCCTTCCTCCCTCCCTCCCTCCCTCCCTTCCTCCCTTCCTCCCTCTCTTCTTCCTTCCTTCCTTCCTTCCTTCCTCCCTCCCTCCTTCATTCCTCCTTCCTT
>NW_023270436.1:20224838-20266261 GCF_011800145.1 Mirounga leonina | reverse complement strand
AATCCTCTTTCAGCCTTAAGAATTTCCACCAGGAAATTCTGTTAGCTGCAGAGAAGCTCCCAGACTCCTGTCCTACCTTGTCCCCTTGTCCCCCGCAAAGGCAAATAGTAACCCCAGCTAATGTGTATGGAATAATTACTGAGCACCGAATACTTTTTATCTCATGTCATCCACATGCTGGGTACTGACTGTGACTATCTTCATCTTTCTTACTTTGAGAAAGTTTAAAACTTATGAAAGGTTGCCAAAATCATACAAAAAGTTCCCATGTACTCGTCCTCCAGCAGCTCCAATATCTTATGTAGCCTCTGTGTAGCCTTCATGCATTGTCAAAACCAGGGAGCTGACTTTGGTACAATGCTTACACCTTATTTTATCAGTTGTGCTCCCGCACTCTATATGGAGAGAGTTCTATGAGATTCTATCACAGGCATAGATTAGAAGTGGCCAACGCACAGGATACAGAACAGCTTCACCTCCATAAAAAACAGAACTTCCCCAGGCTGGTCCATACAGTTGCACACTCCCTTCAACCTCACCCCTTAGACACCACTGATGGGTTTGATCACTGTGATTTTGCCACCTCTAGAAGATTATGTAAATGGAATCAGACAGCATGTAACCTTTGAGGAGCTTTGTTTACTCGGCATAGCGCTCTCGAGATCCAGCCAAGTTGTGGATATCTGTAGCTTGTTCCTTTTCGTGGCTGCATAGTATTCTGTTGTATGGATATACCACAGTGCCACCACTCACCTGCTGAAGGACATCAGGGTGGTCTCCATTCTGGGACTATCATGAATAAGGTGGAATAAACTCTCATATTCAGGTTTTATGTAGTTACCTACACTTAGCAGATGAAGAGAGAAGAGAGAAGAGAAAGGGGAAGGGAAGAGAGAAGGGTGAAATGACTCACACAAGGTCAAGCAGCCAACAATCTGAATCAAGATTTGAACTCAGATAGTAACTCCAGAGACCGGGTGCTTATCCATCTGCAAGGCCACCAATTAGTAGAAAATAATTAATCCTAAAAAGTTAATTAATGCTCCAGGAAGATGCAGTGTGTTTATTCAGTGGTTTGGTGTTTCCTCAAGAATATGCACGTGTTCCTTGAGGGACTGCAAGAAGAGTATGAGAATCAAATTCTACGGAGTCAAAGCCGACCCCTCAGCTTGGTATGCAGGGGCTCCCCAATATGGCCTCAGCCCACCCGGGCTTCTCATCTTCTCTCATTCTCCTCTGGCTGGTCAGAAGCCATGCACTATTTTCCCTGGAACAACCTCTGAGTTTCCAGTCGTCTTGGTTCTGCTCACACCGTCCTCTGCCTGTAATGCCCCTCCCTCTGCAGCCTCCATGGCTGTAGCTCACGCCTCCCTCTTCCGTTAGCAAGTACCTCCTTGGAGAGGCGCTTTATCCTCATCTCCTGCCACTCCCCAACCATATTCTCGGCTCCATGAATATTTATCCATTTTTATAAACATGCATCTATTCATTAAGCAAAGCTCCCTGAGGACCGAGGCTGTGCCAGGCACAGAGCTGAGCCCTGGGAAGCAAAAATAAATAATCCATAACCTCTGAGCCCAGCCTTGGCGGAAGTCAGTCTACAGACATAGAAATGCATGCCACACGGTGGCATGAAAGGATGAAAATGGAGAGAGCAAATCACAGCAGTTGGCAACTGGGAGCCGAGTGCGAGTCCCCGATGGGCTGTATTTTAGTCTGCTCAGGATGCTCTAACAAAATACCATCAACTGGGTGGCTTAAATAATAGAAATTTATTTTCTCACAGTTCAGGGACTGGAAGCCCAAGATCAAGGTTATGGCGGATTCGGTTTCCCGTGTGGACTCTAGTCCTGCCTTGCAGATGGTCGCCTTCTTACTATGAGCTCACGTGGCCTTTCCTCACTGAGAGTGCTCGGAGCAAGAGATAGAGAGAGACAGCTGTCTAGTGTCTCTTCTTAGAAGGATACAAATCCTGTCGGATCAGGACCGCACCTTTAGGACCTCACTTAGTCTTAAATTATCTCCCCTGAGGCCCCATCTCCAAATACAGTCACATGGAGGGTTAAAGCTTTAGTATACAGATTCTGGGGAGAGACACAGTTCAGTCCCTAGCAGACTCCTAGCTAGTGGTGGGACTTGCTGCCGCCCCGCTCTGCCTCTTCCTCTTACAGAGAGGTCCTATGAGGAGGCATGGGGTGATTGGTGATGCAGACTTGCCTTCCTCCCAGGGTCAGCCTCCTGAAGTGAGGAGCCAGCCTCCCTTGCTCGCCAGGGCAGCCACGCCCCACGTGCCTGAGTCGCCAGGAACCAGTGCCCCGTTTCAGCTCACGGCATAGGGGTCCCGGACCTTCCCGGCGTCTGCAGCTCGCAACGTCAGAGAGGACAGCATCTGGCTGGAGCAGGGCGAGCGAACACGGAGGGCCCAGGGGAGGCACTGACCTTCAGTTCTGCAGCTCCATAAACAGCCCGGGGAACCCACACTCCCACCTGCAGCTGATCTTCCTCCAAGAACCTTTCATGCTTGCTCTGCATTTGATTTCCTCCCTCCAGTGGCCTCCCGCTCCCCATAAAACTCAATCTCCTTTTGTTTTCAATTCAATTAAGGGCCAATAATTCCACCCACAAGGCCACACATTGAAAGTACTGTCAATAACCCAGCTGTGGCCAGAGACAAGGCGTCCCGCAGAGAAGGACGGCGAGAAATCCCTGAGGCTCTGGTCCAGGTGAGAGGAGGGCTGGGGTTGAGGGGGGACAAAAGACCCCAGTGGGAGTTAGTCCTGACTTCTGGACTTGGCCATGGCACTCATTTGCCCCAAGATCTTGGCCAGGAACGGTCCTCCCTGGGTCTCAGCTCCTCCATCTGTAAAATGGGACCAAGAAATACAGGTGTGAATTTTTAGCTCCATTCTTCCCCGCACCCCGACTGCCTGATTGCTATTTCAAAACTAATTTAACAACTGATTTAAAAAAAATATACACCACGTCCACGGTCCCAACCAGGAGGCCCATTTGCAGGAACTTGGCCTCTAAAATATTTGTACAGGTATGCAAGGACGTTCATTTAAGTCCTTAACGTCCATCAATCACTGGGGGGCCGATTACATACACTGTGCTACAGCCATACTTTGGAATACCTTTCAGCTGTTAACGAGAATGTGGGGAGATCTACACGCACCGTTATAAAAAGATGGTCAAACTATACTGTTAAGGGAAACTTGCAGAAATTAAGTAAATATATATATACACACACACATAGTATGCATATGTACACATATATGTAAGTATGTATTTCTTTAATTAAGAAACAAATCATATTGTAAACAGGACACAAATCCAAACAGAAACAAAAATGATATAGGAAGAGCACAGCACGTGTGTGTGTGTGTGTGTGTGTGTGTCCCAAAGGATGCATGGCCCGCTTTAAAATAACAGATTTTTGAGTGGAGGGGAGGGTAGTTTGCGACTTCAGAGTTTTCCAGTGAGTATAAATTGCTTTATAATTAAAATGTATATAAACCTATAAAATGAAATGAATACCTGCTTGTGGTTAAGAACTGGAACCTTGTATTAAGGTAAAAGGAAGAATATTTAATTCCCACTACTCAGCGATAACCACTGTTGACATTTTTATGCATTTCCTTATGAGTCTTTTTCCTTATTCACGTACACATATATTTTTATAATAAAGTTGGAATTATGCTCCATGAGAAATTTTGTAGCCTGCTTTTCCACTTAACGTTTTCACATCAGGGTTTTCCCAGGGCATTAAGATTTACCTAGTAATCATGAGAGGAGGCCCCGGGATAGCCTGGCCACCTGCACTTGCTCCATCCCCTTGAGTGCTGGAATTACCCCCTAATTGCCAGGTGACCAGGGACACCGCCATCCTGCTTTTTCACCAGGATCTGGCCCAGTGTTCTGTACATAGTAGGGGCTTGATAAATACTTGCTGAATAAAGTAATCAACAACACAAATGGGTACCAAATAGCGTCTGATGAGCCCCCTGTTGTCAGGCTCAGAGGCTGCCTCCATGTCTCACCTTTAGAACCCACGGTGGCAATAAATATCTCGGCGCCACCCATCTGCATGGAGGCAGGGCTCTGTCCCTGCTCCTCCGAAACCTTTCATTTCGTCTCTGATGGTCTGAGTCACTGCAGGGTGGGGAATCAGGCCCTCACCACCGAGCTTGGCTTTGAACACAGCCCAAACTGCTGCGCTGGCCCCTGGAGGGGAGTGTCATTTCATCCACATAAGAGGCTTGTGACTGAAGCCAGGGAGTGGCGCAGCTGGGGTGTCAGAGTTTCCCAAGGCAGGCCACATTGCAGGGAGAGCTCTCGGGAGCTGCAGCGGCCGCGGGCGAGGCCCCAGGTGGGATTCCAGATGCCCGGACCATAGCCAACATTTCTAATAAAAGCCTTTGAGGTTTAAGTCTTAGGTTCAAAGCTTCAACTTAACAGAACTGTGCTCAGATCCCCCTTTGCCACTTCCTGGGTGGCTTGGAGCTCTGTGAGCCTCAGGTTCACATCCTTAAAATGGGGACGATAGTAGAAGTCATCTCTCGGGGACTTGCGAGGGTTCAATGAGAGAAAGCGCATGACATCCTTAGCGCTGTGGGCACGGTTGGATGTGAGATCAAGGTTGACCATTATTCAAGCCTCTATGGGGTCTTTTGGATCAAATCGGTGTTCCTTTTTTGCCAGCTACGTGAGGACAGCTCCAATTTCGTTAGACTTGTGTAGCCCCGCTGCTTTTGCCTTTGTAGAAATGGAGCCGCTCCATTGGGAGGAGCCATGTGACTTGGCCTCGGCCACGGACACTACGTGTTTTCTTCGTGGTTTGGGAGGGGACATCGAGTACCCATGATGGAATGTCTAAAGGATGGGCCACAGACCCACGACACCCAAACATCTCTCGGAAAAACGGTCCGAACCTGGCAAGATGAAATTTAGCAGAGAACTATGAAAATCCTAGAGTTAGGTCCAAAATTCCCACTCCACGAATAATAAAAACTATGAAAATAGCTCCGAATGCCGCATTCAATGCTAAGAACTGTGCCAAACGCTTTGCGTACATATCTTATTCAACTATCCCCATTTGCAGAGGAGGGGACCCCGAGGCTTGGTCTCCGTGCCCAGCATCCTCCTGCTGGTAGATTGGTCACATGGAGACTCAAAGCCAGAGGAAGTATGACCCTAGACCCATACTCTTAGCCCATGTGCCTGCTGTCTTGGATGACAGGGCTATTATGCTTTGAATCACACCATGTGTGTGATTCAAGGTGGGTCTGGGAATAGCGAAGAGGTTAGTATGTCACTAAAGGTCTGCGTGCCTGCCAAGAGGCTGACTGTCAGTCATCCCCACGTTTATTCATGCAACAAAGAGGAGGTCAGGAGCTACGTGGGCCAGGTGCCGTGCTAAGCAGCTGATCCAGGGTGGACTAGCCAGAGACAGTCCCTGCCCTCATGGGGCTCACAGTCCAGCAGGAGAGAAAGACAAGAAATAAATGACTCCAGGGGTGCCTTAAGGGCTGTTCCAGGGGACTCAGCCTTCATCCAGAATTCCCCAGGCACCCTCGTGCTTTCCCTGGCTGGACTCAGCCCCTGGCTGGGGGAATCTACCACCTCTTTGGAGTGAAATATATATACGGATGCTGGGAAATGTGCCTGGCACATAGCAAATGCCTGACGTTAGCTGCAATAATGTAATAAAAGCGGCCACTTCAAATGGAGCCATTGACTTTCTGGACCTTCAGGACAGCATCGGGCTTAGTTCTGTTCAAGTTTACCTTATTGGATTTGGTATATGGCTCTGCACACTCATAACCCCTCCCAAACAAAGACCTTCTGTCCTAACTTTGAGGATTGGTGGGAGTGATTTCTTTTGAATCTGATTTCTCATGATTCCACTGGTTCAAGCCTGCTTCACATCTGAGCTTGTTTAAGGGCTCAGCCTTGGTCACAAAATTTGTCTACACTCAGGCACTCGGTAGTCCAAGACTTTGCTCCAATTCATCTCAGTATGACTGGGGCCCCAGATATGTGGAACCTGGAAATGTCATTTGCAACCAAAAAAGTAAAATAAATGTTGCTTTGGAAGGAAAAGAAGTCCTTTAAACAAAGTCAACTCTAATACAACACCCGTTCTACTTCGATTTCTCCTATGTGAACACAGCTTATTGTATTGCCTTGATCAAAGACGGCCTTTGGATGCTTTGCTGGCCCCACAGTCCCATTTCATAGATGAAGAGACTGGGGCCACCCATGGACGTGATCAGGCCAGCAGTCTGGGAAGCCTAAGTCGGGTGATGAATTCGTTCTGGGTCCCAGCAGCTCCCCACCTGCCTGGAGCTGGAAATCTCATTAGGCGGGGTTTCTCACAGAGCCCCTGCCTTTCCTGGGCTCCCCCTTGCAGGGGACGCTAGGAAAACAGAGTCTTACACAGTGTTTTAGAGTTCCTGCTTTCCGGCTTTGCTCAGTGCCAGGAAACTCCGAGAAGACAGATGTCACAGTGTCTTGTCTTGGGTGGGAGGTGTTTCTTTCATTCCCCACCCTCACTTCCAGCCACCCCCCTTGCTTCTCGCTTGAGTTCTTCACACCTGCTAATGAGAATTCCTGACTCTCCGCCTTAGCTCCAGCCAGTGGGGGTGAGGAGGAGGGGTCCTGGCCACAAGTCCCAGGCTCCGCTTTTCTTAAGCTCAAATAATGCATGGGCCTCTTTTGAGGAGAAACATGAAAAGGTTCCTAATATTTACTTAAGTCAGTGCATTTAAAAAATTTGCTTTGAATTTCTACAAATGTAAGTCAACACGAATTCCTTTTGTCTCATTTTTGTAGGAACCCCTTCACCTTATTATTATTATTTTTTTAAAGATTTTATTTTATGGGGCACCTGGGTGGCTCAGTTGGTTAAGCGTCTGCCTTCAGCTCAGGTCATAATCCCAGCATCCTGGGATAGAGACCCACATCGGGCTCCGTGCTCAGCGGGGAGCATACTTCTCCCTCTCCCTCTGCCTGCCTGTCTGCCTACTTGTGATCTCTCTCTCTGTCAAATATACAAATAAAATCTTTTTTAAAAAGACTTTATTTTATTTTATTTTTGAAAGAGAGAATGAGAGAAGGAGAGAGAGTGCATGAGAGGGGGGAGGGTCAGAGGAGGAAGCAGACTCCCTGCTGAGCAGGGAGCCCAATGCAGGACTCAACCCCAGGACTCCAGGATCATGACCTGAGCCAAAGGCAGTCGCTCAACTGACTGAGACACCCAGGCGCCCCACCTTATTATTATTAACATAATTATGAAACTATAAAATTTAAATTATCAATAGTAATTTAATATGACAGAAAATGCTGTTTGTTTGAATCTAAACCATCCATGCCATGTTTAACATAGGAAGATGGTATTCTAGATCTGCTTCTATATATAAACTCTGTATCAGTTAGGAATGGCAATGAGGACTTACAAAAGAGACCCAGAATGGCAATGGTTTAAATAAATTGAGGTTTTTTTCTCTTGTGTCACAGAAATCAGGAAATACCTAGTCTTTTCTGTGCTAATATTCTTAGCACACAGCCACCTAGTTCAAGGTGCCTCATGGTCACAAATAGTTGCTGTGCCTCCAGCTATTGCATCTATGCTCCCTGCAAGAAGAAGGTAGAAGGAAGGAAGCATAGGTTCCAGGTACATCTACCTTTCTTTTTTTAATTTTATTTTATTATGTTAATCACTATACATTACATCATTAGTTTTTGATGTAGTGTTCCCTGATTCATTGTTTGCGTATAACACCCAGTACTCCATTCAATATGTGCCCTCTTCAATACCCATCACCAGGCTAACCCATCCCCCCACCCCCCGCCCCTCTAGAACCCTCAGTTTGTTTCTCAGAGTCTCTCATGGTTCGTCTCCCCTAAGAGCCTGTTCAGAAATCCCACCTAACAACCTCAGCTTATGATGCATTGGTAACTTTAAACCTAAGGGAGGTGGGCATATCAGCACCTCAAATAAAATAAGAGGCCTGTCCCTATGAGAGAAAGGGAGAGTGAACCTTGGGTAGGAGAGGGGCCAGTGGTGGCCAGCTCTAGGTCTGCTTCCTAACTTGTATCATTCCAAAGCAGGAAATGCCTTTTCACATAGGGGTGTCATTCAAAATGGCATGCTCAATGACAAGTATTTGCTTGTCCGTTCAGGAGATAATCAGACCTCACATTTAACTCAGTCTGCTGATCATAGTGAAGCATCACTTATATACACGAAAAGGTGGTCCGGTTTGCATGAACCATATTTGGAAGTCATCATTAAATGAGCATCTAGTACAATTACTAGAAAAGCATCAGGAACAGAGAAGGGTCTTCACTGTATATTTCCTATCTCCCTCATTGCCAGTGAATGTGCAGAGCTGGAGTTTATTGCTGTATCCACTCTCGTGTGAGTCTGGAGCTGACACTGTGGGGCTGACCCCGAGACCACCGTGCTTTAGCCTGCCACATGATGGGACAAGTCTTCCACTGCATCCTACCTTTCAAACACCTGCAAAATCTTCACTGGAACAACACAGTGAGGCAGTTTGCCCTTGACTCAGCAAGCTTGCAATTGTGAAGGCACATACCAACCCAGGCACTGAAGTCACAAGGAAGTCCTCATCACTCAGGTTATAGGCAGTTTTCCAAGTTAGAGTACAAATGAGAAAACAAAAACAGAGAAGTAGGCCCTTTGGGTTATACTTGTGGGTCCGAGTGTGGGAAATAATGGCTTCTGCCACCAGGCAGACAATTTTAAAAGGGCCCCGGTGCCCATGAGCTTGTACAGATTGTTCACAGCAGTTCTGGAACAAGGTAAAAGGGTTACCTTGTTTGAGAGGTGAGGGGTCTATGCCTCAGAGAGGGCAAGCTCCTTGGTGAAGGTCACACAGCCTATGAAGATCAGGGCTGAGACTCGATCTTGCTCGGCTTTAGAGCTATGCAGGGCTCTGAAGCCTTCTGCATGATTACACCTGAAAGCCAAGGCCCGTGAACTGCCACTGTCATCCCCCATGACTCCCCAAAGCAGAGGAGACCCTCTAGGCTCCAAAGACCCTCGAACGTCAGATGAGGACTCAGAGATGATCCAGAGCAAAATGCCCATTGTACAGATGGGGAAACTGAGTCCCTGGTGAGTGAGAAGCATTGAGTTGGGAAGACAGTGACAAAGAAGGGGCCGTTTACGAAGGCCAGGACAATGGTCAGAAACCCAGTAGAGTTCCAGGCCATAAAGGGCCAGAACAAAATCAGCCAGGCAACAAACAGAAGTCATCATGGAATTTGTTGTATGTAGAGATGGGAGAGTCTGATCACAAACTAGATAATCAAAAATAAAGCAAGGCGAGGGAAGTCCACTCCTGAGGGCTTTATGCTGTGTGACCTTGGGCAAACCCACATTTCCGAGCCCCTTTTCCCTTGTCTGTCATGGACCTGGCAACACCCACGATATCTCCTCATCGGGCCACTGCAGAGATTCGATGAGATACAAGAGCTAAGCCCTCGGGTGGCACGAGAGTGGGGTGAGAGCTCATCCTTTGGAAGCCCCAACCCAACTCAACAACTCACCAGCCAGGCTGCTTGGCGCATGCATGCCTCAGTGTTCCCATCTGTAAAATGGGAATGATATCCCATTGCAGGTGTGTTGGAGGGTGGTGAAGAGAACGGGATGCGTTTCTAGCGTGTGAAGGCCCTGCAGTCATGACGCGCACACAGCAGGTGTTTTGCAGGGGTTGACTCCTATGATCATTCTTGTTATTGCTCTTCTTATCACTGTCTATGGCAGCCATGCCCACCAGACCCAGCTGTTCCTTTTCACTGTCATGCCATTCAGACTTAGGAGCGCAGTGCCTGGTACTGTTAACATTGGTATTATTCATCATGTACCCTGGATCCTCGACCTGCTCCATGAATAAGCTAAGCGAGGGAATGAATGAACAATTCTATCACAGTTGTGGGACTCCCTGCCCTGCTCCCCCGGCTGGATCATTGTCTGCCGCCCCTGATATGAAGGCGCCTTTCATACCGCCAGCACGCATTGGACTCCTAATCCACCCTTCTTTGGTTTAAGAGTCATTACAAAGTGCTTAATTAATTAAGCCTCGCTTAATCACCAAATGTTTGCATGCGAAACGAGTTCCCGGGAAGCGGGGCACTTGACATGTTCTGTACAGAAATAATTATGCAGAGCGGGGGAGGGGGAGGGAGAGGACAGGGATGCAGAGCCCGGACATTTCATTCAAGAGCCTCACACATTCATCACCGAAGGGGAATTAAAGGGCTTTAGCTGAAGCAAAGGGAGAACTCCCACATTCCAGCAGGATGAATCACAGGAGGGGCCTGCCCCGTGGGGGCAGCTGAAGGCATGGAGCAAGGGGAGGGGGGACTTGAGGGGTCAGGAGGAGGGCTGCACAGAGGCTCAGGGATCCGCGTCTCATGGCCCCCATGGTGACACCTCCTCCAGGCACCACCTTGGACAGGGTTGGTGTTGGTGATGTGTATGTGTGTATCTAAAAGTGTGCATGGCTACCATTTAATTCCCCCCGACCCCCGCTCTCCTGTTCCAGCATTTTCCACAGAGCACTGGATTAGTCTGTACGAGGATGAACTTACTTTTCTTATCTCAATGGCTATCTGTCTATTTTCATACGAATTAGGAAAAAAAAAATATAGAACCAGCACCTCATCCTCTGATTTCCTGGTTCTTATCAAATCAAAATTGTTGTAAAGGAAATAGTAACTCTTAAAAGGCAGAATGTAGATGGGACCAAAATCAGGAAAAAGGGACACACCCATGATTGGGGTTTGGGAAATCTCTTCCTGTCATGATTTCACTGCTTCCGCTGCATGCGTGTCACATGCGTGTCACATCTCCTGACCCGACCTGCGCTGTCAAGGGCTCTTATCATACCCATTTTGCAGATTAAGAAACCGAGGCTCGGGAGACCCCAAACAGCCTCTCTCCTCTTTTTTGGGGATGGCGGTGGCAGGACCGTACTGTCAGGAAACCTTGCAAACAATGTTGATAGGAGCAAAAAAAATACACAGAAGGTTGCTGGATGTTTGTGTCTTAGCACGACCTCCAGGCTTCTGCGCCTTTCTTTGTCTTGGTGGGATGTCATAACTCTAAGTTAAAAAAAAAAAAAAAGCAACAACTGATAGTAATACAAATGATTCATGCCGTAGAAATGCAAATGAATTTTGTCCAGCGGAATGCAATTGATTATTGCCCTAAAGTTATCGACTAATTTTGCACCTACCTGTAAATGAATCCCAGCATTTCCAATTGCCTGTGTGTGTGTGTGTGCGTGTGTGTGTTGTCTGAAATCGGCTTTGAACTGATTGTGCCACCATTTTGGCTCCCTCATTAATGAATGAGTTAAATACAACCTTTGATGCACATTTATTTTATAATTGCACTGGAGTTGAGATGTTACCTTTATTTAAAAATTCTCCTTTCGCAGTGTTCACCCAATAAAACACCCCTATTCGGTGGTTGAAGGAAAGGCCAGATCAAACAGGCATGTGGATGTTTTGAATCTGAGTTGTCAGGTGTATGTGTGTGTTTCGTTCTCGGGCAGTGTTCCATCTTGTCTGCCTACCGTATCTCGTTCGAGCGGGTCGCTAGCTCTGGTGTCGTCATTTGGGGATGAGCGGAGGCTGAACAAAGGGCTGAACAGGAGCCACAGCTTCCTGGGGTGTGCTGGGCCTGGGCTTTCAGAATATCTGTCCGAAGTCACGTTTCCCTCCAGTCCAATGGGATGGGGGCTGGGAGTAGAAATTAAATTGATTTGTAGAAAATAAAAAGCTGTGACATCTCGCACACTCCTAAGTGGTGGGCACAACTCAGGCCTGCGGCTGCCATAGCCTGAATTTGCTGATGGCTTTATATGCAGGGGCTCGTGTAAGCCTCCCCCTGCCATGAGCCGCGGCCTCTGGTTGGTTCCATTTTTTCTGATAGAGAGAAACTGGGATCAGAGAGAGGGAGCTGGTTCCCCAAAGCCACACAGCAAGTCAGAAATGACAGCCTGCACCCGGAGACTGTGCACTAAATCAAAACCTCTGGGGTTCCCCAGGGAGCTTGCTGAAATGCAGATGTCAGGGCCCTCCTGCCCTGAGATGCTCACTCAGTAGATCTTGGGAAGTGGGCAGGACTCTGCATTTAACCAGGTGATGCAGATGCCCAGACAAATTTGGAGAAAAGGCATTGCACTGGGTTAATCATGGTGCATGAATTAATTCTAGCGTGCAAATGCCAGATAAGAAGGTGTAGCAGAGAACACCTTGTGAACAGTGGGAGGGAAAAGAATCATCGAGCTGGGTCCTGGAGGGCTTGGGGGACAAGCCAACATCATCAGAATCCCCCACTAATCAGGCCTGGCACAGTCTGGGATGAGGCAAGCCAGTCCTCCATTCTCAGAGCTGGAAGGACACCTACCACCTTTCTATTTTAAAGATAGGGAAACTGAGGCCCAGAGAGGAAAAGGGGTTTAGTGAAGTCCCCACATCTGGAAACAGGCAGAACAAAAACTAGCACTCAGGGATCTTAGTACTCAGTGGACCTCAGCCTTAGTACTCAGGGATCTTAGTACTCAGTGGACCTCAGCCTTAGTACTCGGGCATCTTAGTACTCAGTGGAGCTCAGCCTTAACCCTTGGGGATCTTAGTACCCAGTGGACCTCAGCTTTAGTACTGGGGGATCTTAGTACTCAGTGGACCTCAGCCTTAGTACTCGGGGATCTTAGTACTCAGTGGACCTCAGCCTTAGTACTCGGGGATCTTAGTACTCAGTGGACCTCAGCCTTAGCCCTTGGGGATATTAGTACTCAGCGTATCTTAGTTTATTTTCTGTACAGTCACTCACTCTCATACTCACTCACTAACTCACTGGTGCATTTCATTTGCTCACTCATTCATTTATTCATTCAGTGAGCATGTATTAAATCCCCTGCCCACAACCCATCATGCATAACTGTTTATCAAACAAAGACTTAGGGAGGACCTAAGAATGAAGCCAAGTGATGGAGAGACAGGGAAAGTCCCCCTGGAGTCTGGCAATGCCAAAGCACCTACTATGTGCCCGGCTCTGAGCTAACTCATGGTGATCCCAGGATGAGTAAAACCTGGTGGTCCCTGCCTCAAATGGCTCAAAGACTGATGAGGGAAGGACACAGGTCAACCTGCCATTATTATAATTCATGTGACGAGCTCTCTGACATAGAGAAAAGTCGATGGGGTGGGGGGCACCAAAACCCAGGGCTGGCCAGGAATGCATCTTGGAGCCAAGCCTGGAAGAATGCATTGGTGCTAGCCCATCAGAGGAGAGGCATTCTAGAAAGAAGGGACAATGGGGAGGGACTGGGGAGCAGAGCAGCCTGGGATGCTCATGTGGAATGGTGGGCTCAGAGGCTGCAGAGCGAGGTAGGGGCCAGGATCTCTGGGAGTTGTGCTGCCGGCCACACAAGCCCAAGGTACCTGGGGTCCTTTGGGAGAGCTCTCGCAAGCTCTGGCTTCCAACGCACCCCCCACTGCACATGCGTGGCTCTGAGGGTCCTCTCTCTGGCTGTGTCTCCCTCTGAGCTGGCCCTTTTCAGAAATCCAGTAGCTGCCACTGAGCCGTGACCCTCCTGGTCGCCTCCCTAGGCTGGGAAAGCTTCTCGGTGCTGCCAGGAAAAAGTCCTAGCTGGGGTGCCTGAGCACAGGACAGAGCTTTTGCAAGGGGCAGACACTTCAGCCTATGAGAGAGAGAGAGAACAATTCAGAAAGACAACCTTGGTTCTGATTCCCGGAAGGAGAGGCTGACCACTTGCCAGGAGACACACAGAGGGAAGAGAGGACTCCAAGTCTCTTCCAAACTTGGTCATCTTGCTTTGGTGGCACCTGGGTTTGCTCAGTCTTGAAATGCAGGAGGGAACACTGCAGGAAGGGATTTGGGTTCCTCGTTGCAGAGAGGGTGGGGGCCCTTGGAGACTTTCGGCTTGCTCTTAAGCACACAGGTGGGGAGAGACAGGGAACCGCTCAGAACTCAGCATCTCCACTTCACCTCCCTTGAAATGGAGGTTTGCTGGGCAGCCGCAGGTGCAGTGTTGAAGATTTGGACTGCAGTCCTGTTCTGTGACTTTCCCGGCTGCTCAGGTCCTCCCATGACACCCCCAAACACACCCTGAACTTGTCAATCATCACCATCTCCGACGTGTGTTATGATCATTGCTTGGCTCATCCTGGCTCTCCCTCCTTTGCTCTGAGCTTTGTGAGGGACCCCCCAGTGCCCAGCACTCAATATTTTCTGAGTGAGTGAGTAAATGGTCCCATGGGGCACTCTGTTGAGTTGTCCATACATCACTTTACTTCTCTCGACCTCAGTCTTCACATCTGTCGAATGGGTATGATGCTCTCTCTTTGGTTGTTTGTGCGTGCCCCGTGTGTGTGGCTGGGCTTCAGTATGTGACAGCTCAGGCAGAGCAAATGTCCCCATGGGCACCGATGGTACTGTAGGAGACAATAGGCTCTGGTGATTTATGTTGTTCTCTGTCTTTGAAATTGAGAGGAATTTGGACACATCGAAGTAGGTTCTTTCTGCAGTTCTTCCCTTTGCTTGTTCACGCATGCTGAACACCTACTGTACCATGGATACTTTCCACATATAATTTCTCGAGCAAGGAGTCCCAAGTCAGGTGCCCAGGCTGCCGAGTGGGATGGGATTTAGCATGTGTGCCATTTATGACCAAGAGTCATTGTGATGGTAACTGTATTGGGGAGGGAAGAGGGAAAGTAGGAGGCGGGAGGAGTTAAACCTGGATGCGGACAGGGCAGTAGCCCGGGTCGGCTCCACGGGCAGCCCCAGAGCTACTGGCCCTTCAGAGTCATGCATGCCTGGACATCCTGAGGCCATCTGCCATTGCATGTGACCTCGGGGAGGTGGGTCTCTGGAGCGAGGCTGTCCATGAGAGGGGCTGTGGCTGTCTTTCGATGACAACCCTTCCAGCCGCTGGGGCCAGGAGGTCTTCTTTGCAGGACGCTCTGGGTGGGGCCACACAGTGTCCCTGTCCTACTGTCCCCAAAGGTAGGTACCATGATCTCCGCTTACAGAACATGATGCAGAGGCTCACACGTGTGGACAGTCTTGCCGAAGGACACACAGACAGCAGGTGCCAGGATTTTCCACCTCCAGAGCCACCCAGCTCACTCACCACTGCTCTGGTGCTGCACAGACCTGCGCCAAGCAGCCAAAAGCACACGCCCTGAGCCCGAGTCGCTTCCCATCGGCTGGCAGGGCTGTCACCCAGCGCCTCTCGGTTTTGCCTGAAGCCCAAGAGGCGAGGTGGCTTCCCAGCCCCAACTCATCCATCCACTTGTGTCTATTCTGCGCGCAGCCAACAGCTGCTGGGAGCCAAGGCGGCCAATTCTGCTGGGCCTTGGGGACCTGTGTCCCCCCGACCCCCGATTTCAGAGAGTTCTCCTCTGCTAGCTGTTTCTGAGAAGCCCAGCTTTCCCCCCTTTCTCTTTCCTAGCAATGTGCCTGGATTTCAGAGGAGCCTGGGATGGGGGTGGAGGGGGCAAGGACTGGAAAAACAACATCTAGGGTGTGTGTGTACTTTGGACCCTAGGGCAGTTTAATTTTGAAAGTTTTTCTTTTTACCAGCGCATAACCTTATAACATTGCAGGCTATGGGCAGTCAAATGCCTGGGTTTATTAGTGTGGGTTTGGAGCAGGGGTTTGAAAGTAAGGCAGCCTGGAGTTCTGATTTGTATTTTGCTGTGTGACCTTGACTAGGTGTCTTCACCTCTCTGGGCTCCTGATTCCTCACCTGTGAAGCGGGTTAATGATCTCAACACTTGGGTTCATTTGGAGGACTCAATGTGAGACTGTTAAGGGCACCACAGTGGACCCAATAGGCACTTCATCAATGGGATCAATGAGTATTAGTAGTCGAATTGTCCTTTGTCTAACCAGATTGCCGATGGCCCCGTCCTCCATTATTCCCGATACTCGCTCAGTCTGGCATGGCGCTCTGCTGCTCGCTGTACAGTATATGCATCGTCCCTGAAGATGTCGGGATTTTTCTCCAACCTGCAAAGCAGACCTCTCCTTGCCCCTTCCAATCATCCCCAGGGGACCAATTCCGCACACCCTTCAGTTCTGGGCTCAGACCTTACTCCCTCTAGACAGCAGTTGGTAAACTTATTCTCAAAACAGTAAATATCTTAGGCTTTGGGTGACACCTGGTCTCCGTTGCAGCGACTGGACTCAACTCTGCCGACGTGTTGAGGAAGCGGCCGTAGGCGATCTGCGCATCAAGGGCAAGGCTGTATTTCAATCCAGCTCTATCAGTGGACGCTGACATTTGAATTTCATATCATTTTCACATGGTGTGAAATATTATTTTGACTTTTTAACAAATCATGTTAAAAATGTAAAAGCTATTCTTAGTCCCCAAGTAGGGAAGCGGGCTGTGGACCAGATTTGGCCTGGGGGTGGGGGCGTAGTTCACTGACCCCTGTTCTAAGGAGGTCTTTGTCCCCTGTCCCCCAGTCAAGCTACCTTAAGGGCCCTTCGTTGAGGCTTCCATGGGGTCCCTCAGTTACCTCGCCCAGCAGTGACCATGGGCCATCAAATGGACCTGTTAGTGGACTGTGCCCATTTGAGGGAGACACTGGGTCTCCTTGACCACTAAACATCCTCAACACCCAGCAGACAGTAGGTGCTCAGTACTGTATGTCAGAAAAACCCATGTGTGGATGAACACACCCTTTCAACAGCTCCATGTAGCAGATATTGTGCGGAGTCCATTTCACAGATGTGAAAACTGAGTCTCCACGAGGGAAAGGGATTATCTCAACATCACGCAGCTGCAAAAATGACTGACCCGGGACTCCCAATGACCCATAGTGTCTTATCCCTTGAGATCCAGTGTTGGATTCTGCACCGCCAGAGCACTAGGCTGTGAGCTCCACGAGGCAGGAACCGCACCCATCTGGCTCACTGCTGAGTCCCCAGCACCTAGACCGGCACAGAGTCAGGTGTTCCAAGATCATCTGTGGCTCAGTGAATGCCCACCTGACGCCAGGTCAGGAGCCGTGTCTTGCAGTTCTGGATTCAAGCCCTCCATCAACCACCACCATAAACCAGGAGTGCAACCTGCAAATCGGCTTAAAGAATACACATTAATTAATTTTTTTTAAAAAGGGAAAGGAAGAAAAGCGAAAAGCAGCGAGCACCACGCCAGTCGCGGCAGCCTCTGCTGAGTCAGACGGGTGATCCATTCACAATAGTCTATGCCTCATCATCGAGCGGTTTCCCTCCTCATTAATACAGAAAGGGGCTGGGCATGCAGACAAAAGGACAGCGAAGGCAAAGATGCCACCAGCCAGCCGGGAAAGTCACCTCTCGAGAGAGCGATGCCCACGTCGCCTGCCAAGGTGGGAGATGCGGGGTGCAGGCCCCAGCCTCAGCCAAGAGGACTGCCAGGCCTCCGAAAGCCCCCCCCAGATTAAGTGGGTTCAGCATGAGTACCAGCTGTCCACAGCAGGTCCCCGGTCCAAGTGGCTCCCCATGGCATGTTTGATCCCTGGCCCAAATCGCACCCCAGAGCCCGGCCCGTGGAGCAGGCCCAAGTGGCAGGAGGCCTGGGCGGGAGAACGAGGGGCTTTATCACATGCACTAGCTTCTTGGCCGAGCCCCTTGGCTGCACTTCACAGGCACCGTGCGGCCCCCTCCGCAGAACCTCTGCGAGTCCCACTTGCTGACGGCGGCCTTGTAGCAGGATTTAATGGTGGAATAATATTTACACTACAAACTCCTCTGGAGGTGTCCTAAACACCGTAAAAGGGATTTTCGGAGCTTAATGAGCGTTAGTGAAGTCAAGACAGGATAATGTGGCAACTGGTGGCTCTAATCTGATCTGGCACTTTCTACGCAGTAAGACTTAGTGGGGCAGAACCGTGTGGAGAGCTGGCAAAAGGAGCTTTCTCACTCTTTCCCTGCCCTCCCCACCCCCACGCCCCCAGCTCGGTAATAGTAACAGCACCCCATAGCCTGCGGTGGCCCTCTCCCAGCTGATGGAGGCGCCAAGAAGCCCCGCGCTCATGCCTGGGGGTGCCTGGATGGGCTTTTTAACAGCTGGGTGGGCAGTGGGGGAGACAGACCAACTCACCTGTTTTCTTTCTTTCTTTCTTTCTTTCTTTCTTTCTTTCTTTCTTTCTTTCTTTCTTTCTTTCTTTCTTTCTTTTCTGAAGGTGGCACAGAATTTCTAAGACTTTTTTAAAAAAAATTGGATTTTGAGATGTCAATAACAGATTCGATTTCATGCCCTGTGGGTCCGAAAGACCTCAGCCCCAATCTATTCCTTCGTCTGAACCAGCAGAGCCATGCCTCCGAGGGTGAACACAGCATCAAACGTACCTGCTCTAGAGTCGTAGGTTCGAATCCTGGGTTACTTCCCTGCCCAAACCTCAGTTTTGTCATCTGTAAAATGGGAATGATGGGCAGAACCTATCCCGCACGGGGCTGTTACGGCAAGGGAATAAGTCAAGTACGTAGAAAGCCCAGCCCTGGGTCTTACACAGAGTAAAGAGTTCATCAAGATGAGTTTAAGTGTCTATTCTGACCTCGGTTTCCTCATCTGTAAAACGGGACTCCTATTATCTACCCCTAAGGATCCACTAAGAGAAGCTGGTCAGGCTTGGATTCTGATCTAGGAGTTCAGCCCCCCAAACATACGCTTGTTTTGTCTTTTTCCTTCAGGTCACTGTGAGTGACGGACATCCGGGAGGCTGCCATAGAGGGGAAAATGCCCCCCAAACTGAGAGAGGATCTTCCATGGCTGGAGAATTTATTCCTTAGCTTCCCCATAGCCAAAGCCAGATCTTGAGCTCTTCATAATCTGCATAATCACTGATAATCTGTCTGCACAGAAATAATGGAAGGACCAGGTAACTCCTTCAGGAATGCTCCAGTTACTGGCAGGTTAGCAATTGCTTGGCAGCCTGAATTTGGGGGTCTGTGTTGAGGGTAGGGAACAGCTCTGACCCGTGCAGTTCCAGATGGGGGGGCGGGGGGCTGGTGAGCTCCAGGCAGACCTCACCAGCTCATGGAGAGTCCTATGGGCCAATGGTGTGGTAACTAAGTCTGGTTTTGAATCTTTCCCTTGCTAGCTATGCTCCCGTGGGAAATCGAATTAGCCTCTCTGACCTTCAGTCTCCTCATTAAGATTCGGAAAGTACAATTCTCATCTCCCAGGGTGGCTGTGAAATTTGAATGGGATGGTCTATATAGAGTTCCTGGCATTGGAACTCATGACCCTCAGTATCTTCAAGCCTTGGAGCTTAGAGCCTGAGATTTATAAGAAAGAACAGATATACTTTTATGACTTCCAACTTAGACAATCCCAGGGAAGTCCCCTGATTTGTCTCAGTCATGCGACCACCCTTTAGACCGATTGCTGCATCCAAAGGACTGGCCGTGGTTATAAGGGTTTTTACCTTAAGATAGGGAAAGCGGGTACATATTCTAGGAAGAGAGAAATAATAGTCCCTAAAGACCATTTCAATGGCTCTGTAACCGCGGATACACTGCTAAACACCTCTGAGTGTGGTTTGAGGTCTGTAAAATGGTCACAATGATGTCTGTGCTCTGTTGAATTGTGTTAACGATGAACCGAAGAAACCATGGTGCACAGTGCCTGGGACGTGGTCTGGCTCAACAAATGTCGGCCGCACCTGAGTGGAGCCTGTGTTGGTAGTTGGTGCTATTAGTCCCAGGGGATCTTTAATGATTACTAATCATAAAGAAATAAGAAACAATTTACTTAGGTTTTTGTTATCTTTTCCCGGAGTTCAGCAACAGAAAAATATATGTAGTCCATATATACCTTAGGAATTCCTAAAATTGGGCGCCTGGGTGGCTCAGATGGTTGAGCATCTGCCTTCGGCTCAGGTCATGATCCCAGGGTCCTGGGATCAAGTCCTGCATCAGGCTCTCTGCTCCTTGGGAGCCTGCTTCTCCCTCTGCCTCCCTCTCTCTCTCTCTCTGTCTCTCATGAATAAATAAATAAAATCTTAAAAAAAAAAAGGAATTCCTAAAATTAATTCATTTTCATATCATTGATCTGAAAAAAATCAAAGTGGTGAAGCCAATGGATTTTGTACTAAACTTTCATTTATTTATTATTTATTTATTTATTTATTTATTTATTATTTATTTTGGCGTGGAGCCCAGTACGGGGCCTGAACTCACGACCCTGAGATTAAGATCTGAGCTGAAATCGAGAGTCAGACGCTTAACCAACTGAGCCACCCAGATGCCCCTTTTAAATGGGTTCCAGATCCTTCTTTCTCACCAACATTTTATTGTAAAAAAAAAAAAATGCAAAGGCCGAAAAGTTCAAAGAAATTTATAACAAACTTTTAATAAAAATTTATGAAAAGTCGGAAATGTTTTATAATGTTTAGGTTCCCCACCTGGAATCTACCATTAGCATTTGTTTTGTTTTTTTTTTAAGATTTTATTTATTTATTTGAGACAGAGAGCATGAGGGGGAGGAGGGTCAGAGGGAGAAGCAGAGTCCCCGCTGAGCAGGGAGCCTGACACGGGACTCGATCTTGTGACTCCAGGATCATGACCTGAGCTGAAGGCAGTCACTCAACCGACTGAGCCACCCAGGTGCCCCGACAGGAAAGGTCTTTTTTTTTTTTTAAAGATTTTATTTATTTATTTGAGAGAGAGAGCTCATGAGAGGGAGGAGGGTCAGAGGGAGAAGCAGACTACCCGCTGAGCAGGGAGCCCGATGCGGGACTCGATCCCGGGACTCCAGGATCATGACCTGAGCCGAAGGCAGTCGCTCAACCAACTGAGCCACCTAGGCACCCCGACAGGAAAGGTCTTTTTTTTTTTTAAAGGTTTTATTTATTTATTTGAGAGAGAGGATGAGAGGAGAGAGCACATGAGAGGGAGGAGGATCAGAGGGAGAAGCAGACTCCCCGCCGAGCAGGGAGCCCGACGCGGGACTCGATCCTGTGACTCCAGGATCATGACCTGAGCCGAAGGCAGTCACCTAACCGACTGAGCCACCCAGGTGCCCTACCATTAGCATTTGTACACTTGCTTTATCACATCTGTCCATCTATCCAACCCTCCGTCCATCCATCAATCTATCTTATTTTTTGATGCATCTCAAGCAAACATTTCAGCAATGCAATATCAATATTTGTTTGCAGTTTTTAGGTCAAAAAAAGTATATGAATGAATCTAGAGGCATAAATCATACATGCACCGACACTGAGTTTTGTCAAATATAGCCACATGTGTAAGCCAAATCCTTCATTGCCTGAGAAATTTCCCATGTGTCCCTTCTCGGTCCATCTTTGTCCCCACCCCTAGAAGCAAGCACTGCTTTGATTGTTGCCCACCACCAATTAATTTTGTTTGTTCTAGAACTTCATGTAAGTGGAATTGTGCAATTTGTGTTCTTTTGTGTCTGGCTTCTCATTCAACACAAAGTTGTGGAAACTGACCCATATTGTTTCGTCTATCAGGAGTCTGGTCCCTTTTACTGTTGCGTAGGATTCCAATGCATGGACCTATCATAATTCTCCTTTTGATGGT
This sequence comes from Mirounga leonina, assembly GCF_011800145.1. Classification (NCBI taxonomy): domain Eukaryota; kingdom Metazoa; phylum Chordata; class Mammalia; order Carnivora; family Phocidae; genus Mirounga; species Mirounga leonina. The sequence continues at coordinate 20,244,648 of NW_023270436.1, read as the reverse complement.
CATGGGTCTCATTTTGCTATAAATAAAGCTCCTATAAACACTCTTATACAAGTCTGTTTGGGGAACATATTTTATTTCTCTGCACAAACACTTCAGTATGGAGTTTCTGGGTCGTAAGGTAGGGGTATGGTGACTTTTATTAGAAACATGGCAAGATTTTTTTCTCCAAAGTAATTATACCATTTTGCATTCCCACCAGCAGTGCATGAGAGTTCTGGCTGCACGAGAGTCCTTGTCAATATTTGGCGTTGTCAGTATTTTGATGTTAGCCATTCTTGTGAGTGTGTAATGCTTTCTCACTGTGTGAACACATTGCGTTTTTTTCCCTAACCAGAGCCAAATCGTCATACATTTCATAAAATGCCTGAATTGGGAAGATCCTTTTTTACAGGTGGGGACATTGAGGTCTAGAGAGGGAATGAGATTGGCCCAGTGTTTAGCAGCACGTTAAAGGTAAAGCTAGATTAATACTCCAGACTCATGACCCCTGGTCCAGGGCTCACGATAAGAGTATGTCATTGAGTGCCTACTGTGTGTCAGGCACTGTGGCGGACTCTCTCTGATTTATCATTTAAATTATTTCATTCATTCATTCCTTCATCCGTTCAACGGACACTCACTACACCATTTCCTGAGCCCTGCACCTTCTTCAGGTGCACAGACAAATAATAAAATCATCTGGCCTGCAAGGAGCTTACACCTAAGTGCATGAGGATCTTCAATCCTTAATCCAATTGGTATTTTTTTCCACTTAGACATGGTAAGAGTCACATGCACTAATGCATAAAATGTGTTTTCTTCAGTGTAAAGGAAATTGCTACAAGTATCTCAGAAATCTCGATTATTAGAGCAAAGATGGAGGATCCTAACTCCAGAAAATATATTTCTCTGTGTGTGTGTGTGTGTGTGTGTTTACTCTTATTTTGTTTGTTTGTTTCCAAACGTGGGCCATCACACACCACATCTTCCCCTGGAAGTGTTTTGCTGAGTGTCTCCCAGGGAAAGGTAGCTGTCCAAGAGCCCAGTTCCCCACCTGGTGGGCAGAAAAGCCACAAAGAGGGAGGGGGATCTTTTCTCAACCCTGGTCACTCACAGGAGGCCTCTGGAGTCCAGAGAAACCTGCTTGGTTTTTCCTAAAGTCACCTGGGCCTGGGTTTCCCATCGAAGGCAGAGCACCATACAATTTTAAAGGAAGAGGCCTTAGCGATTTTATCATTCAGAAGTTTCTGTACACAGACCAGGGCTAGGTTGGTTGCTTACATTTACTTTGTGTATGGACGTAGGTAGGTTGGGAGAGGGGTATTAAGATGCAGATTCCTGGATTCTATCTTTAAGGTTTCATGGGTCTGAAGTGGGACCCCAAAATCCTTACTTTAAAAATGCTCAGTGCAGGGGTGCCTGGCTGGCTCAGTTGGTAGAACATGTGACTTTTGATCTCAGGGTGGTGAGTTCAAGCCCCACATTGGGCGTGGAACCTACTTAAAATAAAAAAAAAAATTTAAAACGCTCAGTGGGAGCAGAGGAGATTTTTAAGGCGGTGAAATTATTCTGTATGATATGATGGTAGAGACATGCCATTACACATTTATCAAAACCCGCAGAATGTACCACACGAAGAGCGAACCCTGCTGTAAACTATGGACAGTTTAGTGTCAGTATAGACCCCTGGGCTGTAACAATGCACCACGCTGCTATTTCATGCTGATGGTGGGGAAGTCTGTGTGTGTAGGCAGGGGGTGTGTGGGATCTCTGTACTTTGAACCCAAGCTTGCTGTGAACTTAAACGTGGTCTAAAAAATAGCCTGCTTAAAACACACACACAAGTCTGTGGGCTCGGAAATCGTAATTTAGTACAACCCTCCCCAAAGCACAGATCCTCTTAACAACACCCCCACCCACTGGGTGAATGGCCAGTCTACTTGTATGCCTCTCACGACAGGAGGCTTACTATCTCACATACTTGCCCTTTTTCTTTCTGGAAGGCTGTGATTTGTTAGAGCTGAAGTAGTCCTCCTTGCAGCCTTGACCTCTGGGGTCTAGGTAAGCCCTAGGATCCAGACAGAGTACTTCCCTAATACGCACTCCGAGGCTTCCCTCCGAAGCACTATGGGAGGTCGGCTTACTGATGTGATAAAACGGGCAGATTCATTGTTGCCCACCATCAGGATAATGTGTCTCATTACTCACGGGGCTCTGTGAGTAAATCCTGATGCAGTTGTGTGTGCTTTTCTGGCCACCATCGTGCCAAGCAGGCCACATGGTCCATTCCACTATAACGCAACATAAGCATCGCTAGACATCACTGTGGGCTATGCAAAATCACACAGTAGAAGCACAGGGCTTACGGTTAAAGGGTCAGGACAGGACTCAAAATATTTGCCAGGAACACGTGAAAAGAAAAAAAAGATAGGAACCTAGTAAAATCAGTAGCATGATTTTATGCCTGCTGGTTGGGTTAGACATCCCGGGATGACACAATAAACACGGCATTGTACCTTCACAAAGACCCGAGGTGTGATGCGAAGGAGGTGTCGGAGGGGTGGCTTGGGTTATGTGACAGATGGGAGGAAGGTCGTCCGAAACTGAAAGGGGAATGTGGCACCTCACGCGCATGGTAAACTGAGGTAGCTGCTAGATGGTGGCGGATGCACGATGTGTTTTCGTGTATTCCCAAGCAGCGAGGTTCAACTGGGCGCAGTTTCCTGCATTTATCTAGTATTTCTTGTGAATGAAATCGTGCACATGCAAATACGGAATCTGCGTCTTGCTCAGATTGTTCCTTGATAGATCAATCGTGGTGGAACAAATTCGTGGTCTCAGCAAGTGTTATGGCCGAACTGACCGTCCTGGACTTTTAAACGGAAACACAGGGTAGTAGAAGAACCCTGGGCAGGAGTGAGTGCTCCTGCTTCGTCCTCCCTCCATGTCTGACCCAGGTTAAGCTTCTAACCCTCTCTGGATCTCAGCCCCCCAGGCTTTTCAAGGGAGAACATAGACCCAACATTTCCCAAGGCTCCCTCCAGCTCTGAAATCTAAGATTGATTTGATAGGAAGAGAGAAATTTTAATTCACATATTTGTGTTTGCCCAGAGGTGGGCCTCCGTAGTAATGGAAGTTGGGAGGTATTTTTATGATCTTAAAGATAACCACTGGGTTTTGGATACAGACCCTTGTCACCTTTTCTTTCCGTCCCTCTGCCACTGTCCCATCGTCTGGATGGCCTCCTCTCTCCCCTAGACTCCGCAGCAGCCTCCAAACTGGCCTCCGTGCCTCCACTCTACCTCTCCACCCACTCAACTCCCAGCAAAGACATTTTCCTACAAGTCTGATTATGCCATTTATGGCTGATGCAATTTCCAAGTTGACTGCGGCAAGCCCTCTCATGCCACGTGGCTTCCTGACAACATGACGTCGACATTTCTCCCATGGAGCAGCGCGGTGGGTGTTCGGGTAGACGACACGACATGATTTCTGAAGCTAGGCTGTCAGAGGGGACACTGGCCCTTGGTATCTGGCTGCCCCGGGGGGATGAGGCTAGACTGTGTCAAGAAGCCAAATCTGGATGCACGTGTTGGTGTTCCAACCCGGAACCCAAGTGGGGGTCCCAGCCAACAGCCTCAAAAGGTGAGTTAAAAACCCTCCAAGGTAACTCTCACCCTGTCTAACCCCAAACCTCTCAACTCCAAGCCCGCTTGGATGGCCACTTCAGAGTCCATTTCTACTCAACTGCTGGGCATCAGCCAAACTCAAGATGTTTAGAACAGACCTCCTTAGGGGTGCCTGGGTGAATCAGTCGGTTAAACAGTTGCTTTCGGCTCAGGTCATGATCCCAGGGTCCTGGGATCAAGTCCCGCATCAGGTTCCCTGCTCAGCGGGGAGCCTGCTTCTCCCTCTGCCCTTCCCTGCTCCCGCTCGTGTTCTCTCTCTCTCTGTCTGTCAAATAAATAAATAAATAAATAAAATCTTAAAAAAAAAAAAAAAAAGAACAGACCTCCTTATCTTTTCTTAGATATCACATTGGATATCCCCAGTAAACACTGCCCTGTCTGGAGCACCACCACTCTCCAGGTCCCCAGATTTTAAACCTTGGCTTCATCTTTGAGGCCTCCAACATGTTTTTCTGTGTTAAAGTCCTCAAGCATTCTGGCCAATATCCTACAATCCAGAACTTTACATTTTCCTGATGGCCTTACCTACATTTGCCTTGCTTTGTCTAAATGAACTTGCTTCTGGGATGGGACCTATTCGTACGATTGTTCTGGAGTAAAAGCTTCAGGGAGGCCAAGATTGATATTCAGTATGATCAAGACACAGCACAAGTTTGGGCCCTAGTAAATATCTGTTACATAAAGAAGGGAATGTTTGTATCTCATCCAGCGACGAGCACAACCCTAAGCACGCCGAGCTGTTTGTAAGCTGCTCATTGATTGCCTGGGTCTTTCATCTGTAGGAGATGATATTGTGATCAAGAATTAGGTGCTGCTCCATACTCATTGACTGACTTGTTTTAAACAAAGGACAACCATACCAAGAAAAAAAAAATTCTCTAACCCTGGTGTTCACCCAAGAGTTACCTAACTAAGCCCAGTGAACCCCCAGAATGGTGAAAGATAATACAAGAGTGAGTGTTGTTTTAAGCCCGTAGATTCGGGGGCTGCTCCTGATGCAACCACAGATAACTAAAGCATCTTCCCCTGCCTCAAACCCTCCTGTGCTTTCCCAGTGTCCTCATAACAAAGCTACATTACTTACCCCAGTCTATGGGGTCCTCTGTGGTCTGGCCCTGCCATTCTCCCTCTCACTCCCTACTCAGCCCCACTGAACAAGGCTGAGTGCTAAGATAGACTCATTCTCAGTCTACAGTCTTCCCTTCTCTGCCAAAAACAGTCACCCCCATTGCTACCCATCATACCCTTTTGCCTAAAGAATTCCTATGTGTTCTTCAAGTCTCAGTTTAGATGTCATCTCCTCCAGGCAGCCTTCCCTGATTGCCCCTAGCTGGTTCAGGTGGCTTTCCTGGACTCCCATTGCTCCTTCTGCTTCCCTCAATTGGGCACTAATCACTCTTATGCATAAAGGCCCGTCCGCTTCCCTCTGCCCTGAGAGAATATCAGCCCGAGGAGGGCACGGACTACACCTGCTTTTTATACCATAGATTTCTTAGCGCGAGCACAGGGCCTAGCACATCGTAGGTGGCCAAAACATGTTGAGTGAACTATGGACTGAACCCACTGGCTTCCACGCCCTCTCAGTGCTACCTAGCTTCAACTAGCTTCTCGGCACACAAAAGTGTGGTCTGACAGTGGCTGATGGACCTTGGCGGTTACCTGGTTCCCTTCTCAAAGCTGTCCCCCTCAGACCTGTTTCTCTGTTAAGCAAGTAAGACTCCAGAGGGCCTTGATCAACTTCTGGAGGTTGCAACATCTCAGGAAAAGGGAGGGCGGAACGTGTTCCGGGCACATCCTGCCATTGCGCCCCACTGATAGAAAGAAAAGGATTCTACCGTGCTGTCCAAAGCAAGGGTCCCAGGTGAGAGGACCAGGTGATGTAGTTACCGGTGAGGGGCTCATGAGCAGACATGAGCTGCAAGCCAAACCCCATCCTTGCTCCCTCCCCCAGCTGCTTTCCAAGTCCTGGCAAGCCGATCAGGTACCTGGTTCTGTACTGGGTTTGAGAATGAAGGGTGGGTGGGGTCAGGTACTAGAGAGACCACGCCCTGTGTTCCCTTGTAGAGAGAGTACGTTTCTGTTGAGCCACCATTTCCACACAACATTTTATGGCAGGAAAACCCCTTTACATCTGCTTCTCCATCACCGCCCTTCTGTGACTCTGTAAGTGGCACAGATGAGGGAATGAGGCTTGGGACCCGAAATAGGTGTCCTCGATGTCACACAGCATACCGGTCTAGGTTCTACGCAAAAAACCAAATCGAGTCTGGTGTTTTCAGCAGGTTGTGATTTAACACAGGAGTGAGGTGCATAGGGAATCTTTGGAAGGATGGAAGGAGCAAGTTCTAGGTTGAACCTCTTGGAATAACTCCTGGAACCCATAGAATAGATGCACCTGGACAGGTACTGCGGGAATTATGCTGGAATCAAGAAGTTGCTGTAGGTACACTGCCTCTGGGGACCCAGGATGCAGGAGCATGACGGAAAGGTTCTTGGTATTAGTTCTCCCCACGTCACACGAATGCCCCACTCTGCCCACAGCCACAGAGAAGACGAGGGAGACAGTGGAATATCTTCACCTCCAGCCAGCGTTTTGGGAGAATGGAGGTGGCTCTGTTCCTAGGGGGACAGCCAGGTGGGTAGAAGGAGGAGAGAGATCAGAGTCAGGCAACCCTGTGGGCCCCACCCAGGGCCAATTCTTCTGAGCTGCATGACCTTGGAGAAGTCCCTGTCCCTTGGAGGCCTCCACTTTCCCATCTGCAAAATGAGTCAATCGCTTCTCCCCTGCTGGATTGGCTATGAGGACAAAAAGCCAGGCCATACATCGAGCATTCTGTTCCCTGACCTCTGCCTGCAGGCCATGCCTTCCTGCCAACAATTGGTAGGATTTGTGAGCTCAGGCCAAGAAACAGGGGGGTAGGGGTGTGAATCCTGGTGGACAGATGTCTGCTCTGGGCATCTCTGCCTCGCTGAAGCTGGTCCCTGCACCAGCAGCCACTGGGACATCTTTTGTAAATAAATCAACATTTATTTCTCCCACCTGAGGTGCTGCAGGGAGTGTGACAGAGATTCTCACCCGGCAGGAAAGGCATTGAGGATGTTCTTTCTTATTGATTCCCAGGGTCAGGTATCAAGGTGGCTGCTTGTAGGTAACAAGCCCCATCAGAGGGGGGAGGTCACTACGGGGACGAGGAAAGCCACACATTGCAGATGGCTGGGTCTGAGTCACAAGATGACTTCTCTGTCCTACTGTGGTCTAAAACAAGCTACTGTGGTTCCCAAGATGAGTCCCCCACCCCACTCGAGCGGCTGAACTTACTAAGGAACGACCATCACCATCGTGGCCTGTTTGGGGGCAGGAATACTAGCTGTACGCCCCTTTGAGCATCTGAGGACGGTGGCCCGAAAGAACCAGGAGGACACCAGAGGGAGGCCCAATTAGCCCGCCTGGCAGCCGGACCCAGACCTGGCTGGCGGCACCATATTGCTCACCGTCTGGCAAATAGACAGATTTTTCACAAACCAGATTCCTCTTCCCGTGCCTGGGCCCTTCCTGTCCAACTGTTCTGGCATCTGTTTCTCTTAAAATGTATTTATTACCCCGAGAGGAATAATAATGGGGCCGGGTCTGGGGCCTCGGAGGCTGTACTGTCCCCCCCCCAACCCAGGGCCTCCTTGGACAGCTATCGCACTGGGGAGAACGGTGCATGCTCTCAACCTGTCCACAGCTTGCCCTGCTCACACGAGCCAGAGAGCTACTGGCCCCAGGCTATGAGACTGAAGGTGGAAGGCTGCGAGTGGTACCCAGGGGCTTGGGCTGGAGTCTCTTTGTAAGTGGCGTGGCCTTGGATAAGTTCCTGTACCTTACAGAGCCTGCCTGTTTCCTCCTCTGTGAAATGGACCTGGCACCCCATGATCCCCAGGGTGATTTATTTCTCATTTTGCCTCTGAAATGATCAAAAACTTATGTTTGTGGAACTCACTCTCCCAAGCACACCCAAGAACATTCATTCATTCATTCATGCATGCATGCATGCATGCATGCATCAGATTGTTCGATGACCAAGTTCTCTGCAAGGCACTGGGGAGCACTTGGCAAACAGGGCCTCCTCTGACGCTGCAAACAGCCCTGACAGATGCGTATCTTTTTTCCTGTAGGAGAGATGGGGGAGGCTGAGGCTCAGGAAGGGGGAGAAACTTGTCCAACATTACACAGCAAATACCGTGACAGTCAATCCTTGGAGAAGGATTTCACCGTTAGGTTGACCATCTCGGGTTCCTATTTAAATGCCTCTGCAGCTTACAGAGATGTGTAAGCCGATCCTATTTGATTTCTACCGTAGGGCTATGGGGTAGCTGGAGAGGAGGTGGGGGCCGCGTTATGATGAGGAAACTGAGACCCAGGGGCGGAGAGTGATGTCCATGAGGCTACAAAGCAAAGTGGCGGCACCGTCTGGAAATACACACACAGAAACCGAACAGTGAACCTCAGACTCCCACCATGGGCTCATCGGTGCTCTTGCTTACTAGGTATCATGGCCAGTCGATTCCAAAATGCATTGGTTTAGATTCTCATGTCTCTGAAGTCGAGATTCATCTCACAACGAATGGCGTGCCACATCTCAAGGGGTAGCTTGCTTTGTTTGTTAGCAGGGTATAAAATCATGGTGCGCGTCACCACCAATGGCGTATCTGGGAAAATGAAATACGGTGTTAAGTGAGCACCTAGTAGGTGTGAGACAACTTGTGCTAGGCATTCTCCCGCATTGCCCCCCTCACCCGTGGAGGAGGCCCCAGCAAGCTGAGATCCCTGGGGAGTCCCCGGGGAGAGGACTTTAGAGGCCAGCTCTGTTCACCATGTTCCACCCCTCCAGCTCTGTTCCCGGCACAGGGGTTGCAGACAGATCCGTCTTTGAGGCGTGACGGTGGGGATGGTAAGGACCAACAGGAATGTCTCAGGAGCCCTCAAGGCAGGGTTTGTAAATCTCTGTCCAGGTGCTGCACCCTCAGTCTACACTCAGATACCTTCTCCAAGCTCCCTAAACTCCCCAATCCCAGAGGGGCTCAGCCAAATTACCGCAGCCTTTGCTGGGAGCACATTGATGGCAATCCTAATGTCGCTATGAGCTTTGGGGGACAATTGGGGTTTGACCATTTTGCTGGGTTGGCTCCCACCGCTGAGTCCCAAGAGACAGAGCAGGACTAGTGGAGGAGAGGAAAGTGCTTACAGCCAGAACACAGTAATGGGTTAGTTTGCTCCGGGCGGGCACCAAGCTGGGGGCACTTGGGGCCCATAGGCCCCCGCGTGGCTGAACCGTGTTAGGAAACTCTCGATGCTGCCCCCAAACCAGGACCCGAGGGCAGCCTGGAAAATTAAGTCACAACACCAAGGTGTCAAACGCATTAAGGGCAATTTACCTGTTTATAACATGTCTGGACTCTAGATAAATGGAGTGGGTAGGCATCTCCGGAGTGAGGGAAACCTGGGGAGGGCACATATTGGGTGATCCATAGATGGATGCATCCTTTGGGAAGCAGGCAGAGTCACAGAGCCAGGTTGGAACTGGAAGGGCATTGAGAGGCCAGGTTCATCATGTTCTTCCATTTATAGATGGGAAGCAGAAGAGGAGTGAGGCACCATGATCACCTAGCGAGTTCCATCACTAGCAAGGTGAGCATGCAGCGTCTTCCTTCACCTGGTGTAGTGATTTCAAACCCATAGCTGCAACACACACACACACACACACACACACCCTGACTTTCCCATCATGAAAGTCCTTCAAGTAAGGGATTGCCAAGTACAAAATTTCTGAAGTTGTTTTATACTTATATTCACAAGGTTGTGCCATAGAGGAGTAGATCCAGGTTATGTTAAATGGTGCTCAGGGAAAAGAAAATCTGACATTGACTATACTCAGTAAACTCCTGGATAAATGAGGTCAAGTGGTTCTTTATTGCAGGACTTATCAGAGCATTTAAACTGATATTGGGGGCACCTGGGTGGCTCAGTCGGTTAAGTGTCTGACTCTTGATTTTGGCTCAGGTCATGATCTCAGGGTCTGCTTGTCCCTCTCCCTCCCCCTCTGCCCCTTTCCCCACTCTCTCTCTCTCTCTCAAATAAATAAATGAATAAAATATTTTTAAAAAATAAATAAAATGATATTGTGCATTCCCAAGCAACAAATGGGGAGAGTGGATATGAATGAAAAAAAATTAATGGATCTGAGACCCCAGGATATTTTCACTTCATTATCAATTTTCTTAGCATTATTGAAAAACAATTGATTTGTAATGCTAGGATAACAAAAAAATAAATAAATAAATAAACAAACAAACAAACAAAAACATAGCATCTATCTACCTACACATCCATCCATCCATCCATCCAACCATCTATCCATTCATCTATCAATCCAATCATCCATTAATCAGTCCACCTACTCATCCATCCGTCCATTCAATCGTATAACCATCTGCCTATCTGACAATACTTTTATCCACCCATCTATCCATCCATCTGCCCATCCCATATCTCACACATTCATCTATATATCCGTATCTATCACCTAACCTTTCATCCATCCATCCATCCATCCATCCACCCATCCATCCATCCCCCCATCTCAATTCTCACACATCCACTTACCTATCCATTGAGCTTTTCATCCATTCATCCATCCCTTCTCCAAACATTCCCTGATCTCCCATTATATGCGAGGTACTTACTAGTACTGGAAACTTGGAGCAAGAAAGGGGTATAAGTACGAAATGGACACGCTTCTTATTTAAGAAGCATCCCTACAGTTTGTGAAGGAGAGGAGAGGAACAGGTGTAACAAGGATGTGCTAAATCCACAGTGTGAATTGGCTCAGCCAGTCCTGACACAACTCTAGGGGGTGGGTGTCCTTATTATCCCTATTTTACAGATCAAGATACCAGGACTCAGGAGGGAAACAACTCATCAAAGGGCTCCAGCTACTGTATGGTGCAATCGAGATACAGACCTTGTTCTTACTGACTCCAAAGGCCGTGTTCTCCCACTCTGCTTATGTTCAAAGAGAGTGGAATATAGTTTAATGCACATCCGACCTAGCTTCACTGTTGGATTAGTGGTTACTGCACACCTACAATATGCACTAGGATGCTAGGGCTGCAATAGTGATCCTGACAGTTTCTCTCTCAAGAGCTTGAAGGACCATCCCAATAGAGTGTGACACAGGGAAGAGAATCCCCCAGCCCAGACTAAGAACCCAAGGATCTTCTTGGAGACAGTGCCTAAGATGAGTGCAAGTTAGTTGGGCAAACTGGGGGCTGGAGGTGCAGTGAATAAGGAAGTGCATTCCAGGGAGATGCAGCAGCCTGTGCAAAGGCCCTGGGACAGGGGAGAGGAGAGTATAGGGGGGATCTGCAAGTAGCTCGCTGCAGTTTGGAAGCAGAGGGTAGGGGTAGAGAGTAGAAGGAGAGCTCATGCCATAGGACATCTTCCAAGCTTATGTTTAGGAACTTCAGTCTTCTTATACTTAAAATAGGGCTTGGACCATAATTATGGACCCAGGGAGCAAGAGGGGTCCCCACCCTCATACTTGTCAGAGTCCCCATTTTGCTTGTGTCTGCATGTGCTTTGCATGCGTTGCACTTGGCAATCAGTGTCTGTTTCCACACTGAACTATGTACCCCCCTGAGAGCAAGAACTTGAGCGTCTTTGTTCCTCAGTGCATCCCTTAAAGCTTAGCATGGCGTGGAGCATTCTTAAGCATTATGTCTGCTAAGATAGGCCAAACAGAGAAATGAACGAACCCCTCTCTGGTGGGGCTGTTTGAGAAGATACGGTGAGACAAGCGTGGCAGGTAGCAGGTGCTCAGGTGTGAGTTTGCTTCTTCCTGCCTGCCCGCCCCCCTTCTTCCTGAAGCCCAGCTTTGGGAGAGGCATGAGGTCTGGGGTGGACCCCGAGTTCTCCTTGCCAGCCTGCCACGGCCACTCAATGAGGCCTTTTCTCTTTGCTTGGAGCATCGCAGCCCAGTCTGAGCTCCGGAAGCAGCTGCCTGTGAATCAGCGCCACCAGCATGAGCAGGCCGAGGACTCTTCTGACAGCTAGGAGGAACTTTCCAGTATGAGCTAACTCAGCAGCAGCTACACAGACGTGGCACAGAGAGGGAAATTGTGAAGCCGCCCCTCCTGACACTTAGTCAATTACCTTCTCTTTCATTTGGAGAGGTTGGGACCACACTGGAGCCATGATGTCACCCAACACAAACAACCCCATGGCATTCTCTATTTAGGAGCTGGTCTGGGCCACCGTGGCAATGTCAGTTGACCCAGCTCAGGATCCCACCCCTTGGCTTTGGGGAGGGGCCTGAGCACCTCCTCGGGCTGCTTCTGGTGCTGTTGGGTTTGGAGCTGGGCGAGGGCAGGCCTGTTTGGGGGAGACTCATCTGGACCCAGCTGAACTGCCACCGAATGGTTCAGGGGGCGGATCCTGAAGCCAGCCTACCTGGATTCACAGCGCGGTTTTGCTCCTTTCTAGCCATGGGACCTGAACGAGCCACTTTTCTCTCTGAGCCTCTGGTTTCTCATCTGTAAAATGGGAATAATCCCAGTCATCATAAGGAACAAGTGCGTGGGTACTAAACTTCAGTTTGTAAAAAGTGCTTAGAGGTCTGCCCAGCACGCGTCAACATTAAATGCGGGCTGACTAATAATGTATTATTCTTGCCGCCCGTCTTCCGCCGGTGGGTGACAGATGTTTCCCCGACAGGGAGGCAGCAGAGAGCAAGTGGCCTCGGTGGGCACTCTGGGGAATGGGCACATTCATAGCTCTCACCTTGGAGGGTCGTGTGAGGATTAGATGAGAACCCTGACAAAGCCTGGTGCAGAGTCCAGCACACAGTAGGTGCCCAATAAATGTGGCTCTTATGATGGGCACATCTCCTGTGCTCTCCTTAATTCCCACCCCTAGGGCCAGGCCTTTGCTCAGCTCCTCCCTCGGACTGCTCTGCCTTCCCCCCCACCTCTCCTTCGAGGTTCTTCGTGTCTCAGCACAGACACCCCTCTTCTAGAAAGCCCTCCATCACCTCCAGGCAGTGTGGGGAGCCCTCGATGACTGTACTTAACCCCAGTATCCTGCTTGCCTGGCTGTCGGCCCACCTCTGCCATTACACTGTGCCTTCTTTAGAAGCAGCACCTCTGACCTGATCATCTTCCAGCTCGCTGCCGTCCAGTAAATAAGCACCTGCTGACTCCATAAATGACGGAACCACGCCCTGCTACTAATTGTCTGTGTGGTTTTCAGGAGGCCACTTGACCTCCTGGGTCCTCAGCTGCTCACCCACAGTGGGGAACCCATAGCAGCAGGCTGTTTCATGAAACTTTAGGGAAACCGATGACTTATGAGTGTACAAGGAAAAGCGGTTGTTTCCATGAAAATTATGTTGGATTCTTGGAAAGATACAATTAAGGCAATTTGCTTTATATATATGTATGTATATGTATATATATATGTATGTGTATGTATATCATAAGATGCAAGCAAGAAAACCGTAAGGCAAAGGCAGAGGGGAGTCACAAAAGGTTGAGAAAAGTCCTGCACTCGGGTGGCTTTTTAAATGTTTTAAATTCTTGCTCCTCTGAAGAGATCAAGTCCAGACTTTGGGAATGAGAGAAGGTGCACCATGACCTTGGGTGTGGTCAAGGAAGAGGCTGGACATGACCTTCAGGTGGAGAAGTTAATTCAAAGGTAGAGCCATGGTCCAGCATCAACAGTTCAGCAAATAAATGCATAACTATGTGCCGTGAGTAAAAATATAATGTTGTCTTACCCATAAGCAGAAAGTTCCGATGCAAACAGAAAACAGGAGGAAAGTAGCCCCACTTCGTATTACAGGGAAAGGGCTAATATTGTAGCCCTTAAAGAGTGCTATTTGCCAATCAATAAGAAAGAAAAACCATTCACTTGATGAAAAAGGAGGGAAAGGCATTAACAGAAAGTTAACGGAAAGAATATACAAATAGCGCTGAGCCACATGAAAAAAAATACTCACCTTCACTTTTGAGGTGAGAAAATAAATGCAAATTGAGTGCACAGGGAGACACCCTTTGTCACCTCTCAGGTTGGCAGGGATTCAAAAGTTCAAAGCTGATGGGACGCCTGGGTGGCTCAGTCGGTTAAGCGGCTGCCTTCGGCCCGGGTCATGATCCCAGGGTCCTAGGATCAAGTCCCACATCGGACTCCTTGCTCAGCAGGGAGCCTGCTTCTCCCTCTCTCTCCCTCTGCTTGTGCTCTCTCTGTCAAATAAATAAAATCTTTAAAAAAAAAAAAAGTTCAAAGCTGGCTCCGTGCGTGAGGCTGCGGGCAAGTTGGCATTCCAGGTCCTCCTCATGAGCAGACCCCAGTCAGCCTCCCTGCAGAGCCATTGACCGTAACTACTCACGCACCTACCCTTGCCCCCCGCCATCTACCTACGGAGAACCTTCCATTTGCTCAACATATCATGAGTGGAAGGGTTTTTATCGCGCTTTGGCTGAAATCGCCAAAGAAATAGGAAGCAACCCTAAATGTCCATTGGTACGATGATCGTGAAGGAAACAATCACCCTTCCACATGTGGCTCCACCTGAGGACGTAAATAGGACAAGGTGGATCTTCGTGGACAATGTCTAAGATGTTCTGTTAAGTGAAATGCAAGATGCAGAACAGTACACCTGGTCACTTCTGTTGGCAAACAAGAAATGATACCTAAGTATAATGCTTATTATATCATCACCTCTGGGAAAGAACTGGGTGACAAGGACGCAAGAGGAGGGATGGACGCTGTCCCTGTCTGACAGTGAGGGACTCTGTCTCCTATTTTTATTTTATTTTTTTGGACCCTGAGAATTTTGATGCATGTGACTGCATCCCTGATTGAGGAATCAACCAATTTAAAATGAATGAGATATTTAATGTATGAACACATCATTTAAAAAAATGATTCCTCGTTTTAACTGACTTTTTAATTTGACTTAACTTGTGGTCCTGATTTGATTTTAATCCTAGATAACTAAGCTTGGAGTCTGCCTATTTCCTAATTTTTCTGTAATGAACGTGTGTATTACTTATGTAGGAAATATATATATATATATATATATATATATATATATATATATAACATTGAATGTACATATAAATGTTGAAATAAAACACAAGCGCACGCACAATAATTTTAAATAATCCAACCCAAACAGACTTCCCCGAGGCTGCCAGGCACCAGGCTCCCTGGTGCACAGCAAACCTTCCCCAGGGAACCCACTTCCCTCGACTTTGCCCTGCTCGCTGTAACACGTGTTTGCAGGCTGATAAAGGTGAGCTGTATCCCTGCCTCTGCTTTTAATTAATTTCTGACATGAAAGCTCCCAGTCCCTTCTCCTGCCTCGGAGACCTGCACACAGGCACGCCTTGCTCTCTTTCACACAAAGCAGCTGCCCATGTGTAGCTGAGTTTCCAAAAAAGGGGGGAGGGGGTGTCACATTTTTTTTCCCATTTGCACTGATTTGCATATTAATAGTTTGCATATTAACCAGCGACTTCAGAGGGTGGGCGGGCTAATGAATGCAGCAATCTCCTCAATTTTAACTCAATTTGCCTCATCCATATTCCAATGACTTTGGGGATTGGTGTTCAGCGTTCATTGAAATTATCCGAGCCAGACCCAGTGTGGGCTGCTCTACCATTAATCCAATTAATTAGCCCCGTGGATGTGGCCGCCTGGGCGAGGGCCCTTTGTTCAGCACTGGGGGCTAATGACAGCCCCAATCTGATGGGATAATGAGGGAAGCTAAGGAGGGTTTGACCCCCAGCCTGGTTCCTGGGTGATGCTTTGAGCAGGGAGGGCTGGGTGGCTTTTGGGGAGGGGGAGCCTGGATCACAGGGAGACAGCTGCTTTCCTGTACCGCTTACCCCTCTCTCATTCACTCAAGACTTCCACTAGCTCATTCCATAGTAGGAGAGGTCTCCCATTTGCCCCTCCACACTCACCACCCCCCCGCCCCTCTCCTCCCTGCTCTGTGCCTGAGGGGGCTGAGCTGCATCAAGGGAACCCTGTGCTCTGCCCTCCCCCTCCCTAGTAGGTCCAGCCAGTGGGAGGCGTCTTCAGCAGATGCAAGGCACAAGGAGAAAGGGGTTGGAGTATTAACTCCCTGGCTTCCTCTATGCTGGACTGCAGGCTGGCTGTGTCCCTCCACCGAAAGTCTTAACCCCTGCCAAGCAGTTGTCTCTGACAGTTTTCCCTCCCAGTTCCTTGCAATAGCTCCTGGCCTTGCCCCCTTTGATGGAAGGATGGTAAGAGCTCCCATTCTTGCAAGCCCTAAGGCGACTCCCCACCACCGTCCCTTTAAATGGGCTATCTGTTCACTGCTGGGACCCTGAATGATACCCACCCCTCGCTGCTTCACCTTGAGAGCATAGCCAATCACTGTTCAGAGATGATCACAAGGATAAAACAATATGCTACATTTGTAAAGTGTTTAGCATACTGCCTGGCTTATACTAAGAGCTCAGTAAATGTTGGGGATGGTTAAATATAAGGATGGGTATCTAGTTGGTTAGATGAAGTGTCCCTTAAATTCATCCCATGAAGTAACAGCTTTTTTTTATCATGAAATGCTTTCTGATAAAAAATAGTAAATATCTAGGAGCCCAGCCAATCCCATTCGTAGACGCTCACAATAGGCGTTATCATAACAAAGACATGAGAAGTCTCAAGGTAAAGAAAGTTCAGATTTCGTGTAAATTCCAACATCCTAGAACGTATAATCTCTCATGTATATTTCCCACTTTACATTTGAAGAAACTGAGGCACCAAGAGATCACGGCAAAGGAGGTGCCATATCTATTATTGGTTCTCCCAAAACTCTTTCTGGAGCTTCGAAAGACAGGTGCCACATCGGGTCCTGCCAGTCTACCACCTCCACCTGGCACCACAGAGATCCCCCTCTTCTCGCCTCTGTTCCCAGAAGCCACCGTAAATGCCCCCAGCCCGCACAGGGGCCGGCACGCACTTACAAATTACCACCGCAAAAATGGATTGCCTTGACAAAATGTAATGTTTTGTGACAGAGCCCAAATATGCATTTCATTCTTGAGGAGCAGCTCAAGGAACTCGTTGGAAATATTAAATTAAGCAGTGTAACAGCTGAGAATAATTGGGTTTTCTGCCCTGTTGCCTGCGATTTTGTGTGGTGGTTGAGGCGGCTGGGCAGTTCTGTTTGATTGGGGGAGAGCAAGCGAGTGCCTGGGATCGCTGTGGGGTGTGGGAGTGGCCCCTGGGAGGTCCATGGAGATGGGAGGGTGGGTGTGGTTTAATCTTATGTTGAGATGAGAGAAGATCCTGGCACCATCCCTGGAGTCCCAGAATCAACACTTCCCAGCCCCCAAGTGATGCCTCTCTGCTCCCATTGCATGGATGGGGAAACTGAGCCCTAAAGAGACATCTTAGCAAGGCAGTGGCCGAGCTAAGACTTGAGCTGTGGATACCGACAAAGCTATTTCCACTATACTGTCCCCTCTTTATTATGGTCCTGAAACCACAGAACTCAGCCAGTTTACTTAGAAGGTAACCCAAAGCTCACCCAATCTGGGGGCTGATAGAGCCACACGCAGAGAGCCATGGCAAACCATTGGCAAGTCCCATGACTCCGAGACTCGGTTTCCCTTTATAAAGTGGGGTTCGACGTGCTTACATTAGAAGGGAGGCAACGAGGATTTTTAACCGGGCTGATGGGCACACACGTCGCCAGGAGTATTGTTGAAATGAAGTCTCAGATTCAGCAGGTCTATGAGAGAACCTGACATTCTGCATTTCTAACAAGCTCTGTGGGGATGACCATGCTGCTGGGATCAACCTTCGAAGAAAAAGAGTTCATAATGCATGGGAATTTCTCAGCCAGGGCCTGGCATGCAGTAGGCACTCTATCAATGTTCTCTCTTTGTTATTCCATTATTCCTTCTAGGACCCTGCCTTATCTAGTATGTTTCTGAAGACTCAGTTGGACAGAAGATGGGGGGGTGCTGTCTTGGCGGCAGACTCAATGGGTTCTTTGAGAGACACAAACATCAGATTCAACCTTGTGTGCTCCTGATCCCCACCCTCAATGACCAAGCCAGCTTGGTGGAGGGGGTGAGTCATGGCAGACGAGCTCTGTGGGGCTCCACAGCTGGACGGCTCCCATCTGCACACCATCCAGCTCTGCAGGGGAAATGTTTCTGCATTTGCACATTTTCCAGCAGTTGGTCCAGGAATGTCTGTCCAGTTAGGCTCGGCACACACTGCCTGGCAGGGCACCACCTCTTTGATGTCAGGGGAGTTTCTTTCTCAGTATTCAACCTCAAGAATATATCCTTGGGCACTCAGAAATGAAGATGAGGTAGAGAGACCTTCCCTCTGTCTCTGGCTCACCCCCTAAGATTTCCTCTGATTTCACAGAGCTGACAATGTCATCTGGAAGCAGATTCTGCCATTTAGTGGCTGTATGATCTTAGGCAAGACACCCCCCCCCCGCCTTAGTTTGCTCATCTATCGAGTGCGTGGAAGTCTTTAGCTGTGGAGCATAGAGCTTATGGATATAGAGTCTGGAGTTTGTCTCAGATTCAATCCCCGCTCCATCACTTCCTAGCTAGTTGAATTACCTCCCTGAACCTCAGCCTCTACCTGTAAATGGGGTTAACAGTAGTGCTTACTTCACAGACTGCTTTTGAGGATTCAACAAGGTAACTTGCATAGTCCTTAGCTCAGTGCTGGCACAAGGAAAAAGCATAGTAAATGCAGTTATTATTTGCAAAAATAAAGAAAATTCATCTCCTTCAACAGGTGTAGTATTAGACTTTGATCATGATCAAAATCTATCCCAAATTCCTCTTTCAATGTAAAGTATCAATTTTTTAAAGAGTATTTATTTATTTGACAGAGAGAGTATGTGCACAAGCAGGGGGAGCGGCAGAGGAAGAGGGAGAAGCAGGCTCCCCACTGAGCAGGGAGCTAAATGTAGGACTCGATCCCAGGACTCTGGGATCATGACCTGAACTGGAGGAAGATACTTAACTGACAGAGCCATCCAGATGTCCCAAAAGTATCCATTTTTATGGCATCACATGATGATGATGATAATGATGAGGAGGAGGATGGGGATGATGATATCAACTTGCCCAAAGTTATTGGACACTTATTACATGCTAGGCACTGTTCTAAATTCTTTACTTGTGTTACTACATACAATTTTCATAAGAACTCTGGAAGATCGATTATAGGAGATAGTATATTATTCCCTATTTTACTAATGAAGAAACTGAGGCATTAACAAGCTTACATAAGTTGCCAAAGATCACACAGTTGGGGTATCAGCCAGCTGTGGCCACAATAATGCTATGTAACAAACAGCCACAGACTTCTCAGTGGCAAACAAGTATTGATTACTCACTTGTGCATCTATGCATTGCCTGGGATAATCTAGGCTGGACTTGATAGGGCTCAGCGCCAGGTCTGCTCCATGTCTCCCACCCTCCTTGGACCAGTAACTTCTTACGGCAAAAGGCGGATGTCAGGTATGCTAGTATGTTAACATCCCATGAGCCAAAGCCAATCACATGGTCAAGTCCAGAGTCAAGGGTGGGAGGAGTAACCTTCCCTCCATGAAGGCCTGGAAAAGGTGTGAACATATCACACTACTACAGAGGAGTCAAGAACTGAAACCAATAATTCAATATTCCACAACGGATGAGGAGAGAGTGAGGTGATGAGCTCAGTGAGACTAGTGGAAGAACTTGCCATCTAAGGTGCTACACCAGAAGTCTATCTAATTCCTCTGAGTGTTAGGTACATAAATATAAAATGCTGGACTCTGTAAAGTGCTCTAGTTGGGCCAATATAAAATCCATGTTTTACATGTAAGGCTATTTGACAAAATTTAAAAGAGGATAAAACATCAGAATAATGTCCAACGTGCTTTGCTTTGAGGAATTCCAAGGAGGAAGCATCATTTATCTACCCATCCATCCATGCATTCATTTGACCACCTAACCTACAATCCATCCATCCATCCACTCATCCATCCATCCACCCATCCATCCCTCATCCATCCATCCATCCATCCACTCATCCATCCATCCATCCATCC
>NW_023270436.1:20139200-20224828 GCF_011800145.1 Mirounga leonina | reverse complement strand
TCATCCATCCATCCATCCATCCATCCATCCATCCATCCATCCATCCATCGCTCTGCCCATCCTCCTACCCAGCTATCCAACAAAGATTCATTGAGTTCCTGATGCAAATACAGACCTGGTCTTTATTCTTAAGGTGCTTACAGTGTAATGGAGGAGACAGGTCTATCAGACAATTACACAAGTTTGTATCACATTCTAATGGAGACAAATGATATGGAGGAGAGGAATGTGATATAGTGAGAGGGTAGAAAAGGGGATCTGACTTATGTGGAGTCAGAAAAGAGGCATTTGAAGAAAGATTGGGAGGGGGCATTGTAGGACCCAAGTAGATGGAAAGGGAAGGGAAGAGCCTCCCAAGTGGTGGGAGCACCTTGGGCCAAGGGCAAGTGGGGAGAGGGAATACAGTTTTCTCCCAGAACTCCTAAGAGGCTGTGACTGGCCCATGGTGCACAAGAAGGGCTGTGGTGTGAAGCAGTGCTGAGGAGGGCTTCAGGACAAGGCCTTGTAGGACCTTGTAGGCTGGGGGAGGGTATGAGTCTATATCGATGAGGAGAGAAAATGTCCCGGAGATGAGAAGGATTCCAGACTAGGGTGTTGGAAATATCTAGGCGGTCATGCAGCTTTGGAAACACTGCTGTGGGGATTTAGAGTCAGCAGCGGGAAAGCAGCTGAGAGGGCTCCATGTCCTCCTCCACAGTGCCAGGCACCATCTGCCAACCCCCGAATCCCACAGCACAGCTTTGCCAACAGAATTTAGGTCTGGGTTCAGACAGATAATGGGGTTGACTCCTGGTTCCATCACTCCTTCAATATGTGACACTGGGAAAGTTATGTAACCACTCTGAGCCTCAGTTTCCCCATCTGCAAAATGGCAGTCATCTTTGGAGGGAAGGAACCAACCCCCTTTCTGTCTGCCCCAAAGGAATAAGGAGGCTCCCATCTCTCGAGCTGAGTCTGTGTTGTTCCCTCAGCCACACAGTTCATGGGTTACATTTTGGTAGAGGCTGAGATACTGCATTAGAAGATGCTGGGCGGGGCGCCTGGGTGGCTCAGTTGGTTAAGCGACTGCCTTCGGCTCAGGTCATGATCCTGGAGTCCCGGGATCGAGTCCCACATTGGGGGGGGGGTCCCTGCTCGGTGGGGGGTCTGCTTCTTCCTCTGACCCGCTTCCCTCTCGTGCTCTCTGTCTCTCGTGCTCTCTGTCTCTCATTCTCTTTCTCAAATAAATAAATAAAATAAAACTCTTTAAAAAAACAAAAAAGATGCTGGGCAATGGTGTGAGCGCTATGTTTCTCTGTTCCATCACTTGGGCCCTTGCTGTGGACGATCCATCAGGATGGAGGCCAGCGTTGCTCACGTGACAATGCAAGGAAGCTCTTGGAGTGCCTCCTGAGGTCTGCAGGTAGCCTGCAATCAGATTTATTACAAGTAACACCCTGCATGCTGTTTACATGATAAACTTGCATCGAGCACCTGCCAGGAGCCAAACACTGTGTGCTGTGCTGGAAACACTTGGCCCAGTGGAATTCCGACCCCTGAGATGCCCACAAATTGCAGGTGGGGCAGACTCCACATAGAAGGAGGCTCTCTGGCAGGATCAGAAAGAAGATGACTACTCTCCAGGGAAGAGAGTGGGAGAGGTCAAAGACTCAAGAGCAGGACTCAGCTTGGTCTTTTCCATGGCTGTGACCCCCAGGGCCTGAGTGCCCAGCAACACCCACTGGCTATATGTGACCACTTAGAACCGTTATAATAATTGTACAGCAATTCACCGTGCCAACAAACAAACATAAGGTCAGTCTGTATGTGTGTCCTACTTGAGACCCAAATCTAGCTCAGGTAGCTTTGTCTGCTATTGGTTCCCCATTGCTCCAGGTGATCCCAGACCCTTGATCTGGATCATGTTGCTACTTTGGACTTTCACTGCATGAAGCAGAAGGGAGAATACTAGATTCAGAGTTGGGAGACCTGATTTCTCACCCTGGTCCTGCTGCTAGGACAGTGTGACTTCCAGTGAGAATTTCTCCTCTCCAGGTCTTACTTCACGGATGCCCTCCAAAGGCCCTTTCTGTGCTGCCAAAGAGAAGTCTCTTATTTGAGTCTGTTTTCTTATTTGATATCACGTCTCTTTTCCCCAACAGCAAACACCTGCTCAGGGATGTACCACAGGCTGCCCAAACTTGCAATTCATCCTAACAATGAGGAACATCCCTCTCCTAAAACCAACCCTAGGAACTGGAAAGAGAGTCCTTTCCAAGCTCCTGTTCTAGACACAGTTGCCTCCGGACTGTCCCTGAAGAATGTGACCCATCATTCCTTCCTCCCTTCATCCATCACTCACTGAACACGCCATTTTCCCTTCTCTTCGACTTGTCTTCCGACTCAAATCGTGTCCCCCCTTCATTTTATTGCATATTCATTTATTTATTATTTGTTTATTTTCAAACCCCAAAGCCTTTCAATTTAGCAGATGTCCCTGTGAACTTCCCCAAACACGGTTGGTGTGACATTGACAGAAATAGTTTGTGATCAATTCCAAGGGCCCCGCTGATCTTTTTTTAATAAGCTGCTGCTGTGGTTCTACAGCAAAGTGGGCCGTTGTGATTTCGCCAAGTGCCTGCCGTGAAATCTAGAGCCCCCGCACCGCCTCCCTTCTTCCTGACTTGAGACGTCTGTGACTCCTTTGGGGAATGTCTAGTAGTAGCTTCGGATCCCTGGTGCAGCTGCGGCGGCATAAAGGATTCTGTCTCTTCGGGGCCCTTGCTCGGGGTCTGCAGGGAACAGTGTTTCCACAGGTGTGGTCTGGGGACCACCAGGATCAGAATCTCTGGGGGTGAGGCCCGGAAATCTGCATTTCTGCAAGGGCCCCAGGTGATTTTGATGTCCACTGAGGTATAGAGAGCCTCTCCTATCATTTGAAGGGAAGGAGGTTTCCAAAGGGAGGAAACTAATCACGGAAGCTCTACGTGGTTATGCATCTCAGCCAGTTAGCTTCAGGCTGGGAAAATACAAAGTTTTTGTCACATGGCATCTGGACTCTGTCTTTAGTGCCACCCGCGGGTAGACTGGCATGGTACCTAACCTAACAGGGTTTTATAATATATCTATTAACCCAATTCCACCTCCACTTGACAAACCAGGGATACCCCCTCCAAATTATATTATTCCTCAAACGTGCCATTTCTTCCTGTTTTTCTGCCCATTAGCCTCTTTTCCTGGAATGTCTTTATCTCGAGTAGGTTTCCCTGCCACCAAACTCCTATACATGCCTCAAAACCCAACTTGAACCTCACTGTTTCCTCCTAGCTCAGTGAATACTCTGTCCTTCTTTGTGCTTCTGTGGTTGAACATTTCACAGAGAAGCAACAATCTGAGCTCCCAATTATTGAACCCCACAAAGAGTCTAGTACTGTACTCAGCACTTGAGATATTAGAGTGTGTTTGCAAATAATTGAAAGCATATTACACTTGTCTCTTTACATGCATTCTCCCCTGGCCCTGTCCAGTGCAGGGACTGAGCCTAATTCCCTTAGGCAGTGTAGGTGCTCAAGTCACATGGGAGGGACTGGTGTTCACACGCCCATCTCACCAGCTTGGATCCGCCAGGAAAAATAAGGCCACGGGACTCTGAGAACGATAAAGGATCTGGGCAAGCCAGAGTGGAGCCCTCTTATTCACAGCTGCCTTCATCCATCTTCAAGCTCCAGCCTAAGCAGAGCTGAGGTCCCAGTGGGGCTGTGAGTGGGAGAGTGGCTTGCTAACCTTGAACCCTGTCCTTGGAGCAAAATCAGACTCCTACTTAGCACTCATGGATAAACCAGCTACAGACAGATCTCAGTTTTCCCAGAATAAGGGCAGTCGCCTTCCCTTGAACCAACACAGCCCAGGTGCCCTTATTTATAGACCCAGAGGATCATAGGGCTGGAAGGCCATCCAGATCAGCCATCCCTCCTTGGCAAGAATATATCTGTGTAGGCTGATGCTTCAGGTAAGCTTCCAAGCCTTTCAGAAAATCAAGTGTATCGTGTATATCTAATTAGGAAACTGGCTTCAGTTCCTCCACATATGTTGGGTGTTCCTGGTTCCAGCATCAGCAGATTAGACCATGAATCCTGGCTCTGCTGCTTAACGGGTACGTAACTTCAGGGAACTCACTTAACCTCTCTGGGCCTCAGTTTCCTTACCATAACAGAGGAATAATAAAACCTGTCTTGTGTGGTTGTTGTGTGTCTCCTTGGAAGGAACACTTCTGACAGTTTTGTCCTCCCTATCCTAATTATTAATGTATTTATTTGTTTTTATGATTGTATCTTGCTAGTGCTGTGATTTTTTTTTTTTTCTGGTTTGGGGATTCCTGCACTATTGAGCTTTCTAAATCCCATCTCTGCTTATGAAAACTCCCTCTAAGCTTTTCCTCTTTCTTGGCTTTATATATTTTCTCAAGTGAGATCTCTCTGCTAAAATTCATTTCCCTGCCAATCTCCAATTTGATGCATCATCCCCGATCATGCTATATTATGTTTGGCAACATAATGTGATGTGACTCTGGCTGCTGATGACGGATGGGGTACCCGTCAGCAAATGGAACTGCACCCAATTTTCTAAAGAGCATTGTTACAGAAACAAACAGGATGGCCTTTTAACTTGTATTGATTTATTTCTGAAGAATGAGCCCCTCTCTTACTTTTACAAGAGCTGTAATTAGAGGGTAGAATTACCTTTCTGGGGTGAGGGCTCAGGGAGCTGAACGGCCAGGGGTTCGTAGGGGAGAACACTGAGCGCATGAGGGGGGTGTAGGCAGCAAGCCCTGACATGCTGGTGGGCCAGAATGAGCACAGGAAGCATGGGGGATAAACACATAAAAAATCCTTCTTCCCTCCCTCCCTTTCTTCCTTCTTTTCTCCTTCCTAAGATCCATCCATCCATCCATCCATGTATTTATCATTCATCCATCCATATATTTTCTTTCTTTTTCTTTCTTTCTTTTCTTTTCTTTCCTTTCCTTTCTTCTTTCTTTCTCTCTCTCTCTTTCTTTCTTTCTTTCTCTCTTCTCCCTGCTATCCATCCATTTATCCATCCATCCATCCACCTGTCCCATCCCACCATTTATCCATCCATTCATATATCCATCCGTCCATTTTGCCTTCCTTCTTACCATTCACCCACCATCTTTCATTTTTCTTCTTTATTTCTTGCCATCTTTCCACCCATCTATCCACCCATTTATCATCCATCCTTATATCCATCCACCCATCCATCTTACCTGCATGCCTCCCTTCCCTCCTTCCTTCCCTTTTCTATTCAATATTTTTGAAGACCATGCCTGGTATAATGTAGAAGGGTGACTCAGAAGAATCGGGGTCCAAAGTGAGTCCTGCTTGTGTGACCTTGGAGAAGTCAATTCCCCTCTCCAAGATTCCCTGGGCTCCCCCATCATCTTCCCTTTGCTCATTCCCCTCTAGCCACCCCGGCCACAGTGCTCTTTCCTTTACAGTCCAGGTACCCTCCCACTTGGGGGTGTTTGCATTCATTTCCACTCAGCTTCCTGCAGACAGCCCTGGGGCTCCCTCAGGTCTCTGTTCATGGCCACCCTCCCCTGTTACTCTCCACCTCCCAAATTCTGTTCACTTTACCCTTAGCTAGTAGCACCATCTGGCATACTACACGAACTGCTTATTTAATAATATCTACTTATTTAATATCTGTTCGGCAAGATGGGGATGAGGGGGGGCCAGGTGAAGGGGTGGTTGTCATGGTCACTGCTGTGGACAGGGGCTCAATTGCCCTGTGGACCTCTCAGGATCTCAGAGTCCCAGATCCAGCACTGCACTGTTGAGGGTTGACCCCGGGGTGATGGTTGCCCCACGGGCCAGGACTGCCGTCCCAGCAGAAAGCAAAAAGCCTCATCACTTGTGCTTGACATGGATGCTGTGGCCTGAGTCTAAGTTGCCTGGAACTGTCCACCACACAGGTGAGCTAAGGGCTGTGACACAAGTCCCAAGGGCCACTGCTCAGCACTGCCCAGCCCCACGACAGCTCAATGGATGCTTCCTCCCCAAGGATCTGTTTGTGAAAAAAAAAATAGCTGCCCAGAATCCCAGTCTCAGTCTGTCCCTCATGCACTGTGACCTTGGGCAAGTCACCCTTCTGCTCTGTGCCTCAGCTTGCCCATCAATAAAACAAACAGGATGGACCAGACAGACCATGCTCTCCCACCTTTTCAAGTCCAAAAAACTCTCATTGAAAAAAATCATTAAGATACCACCTCAACCAGTCAGAATGGCTAAAATTAACAAGTCAGGAAACGACAGATGTTGGCGGGGATGCAGAGAAAGGGGAACCCTCCTACACTGTTGGTGGGAATGCAAGCTGGTGCAACCACTCTGGAAAACAGTATGGATGTTCCTCAAAAAGTTGAAAATAGAGCTACCCTATAACCTAGCAATTGCACTACTGGGTATTTACCCCAAAGATACAAAAGTAGGGACCCGAAGGGGTACGTGCACCCCGATGTTTATAGCAGCAATGTCCACAATAGCCAAACTATGAAAAGAGCCAAGATGTCCATCGACAGATGAATGGATAAAGAAGATGTGGTATATACACACACACACACACACACAGGAATATTATGCAGCCATCAAAAGGAATGAGATCTTGCCATTTGCAACGACGTGGATGGAACTGGAGGGTGTTAGGCTGAGCGAAATAAGTCAATCAGAGAAAGACATGTATCATATGACCTCACTGATACGAGCAATTTTTAATCTCAGGAAACAAACTGAGGATTGCTGGAGTGGGGGGTGGGGTGAGAGGGATGGGGGCGCTGGGTGATAGACATTGGGGAGGGTATGTGCTATGGTGAGTGCTGTGAATTATGCAAGACTGTTGAATCACAGATCTGTACCTCTGAAACAAATAATGCAATATATGTTAAGAAAAAAAAAAAGAAGATAGCAGGAGGGGAAGAATGAAGGGGGGGAAATCGGAGGGAGAGACGAACCATGAGAGACGATGGATTCTGAAAAACAAACTGAGGGTTCTAGATGGGAGGGGGTGGGAGGATGGGTTAGCCTGGTGATGGGTATTAAAGAGGGCACGTTCTGCATGGAGCACTGGGCGTTATGCACAAACAATGAATCATGGAACACTACATCAAAAACTAATGATGTAATGTACGGTGATTAACATAACAATAAAAAATTTTTTAAAAAAGGTAAAGACACACACAAAAAATAAACAAATCATTAAACAAGTTGTACGGGCTTAGTGGTGAGGGGAACAAGACAAGGTAATAGAAGAAAGGAATAATTCAACAAAAAGGAAACCTCAGTTGATATTTTGGCATTTTTGACATTCGAGACATTTCCATGCATAAATCATTCTGCTTCTCCTTTTCTCCCTTCTCTCCCTCCTCCCCACTCACCCTTTCTTCTCCCATTCCTTCCTCCCATCTCTGGCCTCCCTCTCTTTCCTCTCCCCGCCCCCCCACTTCTCTTGCCCCTCCCCCACCCCGTCTTCTTCTTTCTCATTACCATCCTTCTAATAGAATGCCAGGATTTCTCTTTTGGTCACTATTATATCCATAGCATCTAACTCAGTGTCTGGCACATAGCAGGTGCCTAATACACACCTATGGTAGAAAAGCATGGACAATCATCTTGTTAGCTTGGTGACCATTTATTGAACACAGTGTGAACCAGGCCCTGTGTAAGGCAGGGATACTCAGGGATACACAGGACGGGACCCCACACTTGAGGGGCTCTCAGCATTGCCAGGGCCACTCTGGGATGGCAGAGACAATGGTGGAATTCAGTCAATGAACATTAGCATAAAACTACACACAAATCAAAGTATGAAGGGACACAAGATGCAAAAAGAGCCAACACAGATGCAAAAAAGAAATGGAGAATTTGCCAAGCCCCTATGGAGGTGGGTCTGGAAGGACCCTGGGGCCCAGGGGTATCCCATGCACATGCTGACCAGGGAGGCAGCTGGTAAGAGCAGGAACCAGGGTCTGCCGGGCCACAGGGAAATGACCTTGAAATCAATGGGAAGGTGGCGGACGTGTCAGGGCCAACGGGTAGCAGAGGAGCAGAAGGCAGGGTTTGCATGGGGGGCCTGGGAGAGGTCACAGTGGTGGCAGTGCAGGCCGGCGGTTTGGCACGTGGGCTCTGGAGTCAGACGGCCCTGTGTTCGAATCCTGACCGGGCTCCCCTGTGCTCCCCGTGTGAACCCCAGCATGTTGCTGTGCCTCGCTGAGCCTCAGCATCCTTCTCTGAAGAACAGCGGTGCTCATCTCCCTGTGCTGGCTAGCAGGGACAGTGACATGCTCTGCTGAGCCTCAGGTCTTAGAACGGGCCTCCCCAGCAGCGACAGTTAACTGCTCTTATTCCTTCGTGTCGATAACCACAGGCTGGAGCTCACAGGAGACATGCCGGGAGGCTGAGAATGAATTCTCAGACCAGTGCTTGGCCAGACTGGGACTTCTTCTGGCAGCCTGCAGGCCACCTTTGGGGGTATTTCTTCCTTTACTTCAAAGCACAGCACTCTGGGAGGGGATAGTACCCTGTTACCATGAACACTCAGGTAGCTGGCCCTGCAGCAGGCCCAGCTGATCCCAGGGAGCAAATCTGTCCTAGATAGTGACAGGGCCAGAGGCTGTCCTATGATATGATGGAATTACAAAATGCTGTGTTAGGGGCCCCCAAGGAGTACACAAGCACCCCGTGGAAGTGTGTTGTGTAGCCAGGCTACACAAAAGAAAAACTCTCGGGAATATGGCAAAGCAGAAATTAATCTCTGTTCAGAACCTGAAACCCAAGCTCCAGCCTGGGCAAAAATGCTTGATTCCCATTGCGATGCCCTCCAAAGCCCCAGAGGTGGAAGGTGGGCTGTGGGATGGGCCAGGTATCTGGAGGAGGGGCTCTTCCACCTTGCCCTTGGCATTTTCCTAGACGATGGGTATGAACGGTTGTCAACCCCAAGACCAGGAGTTACAAAGCCACAAGGAGACAATATACGTTGAAATGGGTTCAAACCCGGATCGGCCGCACACGATTTTCCATCTTGGGTAGGGACAAGACCTGTCGGGTTCACGGAGCAGGTGGAGAGATGAAATCAGGACGTCCTTGTAGAGCGCGGGCAAAAGGCTCAGTGAAAGGTGCTTTCTACCATTAGCTCCTGGAAGGAGTCTCTTTACTGTAACATCAGTTCTGCCCTTTTTAACCAGAAACTGCCACCCTTGAGCTTCAGTGAGACGCTGTCCCCGCATCCAGCGTGGCTCTGCATCCCCAGGTGGCTTATACAGCAGGAATGTACTCTCTCGTGGTTCTAGAAGCTGGAAGTCCAACATCAAGGTGGCACGCATGGGGTTGGTTTCTCCTTGTCTGTGTCCTCACATGACCTTTCTTCTGCGTGCGCGCACACCAGTGTCTCTGTGCATCTAAATTTCCTCTTCTTATAAGGAAACCAAGCCAATTGGATTTGGGCCTCATTTTTTTTTTTTTAAGATTTTTTTTTATTTATTTATTTGAGAGAGAGAATGAGAGAGAGCATGAGAGGGGGGAGGGTCAGAGGGAGAAGCAGACCCCCCGCTGAGCAGGGAGCCCGATGCGGGACTTGATCCCGGGACTCCAGGATCATGACCTGAGCCGAAGGCAGTCGCTTCACCAACTGAGCCACCCAGGCGCCCTGGGCCTCATTTTAACGTAACCACTACCTCCCAATATACTCACATTCTGAGGCTACGGGGGTGGGGCAGCACTAGGGCTTCAACATACGAATTTTGAGAAGGGGGGGACACAATTCAGCACATATAACAGGGCGGCATCTTCTGTCCCCCATGTCTTCAGCTTTTAAGTGGTGACATGGGGGGAAGGGGCACCCTAGACCATACCCTTTGCCTCTGCCCAAAGCCTTTTGCCAGGCCCGCTGCGAAGCATTCACTACTCGGCTCGCCCAGATCTTCAAGGCTTGCTATCCAGAGCCGATGACTTTCTGCAGCTTTCAAGCTCCAGGGTCACAGCCAAATAACCTGCTGCAGCCTCCGCATGGACACACAGGAGGAGTCTGAGCTCCAGAAAAGTCTTCAGAGGAAGCGAGGTCTCCTTACAGTCGCTTTGAGGCTGTTACTCTGTTTGTTTATTTATTTATAATTTGGTTCCAAGTCATCGCTCTGCAGACCAGAAGGGCTCACATTCTGTTTGCCACTGGGTCGCTCGGGATTTTGCAAGCTTAGGAGACAATTGTCACTACACAACCACAACCCTCACCTCCCAAGTATCCCTCCTCTCCTTTCTCTCTCTTTCTCTCTTTCTCTCTGTCTTTTCTTTTTCACAAGAAGCCCAGAATCACAAATATGCCGGGGGTAGGACAATGTCTTCTGCTAAGGGGGGAGTATTGGGGTCATCTTTTATTAAGAAGAAAGCTATTGAAGTGACACTCTGAACATATTGCGATTAAAGCCTTGAAAGGTATTTCCCTCGTTAGTGTAAAAGGGAAGAGAGGACCTGGCAATCTTGTTGATCAGTGGTGGCAATTTATTTTAAACTGTCCATTTTCTGGATGTCAGAGGACGACTTTTATGTATAATCTTATTTCCAATTTCAACAAAGAACACTTCACTCACATTCTGTGCGGAGATTTTTTTTTTTCATAGACAATAACCGATTATAAAAGCGGTTCTCCGCCACCCACCCCCCCATCTCATAGTGGTGTTGACATATGGAAATGAATCAAAATGTAATACGCATAATTACAAGCATTGTAAGCAGGGTACAATTAGTGTCTCTTCAAACCAATGTTGTAATCAAAAGACACCACTAAAACAGTCCAAAAAGTGAGGAGACTATCCGTGGGATTAGACACGGATTGGAAGGAATTTATTTTTCTTTTTTTCTTCTCGTTTCCTGGGTAGAGAGATGAAAGTCACCTCCTATTCTATTCCTGAGTGGGTGCAGAGAAATCAATTCTAATTATTTTCTCCACCCATCGAGTTGAACACAGACAAGGAAACCTTGCTTTCAAAATAAATCCGGCCACATGGCAGGGGGTTAGCTTTTCTGAAGCATGTAAACGGGGGGGGGGTGTCTTTTAAGGTCACATCTTCCTGGCAAGGTGTCCTGTGTGGCAAGCTGGTCAACTGGGCCCCTTTGGGCAGAATTTTGTCACTTGGATGCCTTTCTGTTTAGTCTGCAGGGCATTTGGGGGTGGGTGGTTGCTTTTTTATTTGTTTTATTGGTTGTTGATGCTCATTTGGTTTTTATGGTGACTCTCTTGGCAACATTTAAAAATGCGGAGGGGTTCATGTGAAAAATAGGATTTTCACCTCCTTTTGAAACCCGATCTGAGCTGTCCACGTACGGCCCACAGCCTCACAGGACACCGTCATCCCCCAGGGCCCGGTACCTAGAGACAGGGCCTAGAGAGAGGGCAACACCTCCTGTTCCCCACACCTTCACCTTTGTTCCTGTCCCAGCCCCTAGAGGCACCTTACCTCCACCCCACCCCATTACCGAATGTAAGGAGTCAAAGGGGCTCCATTCACCTGCCATTTGTAAGGAAACCACCACACACCAGCTACTCCCACTTTGACTCCATGCACTGCATTTCTATTCTCTTCTATCTCTCAGAAGTGCACATCCCACCTGAAAATCCCCATCCTCTTCCCCCCAAGCTCAGTTTGGGTGTCCCCTCTGCCAGAAAGCTACTCCGGGACAACACAGATCACCCTTGACCTTGCTCATGCCTCCGCGGAAACCCTTCCCACCGCACTGTTCATTCGGGTGTGGCTCCCTCGTCTGGAGCTCCCAGAAACTGAGGTCCCTGCATTTTTCCGTGGCTGCGTCCCAAATGCCTAGCATAGAATCTGGCACATGGGAGGTGTGAAGTCCTTGTTTGGATTTCTGAATGAATTATTCAGTGAATGCTGCCTCTTTGTTGTTTCCTAAGTGAGGCTGGAGTAAGAGAGAAGGAGAAAGTGATTGACCGAGAACTTGCTAGGTGTCTGCCACTTGGTCCGTGTGGCCTCTCAGGAAAAAGAGATACCTGGGCTCTACTTCCACCTTCAAATTGATCACCTATCAAGATATTTACTCCCCACTCAAAAGAAGCAAGTTCTCACTGTCAGATAGACTTTGACACCACAAGTCCCTGCATCTGTACCTTTCCTCGTATCTATATCTACATCCCTATCTATACGTATAAGTTATTCTATATCTGTAATATCTTTCATCTGGATCTCATTTCAGCGTTGAGTTGCTCACAATAGCAAACATTTGGAAACTACTTAAAGATCCATCCTCAGGGCCCCAGTTCCATGCACTGCAGTGTATTCAAATACTGGAATATTCTGAAACCATGAACATAAATGTGGTCATTTATTGACATGGGGAAGGGAGCCAGCCTTCTGGGGACAGGACGGGGATGCACGTGTGCAAACCGTGGCGCTTCATCTAGAAATGCACACATGCGGAGAGGTGTTTAGAACCGATTCAGCCAAGTGTTAAGAGTGGTATTCCTAGGCGGTAGACTTTTCTGCTGATTTTTGCTTAGAAATTTCCATTCTCCTTAGCATTTTTAATATTAATTATGATTTTCCCCCAAGGCAATAAACTGATTGTAAATGCCTTGCCCTGGCATCCACCTTGTCCCCTGTCTCCCATTCAGTTGCCAGAGCTTTCTACCAGGTGTCACAATCCCCGGCCACACCTCCCCAGCACGTGATGGACTGGGTCTGGGCCAAGCTCTCCCAATTTGGTAAATTCATACTCTGTTCGTGTTTTCAGTCCCGGGAGTCAGGGCCCCTTGTTGAGCTGGATTTAGCAAATATTTGATCCCGGAACAGGGTCATCAAAAGTTCAAATGCAAAATTGCCACAGAGAGGATCTAGATTCAGGCTCATTCTGTGCAGATGGGGAAACTGAGGTCCAGGGGGACACTGGAAATAGCAGGGAGTCGGAGGCAGACATGCTGGGTCCGAACCCTGGCTCTGCCACTTCCTGGCTGTGTGACTTTAAGACAATGCTCATACCTCCCTGTGCCCACCTGCCCTTTCTTCTCCATTAAACCTGCATAATGATGGCAACAGGTCCTTTTGAGGATTAAACATGACAGTGGCCAGGCCTGAGCTTTTTGCAAATGGAAAAACACTAGCAGGATTAGAACTGCCACCGTGAACTTGAACCAGTTTCCCCACCTACAGGAAAAAATCTATATATATGAACCATAAAAATGGCAGTCCTCAGAATGCAGGGCTCTGGGCTCTGGAGAGGCAGACGCCACTGTCATGTGGTCTCAGATGTGAAGTCCCTCCTGCCTGGCCCAAAAGGACAGGGGCACGTTCTCCCAGGCTGTCTCTCTGGGCCCAGTGCACCAGGAGGGCCATTTCTATTCAGCCCAGAGCCTCCTGTAAGCCAGGGAAGGTGGGGAGGGGAGGCTGCAAAAGAGAAGCGGAAACCAACTCCAGGTCAGCAGGATGGCTGGCCTGGGGCCCAGTCAGGGGGAACCTCTCTGGAAAGGGCTCCCACCCAGCCAGCTCTCCCACAATGCACCAGGTGCCTTCTGCTGATAAGACCGGGCTGTGGAGCCTTGAGGTGCGTGACAGGAATAGGCGAGAAATGTGTCTATTCTTGAGGGCCTTGAGAGCAAACTCCGGCTCGATGAAGAGCAGGCCGATAAGACAGAAGCAGTCAAGGCCTAGGGCGTATTTTCCCCTCCAGTTTTTTTTGTTTTGTTTTGTTTTGTTTTGTCTCATGTTCCCTTCTTATTAAGGGAAAGAGACGTGGCATCCACCAGCCAGGGACGGATGAAATCTGTGCACATTTATGGAAGATGCTCAGAGCCAATTCTGAGTCGCCAACATGGAAATCCCAAGGGTGGTTTCTTGCCTGGTGTGACGTTGTGAGAAATTTTTGTTTCTTCTTTACCTTTTGCTGAATTTTCCAAATATTTTTTTGCTGTGACCAAGTATTGTGTTGATCATCCAAAAAAAAAAGAGGTTGCTTTTGAATGTAAGTTTTGGGTCTCACTTCATATTGGCTCCTAAGCATGCTCACAGGAGACGAAGAGTGTGACAGTCCCCTAACATGGTGCTGCTCGTCAGAAGATGCATGAGAAGGTCATGTGCCCCCTCACCCCAATCCACTGCAGGAGGAATATTCTGGAAAACTGTTCTGGAAAACAGCTTGCTATTTTTTCTTAGAAACTTGACATACACCATATGATCCAGCAATCTTAAATAAATCCTGGGTATTTATTATAGAGAAATGAAAACTTATCTTTACATAAACACCCATACATGGTTATTCCTAGCAGCTTTATTCGTAATAGCCTCGAACAGGAAATAACTTGGCCTTCCATGAGTGAGTGGTTCAGCAAACAATGGTACGTCAATACAAAGGAATACTACTCAGCAATGAAAAGGAGCAGACTGCAGATGCATGCATCACCTTGGACGGACCTCGGGGGGCATTGTGCAGAGTAGAAAAAAAGAAAGCCAATCTTGAAGGCTTGTGTGCTATATGATTTATCTTGAAGACAGGAACGTTCAAAACTGAAGAGGATGTTCTGTATGAAAATTCTCCAAGTGACACAGGTAGAGCTAGATGGAACAGATCGGTGGCTGTCAAGCGCTAGGATCTCAGTAGGCAGTGTCTATTTAGGGTTGAAGGACGGAGTTTCTTTGGTGATGGAGGGCCTGTATCTTGTGCATGGTGGCAGTCACTCAAATCTATACGTGTGACAGAATTTCACAGGACTATTTACCAAAAAAAACAAAAAACAAAAAACAGGTTCACATTAAACCAGTGAAATCCACTTTAGGTCATGTTCAAGTTAATAGTGTTGTACTAAAGTCGATTGTCTGGCTTTGCCCATTTTATTATGGTTACGTAAAATCTTGCCATTGGGGGAAGCTGGGTGAAGCATACATAGGAACCCTCGGAACTAGTTCCACAACTCCTCATGAACCATTAATTATTTTAAATAAAACAGTATTAAGAACAAAAAATTTTTAAAATATTTTTAAAAACTTATGTCTAGAGGACCTTAGAGGTGGTGGAGAGGAAGATGAGGATTATTCAAATGAACCATAAGATGTGGTTCATCATCCCACTGAACTGTCAGCAAAGTCACAATTAGTGATCATCAGCTGAAGTGCCAGAAGGTCCTGGAAATGTCACCAACAATAGCTGGTCATGTTCTCCCAGTTGACCAATTGCTACTCCCACCTTAAATCTTAAAATGAAAAAAAAATCCAGCATCCCTCTTAAGCTAATGTCAATAGCAGAACTGACCAGGGCTTGAGATCATGGTGTCAAGATCCAGGAAAATCTGGGTTGATGCTGGCTATTCTACCAAATTATTGTGTGGCCTCAGGCAAATTTATGGTCCTAACTTCTCTGAAGAATTTATTATTAATATAAAAATGGGGTAAGGGGTGCCTGGGTGGCATAGTCGGTTGAACCTCTGACTCTTGGTTTTGGCTCAGGTCGTGATCTCAGGGTCATGAGATCGAGCCCTGCATTGGGCCCTGCGCTCAACTCAGAGTCTGCTTCAGACTCTCTCTCTCCATCTGTCCTTCCCCACCACTCTTTCTCTCTCTCAAATAAATAAATCCTTTTAAAAAATGAAGTGAATCAGGATTTTTTCAGATTCAAGTGACAGAAACCCAACTCAAATACCTTGAGAGACAGGGAATATATTAGCTCACAGAACTGTAAAGTTCAAGGATCCTAACTTCAGGCATCGCTGGATCTAGGTGGTCAAAAGGGTGCTCTCAGGACTATTCTCTCGCTTCTGCTCTGATTTCTTTGTGTTTTTTTCATTCGTAGGCAGGACCTTACTTCACAGTAACAAAGAGTGCGAATAGCTCCAAGCCTATCTCCTCCTAGTTTAGCAATTGTCATTGAAAGAACATCCCTTTCTCAATAGTTACAGCTCAAGTCCTGCAGTTGAGCCTTATCTCTGGCGTACATCACATTCCCATCCCCGTCAATCACGGACACCAGAAGAATAGAAAACACTGATTGGTCAGACCCAAGTCATAGCCAGACTCTTGCTCTTCAGCAGGCAGAGAACATGAGGATTGCAGAACATGTCAGAAGCACATGGGGACTTTTTTTTTTTTTCCTGGAAGAAAATCAATATATCTTTAGCAGAAAGAAGGAAGAATGGAAGCCAGGCTGGTAAAACCAACAGATGTCCAGCAGAGAGGAAAATAGCATCATTATGAGGATAAAATATTACATGAGACAGCTCATGCAAAGCACATACAAGGTGGCAGGTGCTTATAAGGAGATTAACAAAGAGGTTTTCTTCATCATCTCTGGTCAGCGATGCTGATGAGAGCAATCAGGTACGTTCGAGATTCCAGCTGGCTTTGCCATTTTGCACCAGCTACAGCTGCATTTCGGACCAGTCCCTCAGAAACACCAGGCTGCCTTTCTTACTGAGCACGCCATAATCCTGAGCCTCTTTCCATTTGGTCCCGATCTGACACTGTCTTCCCTACCAGACTGCCTGCCTTCAGAGAGTCTGATTCCTTCCTCGCTCTAAAAATCAGACCCAAATAAAAATTAAAAAAATAAAATAAAAATCAGACCCAGTCAGCATTAATGGCGGTGTGTCAGGCACGATGCTAGACATTCTTCATTGTAATTGTTGCCCCAACCCAGAATGGATGGCAGAGGGCGTTGCTCCATTTGGCAGGTGAGCAAACTGAGTTTCAGAGGGGGCCAGCACATGGTTTGGAAATGACAGAGCTGGATCTCAAACCCAAAGGCTCCAAATGCCTCTTGCTTCAGAAGAAAGCCCGTCAGGGTCCCCAGGATTTCACCAGGGAAATTCACCTGGCACAGCGGACCTAAGCACAGAACTTCCCTCCACCTGCTCCTCGGGATTCCTCATTCCTGTCCTAATGGGGTTCCTGTTTCTCTCGTTTTTTATGATGCTGACCTACTGGAGGCCAGGGCATTAATAATACCATAAACCAAGCTGAGGCGGAGAATTAGCAACACAATCACTTCCTCTGCTCCATTTACACCAGGCCCAGAAATAGCATTCGATCCTGTACGCCAGGCTAGGGCAGGTGCACCCACTTTCCTGGGGCTGAGGAACCCTTGCTCTTGCCTAAGACATTATTAAAATAAAGTCCGTGTTTATTCTGCCCAGCAAGCTGGTGGAATGCAAACCAAGAAGTATCTTTTTGGTGGCTAGATTAAGGGTTTCGGCCAAGGAAGTCTTCCCGTCTCCCAAGCTAGGCACACACGTTCTCCACTCATTTTCTCTCCTTTCAACTCATACACACAGGCACGCATGCACTCACACACGCATGCACACACACGCATGTCTGTGTCTTTTCTTCCTCTTCATTAAAGTGATACAAAAATCTTCTTTTGTTTATTTTCATCTTTTCCATCTTTTTTTCTGGGAAGGTTGGCTGCTATTGGCTTTCTCTGTGTGAATGTGTGCATGTGTGCATGTGTGTGTGTTTCCTGGTCATTATTTTTCCCAACTGCATCTCCACAAAGAGTTGAAATTCAACCACGTTTGGCAAATAAATAGTGCCAGCATCACATTTGTTAAAGCCGGAGCCTGTTGTCAAGATCAGCCTGGCTGCTGGCTACCCTGTGTGGGTCTTGAGAGAAACGGAATAATTCACCCGGCCAGGTTCTCAGGCTGAGCTAAGAGCAGACTATGCATTCCATGGTCTCTGCAATGCACAGATTTCCTAGGTGTCTTTGTTTCCTGGTGTGGTTAAAGTTGGACACCCGGGATGGTGGACATGTTTGGCTCAAACCACCTCACTTGGCCACTTCTGATCATTTTAAGAAAATTTCAAGAGCTGGGATTTACTGAGGACCTACTATGTGCCCACAACTGTGTGAGAGCCAGGGTCCACACCAGATCTACTTTTCCAGGGGTGATTCACCTAGAACTTGATATAAAACCGGCTATACAAGGAGCTCTTGGTAATAATAGCAATAATAATAGATAACATTCATTTGCATACTCTATCCTAGGCAGTATGCAAATCTTTACATAGTATTAATATTTTGTAAATTAATATTAGATACTTAGTATTAATGTTTTTGTCTTAATGAAAAGTATTTCGAACACAGAGACAAGAATCCAGAAAATATAACGGACACCAGCTTTGAGAAATCTTAACCTAATGCTATACTTGCTGCAGATCTTTTTCTTCTGGAATGAGACATTACAGATAGAGCTGAGTCTCCTGTGTGCCCATCCTGATCCCAGTTTTGTCTCCAACCCTCCTATCAGCGCCTAAATTTGGAGTTTATTACGCCAATAGACGCTTTTAAATGTTTATTACATGATCATGCACCCATAAACGTGACATAGTGTTGTTCGCGCAGATTTTTAAACTTCTCAGAAATGGTATCTAGCTGAACACATTCTGTATCTTGCTGTTTTCTTCCCACTGTGCGTAGATGATCACATTTGATCCTCACAATGGGCTTAAGTGTCTGGTACCATTTTTACAGGTAAGGAAGCTGAAACACAGAGGGGATAAAATGCTTGGAACCTACACGTCCTAAAGCTAAGCACATGTCTAAACAGTGACTCGGCAGTTCTACTCCTGAGTACATACCCAAAAGCAACAAGCATTTTGGGGGCACGCAAGACTTGCGTAAGAATAGGCGAGCCTGGGTGACTCAGTCAGTTAAGCGTCTGCCTTTGGCTCAGTTCATGATCTCAGGGTCCTGGGATCGAGTGCTGTGTCGGGCTCCCTGCTCAGCAGGAAGTCTGCTTCTCCTTCGCCTTCTGCCCCTCCCCCTGCTTGTGCTCTCTCTCTCTCAAGTAAATAAATAAAATCTTAAAAAAAAAAAAAAGACTTGTGTAAGAATGTTCCTAAGATCTTTTGCATGAGAGCTGAAAATTAGAGACAACCCAAATGTCCATCAACAGGAGAATGGATAAGCATACTGTGGTGAAATCACACTGTGGAATAGTACACAGCAATGAAAAAGAATGAGCTTGCAAGGCCCCACAACAGCATGGACACATCTCATAGATGCAACACTGAATGAAAGAAACTGGACAGAGAGCCTACTGCATGGCCCCATCCGCATGGGAGTTCGAAAACAGGTGACAATAGGGGTCAGAGCAGTGATGACTTTGAGGGCGGAGGGCAGGATTGACTGGGAGGGCTGTGGTGGGAGCTTCTGGGCCGTTGAAAGTGTTCTACACCCTGATCTTGGTGGTGGTTACACAAGGGTCTGCCTATGTAAAAAATCTTCCGGCTCTGCATCTAGATTTATGCATTGTGTTATGCGTGCTCCATACCTCCATGATAATGATGATAAATCACGTGTGTGGAGTCATAGAGATCGTCTGCAGCAAGGTCAGTTTGGACCCAGACATTCTGAATCTGTGCACTTGACCATTACTCTGAATATTTATGAAGGGAATGTGGAGGGGCAGATAGAGTTCCCTGCTCAAGTTCACACACTGAGCAAGTAGAAAAGGTAGGATGTGAATCTAGTTCTGTATGACTCCCACATCCATCCCTCCTTCCTTTGCGTTGGGCCACTTCCAGGCAAAGAGCCGGGGCTTTCTGGGCACCCTGGCCTCCATCGGGGTATTGAAGACTGAGTCTTGCACTCTTAGTTTAACATACTCCATTTCCAGAACATGTTCACATCCAGGATCATAGTTTCTCATTGCCTTAAGCCTGCTGTGCACACACAGCAGAGATGTTTGTGTTCATCACACCCATTTCACAGATAGAGAAATGGAGGCCCAGTCAACACACTCCAGGTGACCAGATCCCCAGTACCTGTGAGGT
The DNA here is from genome assembly GCF_011800145.1 of Mirounga leonina. Lineage (NCBI taxonomy): Eukaryota > Metazoa > Chordata > Mammalia > Carnivora > Phocidae > Mirounga > Mirounga leonina. The sequence continues at coordinate 20,205,015 of NW_023270436.1, read as the reverse complement.
ATGTGGACAGGGCATGAAGCCTGAGGTCAAGCAAATCAGATCCAGCGGAGAATCTCAGCGGGGAACCTGGGCCAGCCATCACTCTGTGTCTTGGTTTTCTCATCTGCCAAGCGGGCATCACACTCTAGGCTCTGCAGGATAATTGTGACTCTTAAAGTAAAGAAATGACTGTATAGGGCATGGCAGTGTGCTTGGCCAGTCTCTTTTCTTGACTTCTTGGCTCCTCTTGCGATTCAGGCTTCCTTGTTCTTCGCTTGGAGAACAGGTTGACCTCTGGGCTTTCTTGCTGCTTTAAGATTCTATGATTTATGGCACTTTATGCAAATGTCGATTAAGCACTCAGTTCTGCATACTGCAGAGAAAAAGGAGGGGGGATGGGCTGCCATGGTCCCTAATTCCAAATGGGTGTCAATAATTTTGGCAGGGAAGTGACCAGTGGCAGGTCAGCTGTCTCTTGCCTTTCCTGAAACATCCTGGGGCCACAATTCGCTCCTACACCCACTCGTGCAGGATTTGGAAGGAATGGTGCAGCTTACAATTGGATGGTCTTGCACAGGGGACCTGGGCATTGGAGAGTCATCCCCTAGGACAGCCACACTCTGTAGCTGGCCTTTATTGAACGTCCTACTCCGTATTGGCCTATAAAACCAAGAGAAGAAACAGAGCCTCCACCTCACAAAGCTACATAAAAATAACCTTCAAATGGGCATCTATAAAAGTGGGGCTGGTAATTATTCGGATCTAGTTAACCATGCAACAAAATGGAATAAACGCAGCTCCATTAACCTTATTTTAAAAGCACTCTTTGGTGATTCATGTTTATTACACTGTTAACATTTAAAAGAGTGGACGCCCACCAAAGTTCCTGCCTTGGAATCTGGTACAGAAGAAAGCACACATTTGTAAGAAAGAGGAGGATATCCAGCGAAGCTCACTTCTCTTGTCAGTCCCTGCCCAAAGAGACCTCACTAGTTATTCACTGCTTCCATCTACAAGCATTTACTGAGCACCTGCTAAGTCTCAGGTATGTGGCCAGGTATTGGGGCTACAACGGTGAACAAGACAGCAATCGGCCCAGGGAGCCGGAGGTCTGATGGGGCAAGACTGGAAGAAGCAATCACTTCTACTGTGATCTGGGCCCCTGACCAAAATCTCCACCTGGGCAACTTCCAAACTATAAAGCCCAATCCTCATCACACTTTGATTTCCTGGCTTTTAGCATTTGTCCGCAGTGGCCGCCTGAACCTGCTAATCCATGATGACTGCAAAATGCTGATTTTCTAACTACATTATTTCTTTACATTTATTAATCGGCTGCCCACTGTAGAGAGGAGTTGGGCCTTCTCCTCTGTGTATCCATCCATTGATTATCAGAATGGATTCTCATTTAGTCTGTGGTCTATAATCCACTACTAAGTTCAGAAAAAAAAGATGGAGAAACTCCTTGGGATGAAATAATCAGACATCTGGGAGAAACTCAAGAAACGTGACATCTAAAGGCAACGTGCAATTTGAATTGGGCCTAGCCCTGGCAATGCGGATGGGGAAGTAGTTATAAAGGACATTATTGAGGCAACTGGTGGAATTTGAATCGGGACCGTGGTACAGGCCAGTGTGTGAAATCAACAGTAGATTTCCCGATTTCGATCATTGTACTGTGGTTATGTACGAGATTGCTCTTGTTCTCAGGATATACTCACTGAACTATTTAATAATTGGGTGACCAACCGTGCCAGTTTGCTCACGACTCTGAGAGGCTTCCCAGGGTGTGGGATCATGGTGCCAGAACTAGGAAAATTTTAGGCAAGCCAGGACAACTGGTCACTCTAGAGAGGGGCATCAGGACTGCAACTTACCTCAAATGGTTCAGGGGAAAAAAAAACTATATATATACATACACAAATACTATATATATATATATATATAATGTGTAACATGTATATTTAATATATATGATATATACAGTGTACATCTGCCTAATCTACCATCTATCTATACAAATACATATATATGAATATAAAATTTAGTGAGAAATTCAAGAAATATGAGAAAAGGCTTACACTTGGTGAATCTGGTAAAAAATTAACAGAAACCTTTGTACTTGTATTAGTTTCCTAGGGACAACTTTGCTATAACAAAGTAACACAAACCAGGTGGCTTGGAACAACAGAAATGTATTGTCTCACGACTCTAGAGGCTAGAAGTCCAAGATCCAGAAGTCAGCAGGGCCCAGCTTCCTCTGAAACCTGGAAGGGAGGCTCCTTCTTTGCCTCTTCCAGCTCCCAGTGTCCCCAGATGTTCACTGGCTGGTGGCGACATCACTCCAGCCTGTACACAGCCTCTCCTTGTGTCTGTACATCGTCTTCCCTCTGTGCATGCCTGTCCTGTGCCAGATTTCCCTTTTCCATGCAGACACCGGTCTTATTGGATTGGGACCCACCCTAACGACCTCATTTTAACCTGATTACCTCTGTAAAGACCTTATTTCCAAATAAGGTCACATTCTGAGGGACTGGGATTGGGACTTCAATATCCCTTCTTGGGGAGGGGATATAATCGCACCCATTATCAGTCCTAGTCTAGCAACTTTTCTCTAAGTGTGAAATAATATCCACATAAAAGCTCTAAAAGTTATGCAGATTGGATGATACCACTTGCCTTCTTTAGATGGTTGGTGGAGTACCCCCACTCACAGGATAAGTGTCCACAAACCCTGCATGCTCTTGACCATAGAAGGCAAGGCCCCAGGATGGGTCAGTTTAGGAGACTTTGATAAAAGGACTATCTCCAAGGATGGAGAACCACCAGGGCTAGTCATAGTGAGGAGCTGCCACCCCTAGGGCTGGAAAGGCAAGGGAGGGAGACAGGGGAAGGTCCCTGACAGGTGCTCTGCCAGCAGCTTCCTTATGGTGTCCCTGCAGGGAGGAAGCTGGAGGAATCAATGCCCCCATGTCAGACTCCTCCACTCCCTCCCTCTACAGCTGGCTCCCCAGTGGCTGATGAACTTGAAGTCAGTGATGCTGGCAAAGACACAGAGTGACCGTCCCGGCTACTGAGCCCCATGGGGCGGGGTGGAGACCAGGCAGGGGTCATGAAAGGCGCCTTGTCTGACTCGTGGCCCTTGACACTTGCACTTCTTCTGCCCACCAGACTCTCCCACTCCATCCCCATCTCCCACCTTGACCTCCACTCATAACAACCTACCCGACTGTCCCCTAGCCCTTAGCAAAGTTGTCAACAGCTCAATGCTGTGTGCCCATCCAGAGCATGAGCCCCACCAGGGCGGGGAGTGTGTGTCTGCTTTGTTCCCCACTGCGACCCCCTCAGATAAGGTCCAGCACACAGTAGATGTCCAATAAGAGCTGCTCAATGACTAACAGAATGGAAGGAGAAGACTTGGAAGTTACCCAAAGCAAATGGCAGAACGGGGTCAACACCCAGGTTTCCCGATGCTCCTGCTGGTGCCTGCAGCACCCCCTCCCCCCGCCTTACCGCCTTCGTTTTTAGAAGGTTCACTTAGGGGTCCCTTCAAAAAGCACTCTCTGCAAATATGCTTGCAGAGTGATTCAAACAGCAACTGCTCTGAAGAAGAGGATGTGCTGTCTTTTTCTTTTATAAAAGGTGAAGTGTTTATGAGTGTAAATCCGGGCTCAGTTTGAGCATCTTCCAAGAGAAGAAACCAGAACCTTCTTGGGAAGGGAATTGGAGAACACAGGTTGCCATGTAGGTGAATCAAGAAATAAATATGAGCAACATGGAGAGAAAGTCTTTAACTGAAGGATACTTAGAATTTATAACTATGAAGATGATCGAATTCTCACTTCTTTCCCTCTATAGAATTGGCCCTGTACATGTCAGGAAAAATGAGCCGATCCATATAAGATGCATAGTGTAGATTTGGTTGTTAATCCTTAATATATAATTTAAAATGCTGATTCCATGGCTGGAATGGTGGATGGAGCCAGATGGTGTCGTCTGTAAAGACCGCGGTCAGAAGACTTCCAAGTAGAGGTTGGGAGGAGGCTTGGTTGGAAGGTTCTACTCAAAATGTGGTGTTGTGAACCCACAGCATAAGCATTCTGGGGGTTAGAAACACAGATCCCAGGACCCTCAGAGGTATAGAATCGGCATCTTCACTGTATCAGGACCCCCAGATGATTCGTGTGCATCTCACAGTTTTGAAAAGTGCCGGCCCACAGGACAGTTTCCCATCAGCCAAGGGAGATTTTAGAGACTTTATAGCTCCTGACATCTCTGATTCTATACTTCCTCTCTCTCTTCCTCTCTGGAGCCATTGCCTTAAGAACCACCATGAGGACATCACCAGGTAGCCCTACTTCCAGACACATTCACTTTGGGGCAAATAATCCAGCCCAGGGCTAAAGTGAATTCACTTTATAGTCACCGCACTGGCAAAGCAGATAAAAGACAATTCAGACTATTTTATAATGGCCACTAGCCCAGTTGAGGAGGGAAGATTGACTTCCCTGGAGAATGACAGCTGTGGAATGTAGAGGGAATTAGGGAGAAGAATGCAGATTCAGGAAACCAGTTTTTAGCCACCTTTCAATGAAATAACTGATTCAGGAAAAATTACTATTTTTTTATTTATTTTTTTGACAGAGAGAGAGACAGTGAGAGAGGGAACACAAGCAGGGGGAGTTGGAGATGGAGAAGCAGGCTTCCCGTGAAGCAGGGAGCCTGATGCGGGGCTCGATCCCGGGACCCTGGGATCATAACCTGAGCCAAAGGCAGACGCTTAATGACTGAGCCACCCAGGTGCCTAACATGAAGCTGTTGCTGGCATTATTCTGTTTCAGAGACATGGATGTCTCAGAGATGGGCTGGGTTTTGTGTTGCATGCCTGGGCTGCTGAACTCTCTCCCGGCTCATTCATAAGAAATCGAGACTTTAAAAAAAAAAAGAAGAAGAAGAAGATAGCAGGAGAGGAAGAATGAAGGGGGGGAAATCGGAGGGGGAGATGAACCATGAGAGACGACGGACTCTGAAAAACAAACTGAGGGTTCTAGAGGGGAGGGGGGTGGGAGGATGGGTTAGCCTGGTGACGGATATTAAAGAGGGCATGTTCTGCATGGAGCACTGGGTGTTATGCACAAACAATGAATCATGGAACACTACATCTAAAACTAATGATGTAATGTATGGTGATTAACATAACAATAAAAAAATTTAAAAAAAAAGAAATCGAGACTTTCCTAAGCTCCTCCTTTTTCTCCTGTGCAAAACGGGTCAATTACCAATACTTACCCCGTGGGTTGCTGATGGTGTTAGCCAGGATAATGCATATAAAAATGCAATGCTCCAGGCATACAGCAATAATTTTTAAAAAATAATAATTTAGTGTTAATACCATCCGGTGTATGGTTGAGGGGGACTTGGAACTCTGTGTGCCTGCGGTTTTGTCGTCTTGGGGGTAACCCTCCACGCATAATGGAGATGACACTCCTCATCCTGATCTGTGACCAGGCTTATTTCACATCACTAAAGGGGTTAATGCAGAAATCTGGGGTCTCCTGAGAGGTGTACCATGTCAAGGATACAGATATGTAGTCATGAAGTTGATACTTACCCAAGGATGTGATGAGCATAGGAACAGAGAGATGTACTGGCTATGGGGGGATGGGGACCCATCTCATGGATGCCAGGAAGGGAGGTTTGGGATGGGGACAGGGGTGGGAGATGACACTGCAGGGCTCAACCCCACCTACACCATGCTCTCCTAGCCCAATTATTCTGACCTTCTTTGAATTTCTGAGATGTACCAAATTCTTTCCAACCTCAGGACCTTTGCACATGCTGTTTCTCTGCCTGGAATACTCAGACCTATCTCTAAACACACACACACACACACACACACATATTTTACTTCTACCAATTTTACACCTATTCATCCTCCAGGTCTCAAACTTATCACTTTCTATGACACTCATTCCTTGATTCCCCAGGCTAAGCCTCTTGTCATTTACCCCCAGAGGATCTGTCCTTCACTTTCCTTGCACTTTGTATACTAGTCTATTAAAATCTATTTATTTTATAATTCATTGCTCAAAGTCACGAAGACAATTCTTTGCCTAGTTCATTTCCGCAACCCTACATCTTAGGACAGAGCCTAACACAGAGCTATCGCTCAAGAAATATTTGTTGCCTAAATGAATGAATGTTTTAACAGTTTGACTCTGGAAAACTCCCTACTCAAGTTTTTGTTTCTTTCGTTCTGATTAAAACAGGAATAATAACAACGGTTAGCAATCATTAAGGACTTGCTGTATGCCTGGAGTATTGCATTTTTACATGCATTATCTTGGCTAACACCATCAGCAACCCACGGGGTAAGTATTGGTAACTGACCCATTTTGCAGAGGAGAAAAAGGAGGAGCTTAGGAAAGTCTCGATTTCTTATGAACGAGCTGGGAGAGAGTTCAGCAGCCCAGGCATACAACACAAAACCCAGCCCATCTCTGAGACATCCATGTCTCTGAAACAGAATAATGCCAGCAACAGCTTCATGGCTGTTAAGTTGGTTATTTCTGCCTGGTACCTAGTGAGCATCACTACACACTTGGATGGGGGCTCCCCTGGCTTTGAATTTCTCAAGCAGAATCCCTGGCAGACTCCCATGCTTTGAACTTGCACGGAGTCATAACCATGAATCACCCCAAAGATTCCAGGACACAAGCAAGTTGGCTTCCCCTGGCAGCCCCGTTGTGCCAGGAGACGCTGGGTACGGCCACCACGTCGGTGATCCCAACTGCCAACAGAGCCTGGCGCGCAAGGGCCCTCCTGCCGACCTCGCTGAAAAGATCAGTAAATTCAGCAGCCAGCGAGTCTGGCTTTCCCACTTGCTGTCCCTAAATCTCTGTCCAAGTGGCAGGACTCTGGCCCAGCTGCCCTGTCTGGGCTCATTTGCTCCAGAGGAGAGCGGTGCCAGGGACCTCCCAAGGGTTGGCGGGGACTTTGTTTTTCCCACCCAGGGGCCGTGTCAAGAGCGGCTCCTCCTTGGCTGCCTGACTCAGCTTTGCTCAGACACAAGCTGCAGGCACCAGGGGGCCTGGAGGGGACCCCAAAGTTCCCCACTCATTAAGTTGCCCTGGCTGGCTGAACTCAGGATTCTGGGACAGCCCTTTGGGATCATGTCCAGGTGCCTGGCTTCCCCTGGGGTCTCGAGGAATGGGCTTCCAAAGTCGCAGAGAGGGCCGTCAGGGGGCCCGGGGTCCAAACGAGGGCCAGGATGCCTTGGACAAGTCCCTTCACCCTCCAGGCTCAGTTTCCTTGTCTTCACATTGGGATAACACCAATATCCTCCTGGCTAGGGTATTCTGAGGATTAAGAGATTCATGAATTCTTGCCATAGTAAATAATGAGCGCCTACTGTATACCACACACTGTGACGACACGTCTGACATATCCCATTTTGTTCTCGGAACCGAGGTGGAAAGTTGGGGGTTTTTTACTCCGCATTATTGAAAAGTCATAACTAAAACTCAGAGAGGTAGAGTAACCTGGCCAAGGTCACACAGCAGAGCTAGAATTCAAACCAGGCCTGTCTGATCCCAGAGGCTGAGAGTTTGACACGCTGCAAAACCCCTAAGCCAGGTTCTCAACCACAGCTGGCCATACCCCTTCCCTGAGAGCATCGTAGGCTGAGCACTGTTACTTGCATAAGAATCACGATGGTGATAGTTTCGTTTATTGAGACCTGACCATAAGTCACGTGCTGCTACATGGATTCCTTCCTTTACATACTGGAGTTACGGTTCGTATTTTGATCCTGTTAGGTTGATCTGGACCAGTACATGAAGCATTTTCAAAACAGACAAAAGATTCTGAGCCACAGTCCATAGGGAGCCATAGCAGGTCTGCACGTGAGGCTCTGACGTGATCAGGTTGGCCAGTTCTGAATATAGCTCCAGCTGCTGAGATGAAGATGGATAACAGAGAGAGACAGAGGCTGGAGGCAGGAAGGCCAGTGTGGAGGCTGGAGCAATAGAAAAGGATGGAGGCCAAATGCAACCCTTTGTTCTTTCTCTCTCCCCAGGACAGTTTGCCTCACAGAGGACTGGCCTCCCCTGCAGCAGCACCTCAGCCCCTGGGGCCCTGTCTTGCATCAGCCAGCTTCTCCCAGCTCAGATCCCCGCCGGTCCCCAGGCTTAGAGCATTCTACTCAAGGCGGGCTAGGAGAAACTCTGCTCATGTATTCATTCACTCATTCATTCATTCAAAACTAGTTATTGAGTACCACTGAGTGAACAGCATAGAACAAGAGACCCTAAGGGTCAAGGTGAGAATCAGGAACATGGGGCTCAAGTCCTCCTTCTGCCCTGAACCTGTGCAAATCCTTTCTATGCCTCTTGTCCTGTTCTGTGAAATGGAGATTACGTTCCAACCACAGCGGTTTGGGGAAATACAAGGAGGTGTGGATGAAGCAGCTGGTGGACTCTTGGCTCTTGGGGACTTTTAGGGCTTCTCATCCTGAAGAGGCACAGAACATGGCAGTTGGGGTGGGGGGAGTGCGGGCGCAAGGAGATAGAGCTGTGGGTCTAAGTCTGGTTCTTAACCAGGGGTCACCTGGCCCCCCAGGAATAGTAGGAGACATTTTTGGTTTTCACAGCTCTGGGGGTGGGGCTGTTGCTGGTATCTAGCAGGCAGGGGCCAGAGATGTCACTACATAGCCTACAATGCACAGCACAGCCCCCATCACAAAGAATGGCCTGGTCCTAAATGGCATCCTAAATGCCCGGAAGCCCAGGATGAATTAAATATTTCCCCCTCTGGGCTGTGAAGAGGGGTCCCAGGTTCCAGTGCTCAGCCTGCCTGTGCAGGGAGCATGCCCAGCTCCGACAGGAGCAATCAGCCCCCAGTGCCGACCGCTCTGCGTGGGGCTGGGTACCCGCGTGGACCATGTGAACTCATCCCTCTGTTGTGACTACAGCCCTCCCCTGCTCCTGCCCCCGCCTCCTCTATCTGACTGGGACCTGCCATGGTGCCTGAGCCTGCTGGGAAGTTGCCCCAAGCAGCTATGTGACGTCCTCCTTGTCCCCCCCAACAAGGGCTGTTGGGGGCCGGGATATGGCTCCTTGGGGAGTCATGTGAGTGAGGACGGAGGGGTTGGCTCCTCCAGGGTAGGAGGGTCCCCAGATTGAGTGTCTTTGTCCATCCAAAGTTAGCACCTCCTGGCTGCTGCCAGCCACTGGGGGCTCATGACAGAGCCTGCGGGTCTGATGACCTTTCTCCTTTATCTCTGCTGTCACTTGACAGAGCCAGGGACACACAACTTGTCCCCAGCTGATGCACAACACCCCTTCTCACATGCCCTAAAAACTAAACTAAGCTTGCCTGAGGTAGGGCCGTGGGGAGAGCACCTAGTACATAGTACTAGCCAGGCACACAGTAGGTACTCAATAAATACCCACTCAGTGAATGAAAGAATGCACACAGGGCATGTGAGGAGGCCTGATTTTTAAACTCAGCTTTGCATCTGCCTGGCCATGTGGCTTTGAGCAGCCACTTTGCATCTCCAGACCTCAGTATACGGGTCTGTAAAATGGAGCTTATCCTTTACCGCTGAACACATCCTGAAAGGAAGACAAAAGCCTTTGGAGTCAAGCAGGGAGGGGGCTGGAGCTGAGACTATCTGTGTGAAATAAGCCACGAAACCACATTTGTCATTTCTCATTTCTCGTTTCTCAGGTTTTTTTAGCATCAACTCCAGAAAGGCTACGGCAAGCCGGCTCTGTCACCTGTATTAGTCACTAATGCCACGTGACAAATTACCCCCATGCTGAGCAACGTAAACCAACCCACCTTCCTTACCTCAGAGTTTCTGAGGGTCAGGACTCTAGGTTGGGCTTAGCCGGGTGGTTCTGGCTCAGGGCCTCTCCTAAGATTGTGAGACAGTGAGATCACCGCTATTTATTTTCCAGATGAGGAAACAGAGAGATCACACAGCTGGTAAAAGATGGAGTCGGGTTTTGATCCTGAGGAGTGACAGGTTTCCAAAGCTCTGGGACTTCCCACACCACCTTCCTCAGAGCCAAAGATGGAGAGGAAAGGGGCATTGGGTCCAGCTTCCTGTTTGTTATTCTAGAACCACAGAAAAGCCCAGAGTCTTCCAGTGAGGGCACTGGAAAGTACTTTGCAAGGGAAGCCCAGCTTTTGCAGAGCACATTCCACTCACGTGCCTTTCAGCCCTGACACAGGGGGGGTACACTTCTCCCCAGTTCACAGGTGGTAGAGCTGAGACTCAGCCAGCAGGCTGGCAGCACCAGGATCTCTCGGTTCCTGAGTAGCCCCCACCCCACCCCACAAAGTGCCCCAACTCCCTTATGATGCCTGATTCATATCCAGGCCACTTCCCAAAGGCCTCTCTATCCAGGGGTCTTGTGCTCAGTAGGACAGCCTCACTGGTTAATCCTGACCCCAGCTCAGGCCCTCAAGGCATTCCTTAAGCTCCTTGGGCACCCAGTCACTTAATGACATATGTATGTATACATGCGTGTGTGTGTATGTATGTGCACACATATATATATATGACACAGGGGACCTTTTGAACGTCTAAGATGGGCTTAGCCAGGATTCTATTTGTGCATCTGCTGAGACCATTTTGTTCGATGCCTGCATGACCGGGGACTTACAAATCAAGGACAGAGCCTGAGTACAGAGGGTGAGGAGGGGTTTCCCGCTGGTGGTCCCATCACTATCTCTTTTGAGAAATCTTAATCCCCTAATCAGTTTTATTAATCTCATAACAATCTTTCCAACATCGGTTACATCCTTCTTATCTTGGTTAAGCATTTTGGTGAACTCGGGGCTTCTTGTCACTTGGGGATTTTTTCCCTGCTGCTTAAAGCATCTGCTCTTACAGATTCTCTCTTCTCTCTCTCTCTCCCTCACTCACTCTCTCCCCCTTCTCGCTCCCTCTCTCTCTCTCTCTCTCTCCCCCCCTTTCCCTCTCTCTTTCTCGGTCTCTCTCTCCTTCTCTTGCCCCCCCCCTTCCTTCTTCCCTCTCTCCAGCTATGCTGTTAGAATCCAAAACCCCTTGAATTTCAGAGCAAGGAGGAACCTTTGAGACCACCCAGCATACATTTCTCATTTCATAGCAGGGAGAGTCAGGGCTCTGGGATGTTAATGGCCTCATTCAAGGCCATGCCACGGGTACAGACAGGGGCGTCCACACATGTGCATGCAGAACAACAGAAACCTTGCAGGTATAAGCATTAGCCAGCCTCATCTTCGTCCCGCACAAACGCCTCTCAGGTGGGCTCTGCACTAACTCCATTTTAGAGATGAAGAAACTGAGGCAGAAAAGGAAATCACCAGCCGGCAGACACGGTGTGTGAGAGGCGCAGCCGGGGAACCGGAACCCAGGCGGCCAGACTTCAGGGCGTGAGTCTCCCACCGCCAGGCTCTCTCCACGATGCCAGGTATCACTGTGCCCTCGGATCCTTCCAGTGGCAGTGGGCTGGCGCACAAATGTGGGCCAAGCAGGTCCCTTATCAAATGAAATAAAGTGTTGAGGGCACCTGGGTGGCTCAGTTGGTTAGGCGACTGCCTTCGGCTCAGGTCATGATCCTGGAGTCCCTGGATCGAGTCCCGCATCGGGCTCCCTGCTCGGCGGGGAGTCTGCTTCTCCCTCTGACCCTCCCCCCTCTCATGCTCTCTGTCTCTCATTATCTCTCTCAAATAAGTGAATAAAATCTTTAAAAAAAAAAAAAAGAAAGAAAAAAAGTGTTGAAGGCTTTAGATGGGGCCGTTGCCCCTCTCTGGGGTTGGGAGCTCTGAGCCCCCCCGATGGCGTTCCCATGGTTCAGCATGGGAGCCCATGACCGGGACCCCTGTGCCACTGACCTTCAGCAGTGGACGTGATGGTACCAGCCGGGTGTCCAGCAGCTCATGCCGGCCGCGGCCACACTCCCAACTCACAGCAGTGGCTGCAGCCATCCCATGCCTCGTTAGGTGTCACCTCCTTCATCTCTCAACTGGAAAGAGGTGTCTGCAAATAGCCATCAGCTCCAGAAGGCTTTCTGGAAATGAAATACAATGTGGGAAGCCAAGATGAAAAGCTCATAAAAGGAAGCCACTGGCGCAAGCCGGGCTTTGAACGGAGGGGCGTCCAGATGCCCATCTCTCCATCCCCTCATGCAGTCCCAGCAGCAACTGGGGGGTCTCAGACACTCAGTTGCAAGGCTACCAAGGAGGGATCTCATGCCCGATCTTCTGTGAGCTGAGCAACATCCCCTGTCCTCCTCCAAACCCCCCAGTGAGAAGAGAGATTTGCAATCGGAGGGCACGGCTCTCAGACTGTTCCAGAATCCAGAGACGCATACGTGGGATCCTGAAGCATGCTCTTTCCGAGTCCCTCCTGACTCGGTGTGCCTCTCCCTATCTGATGGGATCACCTCTGTTCTCTCCCGCCTGCCTCCTGCCCTCTTTGTCTGCCTGACAAGTAGCTGGTGAGGGCAAAGATAGAGAACCAAGCACCGAACTTAGAAAATAAAAATACCCCGGTCGGCTTTATTAATCTCCTGATATATGCTCTCCAACCACTTCCAAGCTGGAAGAGCCTGTGTTTCCACCCTAGAACATCGTAAAAAAGAAAAAAAAATGGAAATGTTTACAAGGATGACTGGGGAGAAGTGCAGTAGATCTTCCTGGTAATGTACAAGGTGATGCAGTAATTGCTATGGAAACTAGTCATTATAATTCAGTAAAATGAGACAGAGAAAAAAAGTTAAGTTCATTGTTACCTATGACTGTATAGTCACGTTCTTTACATACATTAGCATAAAATCAAGTCCCACTTTTATTCTCCGGGTTTTCGCCTGCTCTGCCTTCACAAAAGAATGTGTAGGGTTCAGCACGGATGAAGCCCTAAAGAGGAGAAGAAAATTCACTTTGCAAGAAATCTCTTCCTCCACTCCCCCCAAGTAAAATATTTAATGTTTCTGCATAATGTGTGTGCAGGTTCTGGATGAGACCACAGCTCATGCGCAAGGAGTTTTGCCCAGCACGTTGGGGGAATCACCTTATCTCTCTACCAGCCCTGAGGTGTGGTGGAAAGGGACATCTTCTTTCAGAAGAGATGCAACTTGCCAAATAAATAGAAAGATGCACAGTCACAGGATTTATTGCACATGTGAGGTCTGAGCATCTTGGGGAGACAATAGGAGGGAGCAGGTTCTTGTGAGGTTTTGGGAGATGCTGAGGGAGGTGGGGGGCACACCACCCCACATGAATATCCCTGCCTGTTTTCCACTAGGTGGATCCTAACCCATTTGGAAAGTTGATCTGAAGGCAAGGCAGGAGTGGTGGGGGCCGCCCCAAATGTAAGGTAAGAAGCACTTACTGCTCAGATACCTATTTCTGGCAGAGGGAGATAAAGGAGTACTTTAAAGCATGCTGGGGACTGGTGAGTATGAAGATAAAGATCATTACCCCTCTCTACCAAGAGCTTGCAAACCTCTACATCACTGGGAGCCCAGAGACAAGGGACCAGAGTTAGAAGGACGTGGTCTCCTGGTGAGTAGGTTCATCTCTCTGAGCCTCTGCAGTTCTACAAGCTATTAAACTCTTGTCTCTCAGCTCCAAACCTGCCCTTCTATTCTCTGCCTTCTGGGGCCCAGGGCTGGATTTCTGCACCATGCTTTTCTGCGGGGGGGGGGGGCACGGGCGGTCTTTGTTGACCTCTGCCCATAGGGGGTGCTAGAGGGAGACTTGAGGCAGGCTGCAGGAGAACGGATGCACTCTCCTCCCTGTTTGCAGACAGTTTTTGTCAGCATCCCCACCCCAGCAGAGGTTCCTCAGCCCTGCAGTGACAGGTGGGTCCAGTACAGGTCTTCCTGCCAGTGATCGCCAGCCCCTTCCCTCTTCCAAAGTCTGTGCCCAAGCTCTGCATTGTTCCTCCCCAGAGCTCTGGATCATCAGCAGAATTCGGGTCCATCCTCCAAGTTTGGTCTTTCTTCTTTCCCAACTTCTTGGCTTGCTCTTTCAGCCCAAGGAGGACAGCTGCCTCCCCCAACCACTGCCTCTGTGCTTCCTGGTGTCCCCAGTTTGCCTTTCTAATTTCTCAACATTGAACAACTGAACTGATTCCCTGTATTAAATTCTCTCCGTTCGAGTACCTGGTAGAGTTTCTGTTTCTTATTTTGGGTCTCACCCTTTCTAATCCCGTCTCCACTTGGTAGTTAGAATGATCTGACAGCGATTTTGATCAGGATACTGCCAGGAGGGGGTGAACTACTAGGCTTTAGGCTGACAAAGCCCCTCTCCTACCCACAGCAGACATCCTTTGGCAATCACATTTCTCCCGAGCATTGACACACCCTCAGAATCCTTCTTAACACCATGCTTCAGGACAGTACTATTCATGGCTCAGAACCAGCAGGTAAAATGGAACCTGTTTTCTAATCTCGCCCTGGAATGTGACTTCCACCTCTGAGATATGACCCATACGAACTATTTGTTAATTTTTCTCCTGTCTATTGAATGTTTATTACATATCAGGCATTCTACTATCTTGTCATGTAGTATCTTCAAAGAGAAATCCCTCCAGTTCATGCCATCTCCCATTGGTTGCTTTATATTTGTTTTTGTCCCCAAAAGCCCACCTTGCATACTCAGATTCACTCTAACACCTAGAGAGATTCTTTTAACTGAGACTCAGTGAAGTCACCACAAAGAGTTCTTTGAGAGTGACTGAATCCTCTCCCTGGAAGGAGAACTCTACTGATATTCAGCATAATTACACAAACAAACTCCAAGTGGCACAAAGTAGAATTCTGCGATTGAATGGCTAATTATGTCCTCGTTTAGGCATTGATGGAAATCCTTCTCTGGATGTGGCTAAGAGTCACAGGCTCTCTTTGGGGGTTATCTGGAGTCTTTTCCCCAAGTTCTGCACGTAACAATGTCTGAAGACAGTTTTGATTGTCAAAATCAGGCATGAAGTGCTATTAGCATCTCATGATTGGAGACCAGGGATCCAGGGGTATTTCTCAATACCCCACAGTGTACAGGACAGTCCTCTACAAGAATTATCTGACCCCAAATGCCAAGAGTGTCGAGGGCAAGGACTTTTAGTTTTGACTCGTGTCTCCCATGTGGGCTGTGATGACCTGGTGTGAGAATCCCCTTTTTCACTTGCAAAGAAATGTCCCTATTTGTACATGTAATTGCCAAAAGTTGGCACGAAGTAGTGAGATCTTTGCAATGACATTGCTGATGAGATCTGTTCCCTCCAATGCATTGTGCAAAATGCCCTCCCAGGACCCCGACGTGGTTCCTTTCAATCTCCCTTTGACCCTGTGACCTTCTCTGTCACCAGCCTGGCACTCTAGCCCTAGCCAACTGCTTCTGTGGTCCATCCATGCCAGGTCTCAAGACATCGGGAAGAGTCACCTCCAAGTTCAGATGAAACCGAAAACGTATCTCGCATTGGCCTGACTCCTGGATACCATGACATTCCCAGTGCTGCACTAATGAGCTTCCCCCTTCCAGCTGAAGCAGCTCAAATCCTCCCATGCCCCAAATCGTTCCAGCCACATTCCTCATCCTGAGGTCAAACTGCCTTGAATCTAATCAGACTTTGCATTCACCGCGGGTTCTCACTCATTAAATACGACTTGATGAAGGGACGCGTACAGATACACAATCCCAGTTTGTCTCTTTACTCTGGGGCTTTATATATTGGCTTGGTTCGAAGTCGGAGATACAGACTTCCACATCCCCATTTTGGCAGCATCGATTTCCTTAGGAAAATGAAGGAACGGTCACATCGGATTAAATGGTGGAGGGAAAATCACAACCCCCGTCCCCCACCTGGTAGCAGGGCTGCGACCAGACCACCGCATTTGTGTCTAGTATTCAGTTAACTGTCGGCCAGCTTCTCCCTGACTTGATAGAGCTGATAAGTACGGGACCGTGGGATCACGAGCAATTGACGCCAGAGACCCACCGCATCCTAGCACCCCTCCTTCATCGTACTGCATTTTCCAAGAAGTGAGTACACTTGAATCATGAGACTTTAGGGCCAGAGAATCTTTGCAATGAAGAGTTTGAATTTTGGAGGCCAGGAATACTAAAATCGGTTTGGGGGGAGGTGGGCAGAGGGATCTTAGAATTATAAACTGTTTGGATCATAAAATCTCAGAATTTCATAACTTGTAGCTTTGTTTGCAAATTTACATCCCCCAACCAAAGCTTCTTGGAAATACTAAAATTGAGGAACTTGGAAGCCAAAAGCTTAAGGGAACCTCAGAGCTCCGAGCTCTTTTCCAGGCTTGAGCCACCTCTGGATTCCTTTGTCCTACCCCTTCCACCAGGAAGATTAATTGTTTCTTCTACATAGAAGAAAGTGTCCCCACCCACAGAGGGGACACTGCCTACAAAGCCATAGCAAGGAGGGGTTAACTTTCTGCCTGCAGAGCAGATCGTTGCCACCCCAGGGAAGGGACCAAACACTGAGAGTCCCAGGAATTAGGCAGATAAAGTAAGTGAGGCAATGGGTAGATCCAATAAAATAATGGCCAATTAGACTCTGAGCATTCATGTCAGGAAGACAATAGGGAGTGGTAGGGACTGTAGCAGATGGAGGATCTTTGCTTTGTAGATACAGGAGCCCATCGTTACTGAGCATGCTGGGAATCTGTCCGAGATGCTGGAAATCTGTTTCCAGGTGGAAATCTTGAGATTCTTTTTCAATATTGGCAACTGATCCAAATTTCAAATGCAGTGCAGGCTGAACGGTGTAGCAAGACCAGTAAGAAATGATCAGGAAGCCCCTTTTGGCCCGCAGGCCCCCGGTTGGCACTTCCTGTAGTAGGAGGCCTCAAAGGCACCAGACACGGTCCCACAAGGTGGTTTGGGAGCAAGGATTCTGCAGCCTGAGTGCGCGGTTCAGACTGTTGCCCTGCCACTTCCTGGCTCTGCTAACTTGGCCTCTGGGCTGGATTTCCCCATCTGTAATATGGGACGTTTATAAAAGTACCTATTTCATGAGGTCATGTGAAGTCTAAATGAATGAGAATATGCAAAGTCTTTAGGAAGCACGCATTAGTTAGCATCTACCAAGAATTTCGGTAAAGTGCCTGGTACAGGTAGGGAATAGGTAAACATTAGCCGTTCATTTTACTGTTTTGCAGATCCTCATTTTTTTTTTTTTTTAAACTTAGGCTCTCCCCAGCAGTCTTGCTGGGAGAAGAAGGGCAGGCAGAGGGGCCAGAATTTGTAACTCCAGTTTGCAGATGAAAGAACTTAGACATGGAAGGGTTTTCCATTTGCCCAAGGCCACACAGCAAACACATGGCAGGATTTGGCTCAGGACCCAGCTCTCAGACTCTATCTCCCTTTCTTCCCCGACTCTGTCTGCTGTCAGAGCTCACGGCCTGACCTGGCCATGGATGCCACCCCTTCCCAGCCAGCCAGCCAGCCAGCCAGAACTCTGCCACATTGCCAGATGTCCCGTGCCGCACTCCAGACGCAAAATGACAATGAGGTGCGTTTTTTTTTTCCTAAAGAAAAAGAGAGAGAGAGAGAGAAAGAGAAAGGAGCAGAGGGTGGGAGAAGAACTGTTCTCATCACAAATTTCTCTCTGGCCCTCTTCCCAGATTCGAAGTTTCTGGCACAGCCGGCAAGATTCGGGGCAGGAGAGGAAGACAGGGGTCCTGGGCAGCAGTGGGGTTGCTAAGGGTCCGGAACTGGCTGGCCCGATTTCTCAGTCAGACCAGCCCCCAGGGCTAGCTGCATAATTGTGGGGCCATACAAAAGGGAATGCAGAATCCCCCTGGTGCAAAAATTATTCAGCATTTCAAGAGGGTGCCAGTCGACCATCAAACCCAGACACGGGGCCCTCTGAACACAGACCTTGTGTGACTGCAGAGGTCTCATGTCCATGAAGCCAGCCCTGGACTCTCCCCCTTGTACAAGGGGTCCCCCAGTGTTACACAACAGGGGCACAAAGAGGGTTAACAGACGCCCTCCCCTCTCCCCATGTCCTGGTGAGATAAAACCACCATTGGGAGACCCAGGACAATTTTTATATAGGATTAGAAAACAAAAATCAATATTTAATTATCTGTAAGCTTTTTGTGTCACTGAATCTTTAGCACCCTAACAGGGAACACAGGCTGCCAAGGCAAAAGTAAGTCATTAAAGACGCCGGATCGCTGGCCATCCCTTTTTAGAGTCGGGCCATAAATAGAGGACATTATCAGTCCTCCCATGCTGGTATTGTTATTTATCTTTACAATCTCTATTTACCTCTATTTATAGCAGATTTCCCCCATATATTATGAGGCCAGGTTAACTTTAATGGACTTCATGAAAAGAGGTACTTAAAACTTTGGAACATGCTTATGTGGACAGATGGCGAGGTTTTCAGAAGCTATGGGGCCCAGAAGGCCAATTTGAAGGGTGTTGATTTTTTTCTTTCTTTTTTTTTCTTTTCTTTCTTTCTTTTTTTTTTTTTCTTCTTTCCCCCTTTGCTTCTTTTCTTATTGCAGACACTCTCTCCCATGAAGGCTGTCCAGGGTCCATCTTCCCCGGCATGGTAGCCACATCCGAAGTGCAAATGGATGGGAGATAGAGCCAGAAAATCCTGGCTCTGGACCTTCACATCTCACCTATAAAGGGCTTTTTTCAGTTGCCAAGCTGACAGCAGCATCATCCTTCCAGAGGCTGAAAGCTTTTGCCTTGCCAGGGACACCCTCACCAGGGTTACACGATCTTATTTTAGCTTTAGTCAGAGTGGGTTATAATAGTCTGTTCGACGACCTGCCTCCTCCATCAGACGGCCAACTCCTCTGGGCTGGGACAGTTTGGGCCACCTGGGGATTCACACCCCCTAGCACAATGTCCAGCACAGAGCAGATGTGCAATAACGATGAACAATGATTTTACAAGGGGGTTGGCAGAGGTAGAGAGAAAACCAGCAGTTGGCTGACCTGGGTTTGAATTTCTCCTGTGGAGCTTAGTACCTGGGGGGCTTTGGGAAAGTTAATCCACCTTTCTGAGTCTCAGTTTACTCGTCCATAATGTGGGGCTAAAAATATACTTACTTCACAGGTGGATGGAAGAAGTCAATAAGATGGGGAGAGGGACACATAGCCCAGCGTCCAGTACCCAGAAAACATGTGCTCAGAAAACCCACAGGAGCTGATTTTCTTTCATTAATCCCAGGGGCCACACGATCTGCTTAGAACTCGTGTAAATGAGTGAAAGCAAATGAATGAATGCATGAGCGAGTGGATGTCCAGATGGATGGATGGATGGATGGATGAAAACATGGGAAAAGCCTTTCTTAGAAGCAGAGCTGAGGCCCAGGAAATGTAATCTAGAGAAAGATTAGAAGCATTTTTGCTCACTGATTTTAAAAAATAAGGCAATCTAGGCTCAGTCAGTTGAGCATCTGCCTTCGGCTCAGGTCATGATTTCAGGGTCCTGGGATCGAGCCCCGCATCGGGCTCCCTGCTCAGCAGGGAGTCGGCTCCCTCTCCCTCTGACCTTCCCCCTGCTTGTGCTCTCTCTCTTTCAAACAAATAAATAAATAAAATCTTTAAAAAAATAAAAATAAAAATAAGACAGTCTAGAAACAGAGCTGAGGATTTAGAAAAATCTGCATGTAATAAAGGTAGCATTTCAACTCAGTTGGGGAAAGATTATTCCACAAAGAGCATTGGAATGATTGTTTAACCATGAGAGAACAAAGGTAGAGGTAAATTGTTGCTTCACAGCCATTTGACAAAATCAAGTCCCGATGGATTGGAGTTAACAGGATAGCATAAAACTCGATGACCCTCAGATAAAAATGGGGATTGACAATTTATGACTTCAGGCCATGAGGATGTTTCTAAGTATAAAAACAAAATAATACGCTATAAAAGAAAACATAAGATTGATTAAATTCCATAAAAATCAAAATATTTACAGGACCAAAAAATAAGAAATAAAGTACACTGGGAAAAATTATTTGCTCCACTTACACAAGGCAAAGGGTTAATAGAGACACTGTATGAAGAGTTGTTGGATATTATTAAGAAAACAAAGAACAAAAGTTAACAAGAAAAAAAATGAAACAAGTATATGAGTGTTGAATTAATCAAAGAAGGCATAGCAATGGCCAAATAAGCACATAACACAAGCTAAACTTCACTCACAATTTTTTTTAAAAAAAGTGTAATTTACGAGAACAGATAAGTTACAAATGGTCAGATCAGCACATTTTTTTCCTTAATGATAACACACACTGCTCATGAGGATGTTGCAAAATAGGCATTCTTGAACATTGTGGGTACAATCTTTATAGAACACGAGAGTAAATATTTTTTGCTGTATGCCTTGAGGCTTTGTGGTCATTTATTACCCAATATCTTTGTGTAAATGTTGAAAGACACACTCTTAACACAGTTACCCTGTATCAGTTTCCTCTCATTGGGAATATATATGGGTGACATTTTTTTTATTAGAGAACACTTAGTAGGTCCCATTAAAAGTTTAGATATGTCCACCCTTTGACCTGGCATTTTATTTCCAGAAATCTACCTTAGGGTTAACACTTAGACAGGTGCTTGGAGATACAGTTTCAAGGAGGACCATTACAACATTGTTAACAATAGCATAGAAGAGGTGGGAGAGGGTGATGGGTGAAACAGATAATAGGGGATTAAGAAGAATCCCAATAAGAATCCCAATTAAGAATCCCAATAAGAAGATGGCAAGCTTCCAGTTATAAAATAAATAAGTCACAATTGAAAAGCACAGCATAGGCAATCTAGTCAACAATATTCTAATGTTATATGGTGGCAGATGGTGTCTACACTTACTCTGGTGAGCACTGAGTAATGTATAGAATCCTGGGATTGATATGGTGTACACCAGAAATTCATATAACATTGTATGCTAATTATACTTCTAAAAAAATAAACAGTAGCATAGCAGAAATTTGGAAACAACTTAATTACCCATCAAGAAGGGAATGGTTAAGTAAACCAACATAGTTATTTTGATAAGTAAAATTGTGAAAACCACGCATATCTACAATTTCAACCTAACATATCCATGTAATAGAATATTATGCAGCCATTAAAAAGAATGAGGCAGTTTGACATGCCCAGACTATGGGAACATGGCCGTGTTAAACTGTTAAGCGAGAAAAGCAATTTCTAGACAGCACATATATCATGGCCTAACTTAGGCAACTAATTTAACTATGTACATTACAAAGACCTCAGAAAGAGAGTGGTTTGGGGGAGTGTTTTCTTTTGACTCTTGGATTTCTGCTTTTTTTAACTTGTACCTTTTTGTTTCACTAGAATTAGCTTCTATGCCCTGTAAGTCTGCCCACTCAACCCAGCCCCCCTGTTGGTCAGCATGTGACTGTTTCCAAGTGCATCCTCATCAAACATATTTCAAGGACTGGTAGGGACACCAGGGTGACACTCAGCATCTCAGCCTAGCCAGTGGGGTCTCCTGTGTCCAGGCCCTTACCCTCTCCCCCTCTTTAATTCTTCTGGTTCTCCACAGTCCCCTATTGTCTCTTGCTCCAAACTTTTCCCATGCTGTGCCCTCTGCCTGGAATGCCCTTCCCTGCCCTGCCCACTTGGAAATCTAGATGAAGATTCATATAACACATTCCATAGGAAGCCTTGCCTAACATTCCAGTCTGTGGCAAGTGATTCACTGGGCATTTTTTTTTCCCAAAAAATTGAGATAACATTTACATAGCATAAAACTAACCAGTATAAAATATAGAGTTCAGGGCATTTCTAACATCTAGATTCCCAAGCCTCAACCTAGTCCTATTGCATTGAAGCCTCTGGTATTGGGAACAGAAATCTACATTTTAAATAAAGTTCCCAAATAATTCCTACATACACCAAAGTTTAGTAATCACTGTTCTAGTATTTTGTCTTTCTTTCTATTAGTGCATGGCTATTTCTTTTCATGTCTCTTGACTTTTAAGCTGGAGACTGTGAGAATCTGTATAAAGATAGGGAAAGCAGTAGATAAAGTGATGTGTACACACGTAGGAAAAAAAATATATGCATATATATAATTGTTTTATGATCATGCTGAATAAATTATAACGAATCCCAATAAGATGGCAAACCACAAAGCTCATTCCATAAGGAGGAGGTGGGACGAACTCCCCTCCGTCTCACCCCACTGTCAAAGTGAGCCGGGAGCCAGCAACCAGTGCCTCAGTCCTTGCTGGAACCTGAGCAACGCTCTCAGCTGGGGATTTATTCCTTTCACTTTCTAGCACCGGCTGGTGTTGACTGTTGCCAGGAAGAAACAGTCTTGGGCAACCCTGCTGCCCTGGCCTCAGAAGATCAGAGATACATTTTAGGTGGGGAGATGTCTGTTTTCTGTGCTTTCCAAAATCACATGCAGGGATGTCGCCGAGCTGAGCCTGAAGGCCCAGGATGTTGGCAGGTCCAGCGTGGCTCGCTGGATGTAATGTGTGGGGACCGTCTCTGATGTTGAGGTTCAGTTTCCGTCTCAGGAGCCCCATCCATCTGGCTGTTCTCCATCCTCAGCCAAGGACCTGCTGCCTTCTGGGAGCCTGCGGGGTGGAAGTAAGAGAAGGAGGGGAGGAGGGTGACAGCTGGGCCTGGGGGTGGGGGGAGGGTGGTAAAGGCCCATCTCCAAAAGCCATTGATTAATCTTGAAATAGGGATGCTTTCATTTCTTTGCAAACCGGAGTACCATGTGGAGAAAATCACAGCATGTATGCCACGGTCAGGGGAACACAGTGGGGAAGAACATCAGACTCAACCAGAACCTGGTTCAAATCCCGACTCTATCACTTCCTGGCTGTGTTACCTGGAGTGAGTTTCCTGCCCTCTCTGAGCCCTTTCTTTAGGTCCATAAAATAACACCTCCCAGAATTTCTCTGGATGCTTTAAATAACATAGTATCTGTGAAAGGCTTTGTGCAGTGCTTGGAGAAAAAAGAAAACATCCAATCGATACATGCGAATTATCTCCAGGAGCCTCTCTCTCCTTGAAAGGATGACTTTGTTTTACATGGTTGTAAAGTGCCCAAGCAAGGCGAGGTAGAAATGCTCTGAAAACAGAATCAGAGACCCGGGCTCCATTTCTGGAACTCTCATTTTGGAATCTGGGGCAGGCCCCTTCCATTCCTTTTTCTGCAAAGGCAGGGAAGAATCTCACGGGGTTAGGAGGACCCTAGGCCCAAGCCTTTCAAGTGTCAGGCCGCTTGATCTTAAAACCCTCCTGGCATTGTTAGCCCCTTTCTCAGATGAGTTACACTGAGGCTCAGAGAGATGAAATTAGTCCTGTAAAGCAAAGAAATGCTAGGATGACCTGGGGTCCCAGCCAGGTGTGTCTGACACCTCTACCTAAGCTTTTTCTACCTCCTTCTCTTTACCTCCAGTATAAAGATAGCAATCATCACCACCACTGACGTATTGCTTTCCCTGTGCCCTGTGCCTTACAGTTTGTAAGGCGGCAGCCTTACAAACTTGGCACTCTGCCTCTCCTTGATTCCTCACCCAGATGAGGATGTTTAGGCTCAGCTACTGAGTGGAAGTTAGGATTGGAACCCGGGACCGAGTCTAACCCTCTCAGTTTCTCTCCTCTCGCCTTTCCCTCCATGACTCACACAGGGGTTCACACAGCCTCGAACATACTAGGTGGATAAGTGAAGGCAAGAAACAGCACCATCTCTCATCCTTCCTGCACGCCAGAAAGGAGGGAGTGAAAGATGCCTATGGAGGAACGGAAACGTGCGGTTTATCCCAACTTTGACGCAGCCCTGACTTTTTTCTTACTTAACCATCTACCCCTCTTGCTTTCCCCGGTCACCCCAGTTAGTAATGAGACCAGAAGCTTACACCATAAATAAGTTGCACAAATTTCACAGATGCCACCCGGGAAACTGGAGCCGGGAAATGGCTCAGCATATGTCTAAATGGTTAATTGACTTAATTGCTGGGAGTTGGGCGATTAGCTCACTTGATCCACCCCAGTGGCCACAAAACATCCTTAATGGTGTTTGGTTTATTTGTATGTTAAGCTCCAGTTACTATTACGGGGAACTTTTCAATTGCTGATTACCTCATAAATATATAATCATAGTCGTGGGAGAAAAGAAGTCTGGCAGGCTCCCATGAAAGGCTTTTCAAGGAACCATGAAAGGCGCTGTTCATTCACTCCCTCGGAAACTGTTTATTGAGCACCTACTATGTGCCAAGTCTTCTATGAGGCCCTGGATCTGAGCTCTGAGCAAACCAAAGTCCTTGCCCTCGTGGGACGTACATTCTAGCAGGAGACAGAGAGTAAACAAGTAAATACATACGTGCGCACAATAATTTTAGATGGAGACTCCAAAGAACATACAACAGAATGATGGAATGGCCTGGAATGGTGGGGAAAGACTTTGCTTGGGCAAGTGTGGTCAGAGGAGATCTCACTGGGGACTGGCCTTTGGGCTAAGACATAAACGAGAAGTAGAAGTTGCTTCTGCCAAGACATATGGGAACGGCGCTGGAGGCAGGGAAACGAGGAAAGGCCCTGTGGTGAGAATGAG
This sequence comes from Mirounga leonina, assembly GCF_011800145.1. Classification (NCBI taxonomy): domain Eukaryota; kingdom Metazoa; phylum Chordata; class Mammalia; order Carnivora; family Phocidae; genus Mirounga; species Mirounga leonina. The sequence goes on along the minus strand of NW_023270436.1, from coordinate 20,180,451 downwards.
TCTATCCAGCTTGAGAAAGAGAACAAAGGGCCAGCACGCCCGGGGTATAACATGCGAGGGTGGTGCTGTTTTAGCATGACAGGTGGAGATGGGCCATACGGGGTCAGAGCAAGGAATCTGGGTTTTTTTTTTTTTTTTCCTAAGTGCAATGAAAAAATCATTGCATGATTTGACTTGTGTGTTAAAAGATCTGGCTCCTGGGTAGAGATGGATATGGGGTCGTTGCGGGGGCGGGGGGTGGTGGACAAGAAGGGAAACTGAGTGGCCAGTGAGGAAGCATCTTCCGCCATCCGGGTGACACAAGATGACTTAGAAGTGGGCGACAGTGAAGTAGGTGGCTATTTGTGGGTACATGTGGGAAGCCGATAAGAATATGCACAGACTCCCAGGTGTGCGGTTGGGATGATCATGGTGCATTTTAGCAAGACAATGAACAGCTGATGAGGAGAAGTTAAGCAGGAAGATTCACTTTCTTGAAAAGAACCACTGGATCCAGTCATAGGGACAGTACTGGAGAGCAGGAGGCCAGTGGGGAAGGTATTGCTGAAATCCAGACAAGACCTGACAGTGGCCTGGGCTGAGACGGGCCATGACATGGCACGTGGTTGTCATTTGGATACTTAACCTAACACGGGATGGAGCGTCCGCGGCAAATCAACTTTGGTCAAACACGTGTCACACAAGATCCGAAAATACAGGCCTCCGGTCTGTCATATCCCAAATTATCACCAGTAGCCCCATCTTAATCCTTCTGAAGTTGGATGGAGGTAAGGGAGGATGAATCAAAATTAGAATTAGATCAAGCAGAAAATAATCTTCAGTCTGGGTTGCGCTGATAAAAAAAATAGGCAGAATTCATAATTACCATATAAAACTGTTTATGTTTGTGATTATATGTTACTGCCGCCTCCAGGTCCCGGCAGCAAATGACTTAATTGCTTTAGCCTGGAGCTGGGGCACAGCGAGCAGAAGGGGTGGTTTTTTTAGCATGGAGGGAAAGGAGAACAGCTCCTCTTTCTACTGCTCCCCCAGTTGGGTTCTGGGTGTTGCCTTGGCTTCTGCATCAGCTTCTACCAAGCATGGTAACTCTTGCCTTTGACCTGGTCAACTTATCAAAAGCCAGAGGTAAGCCTGCCGCTGGAAATCTTGGAGTTCAACGGCATTAGTCAGGTTTGGACAAACCGGTCTGAGAAAGGGGAAGTGGGGAAACAAGAAGATGCTGGTTCAGAGGCAATGGACATCGGAAATGGGCATGCCTACAGCCTAGATACTCTCATGCATTATAATGTCAGCCCCACGAGCTGGGGCACCCTAAAAGAACCAAACCTCACCAACTTGCTCACCCACCTATCCCCAGTGCTTCGTGCCTGGCACGGAGGGGGTGCCTGTCCGGGAGTGGGCAAGTGAGACCCGAGAGGAAGGACACCAATATGGGGTTCCCACCATGGGCCCCTGGAACCTAACCCTACCAGGGGCCTGTGGGAGATGGTGTGGACCTGAGTGAAGAAGAGGGCTAACATATGTCTACATCAACTGTATTCTGGACGTTTACTATAAATGAAATCACATGACATGGCTTTTTGTGACTGTCTTCTTTCACTTAGCATCATGTTTTCAAGGTTCATGCATACTATGGCGTATGTCCACACCCCAATGGCTGAATGATATTCCAAGGCATACATACACTAGATAGAGCACCTATTATTTATCCATTCCTCAGTGGCTGGACATTTGAGTTGTTTCCACGTTTTGGCTCTTGTGCAAAGTGCTTGTTTTATGTCCGAGGTGTTGGCTAGACCTACATTTTCATTTCTTTGGGGTATATACCTGGGGGTGGAATGGCTGGACCATATGGCAAGTCTATGGCTGACCTTTTGAGAAACAGCCAGACTACTTTACAAATGGTGCACCATTTCATATTCCCACCAGCCATGTATGGGCGCTCCCGCTTCTCCACATTATCACCAATACCTGTCTTTCTGATTAGAGCCATCTTGGTGGTTGTGACTTGGATTTTCCTAATGACTAATAATGCTGAGTGTCTTTTCATGTTCTTATTGGCCATTTGTATATGTTCTTTGGGGAAATACCTAGTCAAACTCTTTGTTCTCTTGTTCATTGGGTTATTTGTCTTTTGATGATAGAGTTTTAAGCATTTTTATATCTTCTAGATACAAGTTGCTTATTAGACATACAATTTGCAAGTTTCTCCCATTCTGTGCGTTAGCGTTTTCCTTTGTTTATTCTCTTGCATTTCCTTTGGTTTCTCAGAGTATAACTGGCGTATGATTTTCTATTAGTTTCAGGTGCACAACATAATGATTCAGTGTCTGCATACCTTGTGAAATGATCCCCACAGTAAGTCTGGTTACCATCCATCCTCGCGTTTCCACTTTCTTGATGGTGGCATTTGCAAGCATAAAAGTGTCTAGTTTTGATGAAGTCTAATAGTCTATTTCTTTCCTTGTCTCTTGTCTCTTGTGTGTCAATTCTAAGAAACCAAGTTAAGTCTTACAAGTAGACCCATGGTCCACCGAGGTTAGGTTTTTGGGTTTTTTTTTGCATGTGGATATCCGTGTGTCCCTGGCACCATTTGTTGAAAAGACTATTTTCCTCATTTAATAGTCTTGACATCTTTCTCAGAAATCAATGGACCATAGATATTTATTTCTGGACTCTTGATTCTATTCCATCGATCTACATGTCTATCTTCATGCTAGTACCACACCATCATACCCTTCTTAAGTGGTGTCAAATCCTGCCTCTAAATACTATTTTTCATGCCATGTCTGATCTCCCAGATTAGGCCCCAAGTGCCCACACACAGTGGTATGGGACATTGTCTTGGCAGTGAGTCATGATCTAACTTCTTTCATGCTGTGTGACTCTGGCTCATTTACTTAACCTCTCTGAGCCTGAGTTTCTCAGAACTTTATTTGTAAAAATAAGGATAGTGCCATCTTCCTTCCTGCCTCCCATCCTTCCTCTTCTCTTCTTTCTCCTACCTTTGGAGACAGAGGCTGTGGCTCATTTATCACTGTATCAGCACAGTGTCTGACACAGAGTAAACACTGAGTGTGCGTTTGCGGAATGAATGAGCGGCCCGTCTTGCTGGAGAACTGCGAGGACACAGATTCCAATGTACTCACACCGCTGGTTCTAAGTAAACAATGACTTGGTGGCAGCTGAGAGATCATGTTTCCTGTGCCTGCTCTGTCTTGTTTACAAGGCATTAACCTCTTTCCCTCAAGCCTCTGTCCTGCCTCTAGGCTGAGAGCTGCCTGCCTCCTTCCCTGCAAACCGGGAGCCTTAGATCATGGAGCAAAGATCTCAAACCTTCTGGGTTCATGGCACCCTTGGTGTTCCAGAATTGTTTCACCAAAGAAATCCTTCATGGTTCTGTTTATTAGATGTAAACCTAAAAGGCATTTATGTCCTAACAACTCGGTAGCTGTTTGAAAAAACAATCGACGGGGCGCCTGGGTGGCTCAGTCGGTTGAGCGACTGCCTTCGGCTCAGGTCATGATCCTGGAGTCCCGGATCGAGTCCCGCATCGGGCTCCCTGCTCGGCAGGGAGTCTGCTTCTCCCTCTGGCCCTCCTCCCTCTCATGTACTCTCTCTCTCTCTCTCATTCTCGCTCTCTCAAAAATAAATAAATCTTTAAAAAAAAAAAAGAAAAAAGAAAAAACAATCGACATAAGTTGGTAGAATAATATTTTTATTTTAGTCTTAAATAAACCATTACTTATTGTTGAAATGTATCTGTCTGTTGGGCTCTGCACAGCTTCTGAAACCTCAGCATCGGATTGGACACTGCCACCCTCCTTTCCTGTTCTGCGTTGATTTTGGCTCAGACCCTGCAACCACCAAAAACCCAGGGTCACCGAGATATGACATGACATCAGCAAAAGGAATGTGGTGTTGCTCTCATGCTGGAACGGTGAGTGACCTCAAGCCGGTAGTTCATGTGTTGTTCCAGAGCTGTCAAGTATCGTGACAGTTACCTGGACGACGAAAAATCCTTGACGCTATTCCTGTGAGTCCCGATGAGTCTCCTGAAGCTCGCCAGGGTACCTTGGCACACAGTTTGGGAAACTGCAGTCTAAGAGGAAAGAACACATGAAACAGCTTCTGTAAACTCCGCTTGGGATGCCAGCCCTGCTATAGTGATTCCCCTTGTGACCCTGAGCCAATCACTTCCCATTCTGCGCCTCAGTTTCCCTCCTCCCTTGCAAAAACCAGACCTCTGTCAGCTCCGACATCATCATCATTATTATCATCTTTGGTGTAACCTTTAATAACGAGGGTCCCACCCTGCCCCTCACAACCGCCTTGGAGGAGTCTTCACTGGCAACCCCACTTTATAAAGGATGATTTTGAGGCTCCAGGGGTGTCAGTATCTTGAGCCTCATGGGCTCAAAGTCGCATTTTTTGCTTTGGTGCTAGTCCTGCCTTGGAGATTCTTGCCTGCCTCAGTATGCAGGAAACACTTTAAGAAGAGTAATCAAGGTGACCCTACAGCACTGGGGACAAATTGCACTTTACATATGGACCCTGCAGGAGCGCGACCCTGTCCATCAATAACTTGAGTCTGTGTGGCCAGTTCCTGTGCCTTCAGCTAAAACTCTCAGAAACTACAGCCTACGTGGGAACTGACAATCAAATCCTGCTCAGAACAGAGCAGCTAATGACTGCATACTAGCAGGGAGTGGGGCGGGGGGGGGGTGGTTTTTAAAAAGATTTATTTATTTGTTTATTTATTTATTTATTTGAGAGAGAGAGAGAGCACACACACACACAAGTGGGGGGAAGGGCAGAGGGAGAGAGAAGCTCAAGGAGACTCCACACTGAGCACAGAGCCTGATGCAGGGCTCGATCTCACGACCCTGAGATCATGACTTGAGCTGATATCAAAAGTTGGATGCTTGGGCGCCTGGGTGGCTCAGTTGGTTAAGCATCTGCCTTCGGCTCAGGTCATGATCCTGGAGTCCCGGGATCGAGTCCCGCATCGGGCTCCCTGCTCGGCAGGGAGTCTGCTTTGCCCTCTGACCCTATCCCCTCTCGTGTGTTCTCTCTCTCTCATTCTCTCCTCTCAAATAAATAAATAAAATCTTTAAAAAAAAAAAAAAGAATTGGATGCTTAACTGACTGAGCCACCCCGGCACCCCAGGGAGGTTCGTTTTTTGTGTTCATTTACAAAGACGAAACTATTTTGGTTTTCTTTGGCTTTATTACATTGAAAACCTTCAGCAGGCTTCTCACTATCTTCAGAACAAAGTGGAAATGTCTTTGTGCATTTTACAAGCCTCACATTTATTTATTAGTACAGTCTACACTCCCAGACCCACCCTCCCACTTTTCAATGAAGCTGGAATGGACCTGCTTCAGTATGAAATGTTGATGGAACACAAGCCCTTTGCCAGGCACTATTCCAGGCACTGGGGATGTAGCAGGAAACAAAAAGGATGCAGTGCCTCCCCTCACAGAGTTTCTGGTCTAAGAGAGAGAGAGGAGAGGGTGGGGGCATGGCTGAGAGGAAAGTTGAGCACATAGTCTTGCACATAACTACAGCATTCTACTTGCTGTGGGTGTTACAAAGCAGCATGGGCATGCCGAAACCTAGTCCAACAATGTTCCCATGGGCCCTGGCCCTGTCTTATCACATAGGACCATAATTACTTTTCATTTAGGCAATTACACTCTTGTCTTGATTGTCAATGCACCCTTCACATAAGCCTGGCATATAATAGGTGTTCAGTAAACACAAGAGTCAGACTTGAAGGTACTCAGTGTAGCAGCAATACAAAAGACAAAAAGGAAATTGCAAGCCTGCCACACACACGCATACAACACACACACACACACACACACATCTATGAGATGTCACTTTCCCACATTTATCATGTGCACAGGCATGCTTTATTTCTCTTGTGAAGAACTAGTTCATGCCATCCGCACCATTGTTCTTCCCTTCACTCAGCTTTATATCACTGGCCGTCCCCCCACGTGTTTAATCTTGTGTGCCAGTTCCCATCCATCGAATGTGCGCCTGCCTGGGAGTGCTTTCCTGCAAAAGATGCAAAGAGGAAGCTGAGCTGGGATAGATTGATGATGTCTGCCCTGGTCAGGGAAGTGGGTATTTCAGAGTGGAAATCTGCTTTGGGGGTCAAGGTGAAGAGTTTAGCTATCAGAACTGTGCACAGACACAGTCACTGGAAAGCCAGGGCAAGGGACGGAAACCCCTTCTCAGATGGTTTGGCATAAAATTCTGTCACATTGGATGGTGACAACATGGCCTGATAAGAGTCTGCCTCTCTTAGGAAGTACATGCGTCAGATGTACAGTGAGAAATGGTTGCCAAGAGATGTTGTGACATCCCCATGGGACCAGTCACTGATTCCCCCTCCTTAAAGCATCCAGCATGTTCTAGAAGAGCTGGGGCCAAGAAGGAAATGACAGTGTGTTGGTCTGGTTCTCCTGGAAACAGACCCTGAAGCCAGGATTCCTAGGAAAGGGAGTGGGGAGATGAAAGAGGTATGGATTTTATGATCCATAGTGAGTAACTGGAGCTCAGTTCTGCAGGGAGGCAGTGTGGCCCGCCTCGGAGTTATCAGCCTCAGGGCTTAAGGCCCTGGGATATTTCCCCTCTTCAAGCCTGTCTCAATTCAGAGCTGCCTCTAGGACCACTAACTCACTGGGTCCTCCAGCCTACCTTCTGCTCAGCTGAGCAGGCTTCCAAGGCCGGGACAAAATCCACAAGCAGACAGTTACGAGCGTTCACAGCAAGCAGACACGAGTAAAAGAATGGACAGGATATGGTGAAGTGCTAACAGTCTCAGGTCACAAGGACCCTTCCCAATTCCCTGTGTGTCCTTATATTAACCCCCGCAGTAAAGACAACTTTTTCTGTAAAGGACCGTAGGGTAAATACTTTGGGTTCTGAGGCCATTTGATCTCTGTCACCCCTGCTCAGCTCTGCTCTTATAGTGGGAAAAACAGTCATAGATAATACGTGAATGAATGAGCGTGGCTGTGTTCTAATAAAACTTTATTTACAAAAACAAGTGGGGGGCCAGACATAGCCCATGTGGCTGGACACAGCTAATTCATAATCCAAGTCTGGAATGACGTTTGCATAATTTGGGCACTAGCTCCAACTGGGACTGCCAGGAGTAAGGACTCTTTCTAGAGTCTGACCTGTCTCAGGTTCAACACAAAAGGGAGTGACTATCAACTAGTGATGTCTGTCCTGGCCCAAGATAGGAGATAACAGCACATATACTGCACCTTTTAGATCTATGGCCTCAGCAAATCTCAGTAATCAGAAAGACTTCCAGCAATATGGCACAGATAGCCTCTGGTGTTATGAGTAGGGCTCATCTGGGAAGCCCAGCATCTTCTCAAACAGATGGCAAACTTCTGGGACTTTCAAATTCCGTGCCTTTGACAGGACGGCTCCATTTGCCCCCTAGACTATGAGGGACTTGAAGATAGAAACTGTGTGCCTTGTTCTTTGTTTCTCCAAGCATAGCAGAGGTTGGCATAGTGTTTAATGAATGTCCCTTATAAATATGAATGAATGAATGAATGAATTGGAGATTCACAGAGGCAACTAACATGTCCTGAATGCCTACTATGTGCTAGGTTAAGACATGTGCATACCTATTATCACATCTCCAGTGCAAGAGTCATATGAAGCAGGAACCGTGAAGACCATTTTTCAGGCTAAATGGCTTTCTAAATATGACACGCTAATAATAGCAATGATAGTGATGGAGTTAATGGTAGCCGCCAGTTATATCCATGGACCGGGCATTATGCTGTGTGTTTGCTTACAGCCTTACATGAAATCTATGAAAAGGAGAATGTCTTTAACTCCCATTTTATAGACGGGGAAATCGAGGCTCCAAAGCGGTGGCCACTGGCCTGAGATTATGCCGTGGAACATTGCTGAGCCAAAATGTGGCAGCAGACCGACTGTCTGCCTCCGAGGCTCACGATCGTTGCATTGAATCACAGCGCTGGCTGCGCGCTGGGTCTTGCGTGAATAGACGGAGGGGCACGGCAGGACTGGCCCTGGCCGTTTCAGCTGGGACAGGTCACAGGCCGAGCAGGACAGGGCAGCAGGGGCAGGCGAGCGTGGGCAGGGGCAGGCCGTGCCTCCACCCGCGAGGTCCCACCCCAGCTCCTTCGCAGCAGCAGGCTGGGAGCCCTGGTGTGCCCGGCGCCCCTGTGATTGGCAGCCTGCAGATGGCGGGGGTGCCTTGGAATTTATTATCCAAGCATGCCTTTCTGAGGGGGCCTCACTGCCTGACACTGCTTTATCGGAAAGCTGGGAATGGTTAGCTGAGCCCATCTGTTAGCCAAAGAGGGGAACTCAGTGGGTGGGGAAGTCTGCAGAGTCATTTAAAAGGAATTTCTCTGATGCTGAGGCCAGGGTGGAAGGTTATCTGCCCGCGGCCCGAGGGCTGCCTGGTTTGGGGGCTTGGGGTCTCAGGAGGTGGTGTGTCTGGATTTGGTAGGGAGCTTTCCTTTCTCATTCTAAACCAAAAATTGCCAGGACCCTTCCCCCTTCAGAGCAGCAACTTGAACTCTGCAGTGATCCTTCGTAGCTAAATCCACCACGTTAGCATCGTCAGTGTCTTGATGAAGAATATGGGACAGATGGGGATAAATGCAGCAATCTGAATTAATACCAGGGTCGCTAATGAATCCAGGAGCCGGGAAGTAATTAGGAGAAGTTACTGCTCCTGCCATGGCGATGCTGTGTGTTGGATGCTTTCTTCTCTCTCCCCTCCCACCAGCCAGGGCGCCCTGGAGGAAGGTTGTACACCCATCCGGGCATGTGGGCCTCCAGACTCGATCTTGGGTTCGGGTTCTGGGGTATTTATGACAGGCTGCTGAATGGCAGGTGGGGCTGTCAGGAGAAGGGTAGCTCCCTCACTGGGTACCCAAGGTTCATCCGTGCTTGGGAGCTGGGAGACCCGGGTTCAAGTGCAGGCTCTGGGTGGGTGGTCTTGGGAATATGTGGTTCCTCTCCTCTGGTGCTCAACACAGATAAACCATCGTAAAGGGTGCCCCAGCTCGCTTGCTGCTCTGGGACAGGGACGTGCTAAGTAGTTCACATATAGCATCTCATTTAATTTGCACCCCCCCAAGCCCTGGAACCCATTCTGAGGAAAACTGCTTCAGGAACTCGTGCAAGGATCCACAGTCGACACCCAGAAATCCAGCTCAAAGATCTGAGCCCCTGACCACACCACTCCACTGACTTTTGCCACAAAGATCAGGATAATCTTTGCTGTTTCTTCCAACGCCCTGATACCTTGAAGCCTGCAGGATTCTAAGTGCTTGGGATAGGGAGAGACAGAGAGAACAAGTCATTTGTTTCATAACTGGCTGTCTGATAAGCCTAGGCCCCTAATCTATGTGATCATATGCTTTACTCCTCCTTTCTGAAACTTAGCACGGTTGTAACTGAATAATTAATTGAGGATTTCATTGTTTAATGCCTCTCTACCTCTCTAGACCAGAGGTTCCACAAAGATGCCATCTATTTTGCTTGCTGCAGTGCACCTGTGGGCATTATGTTTGCTCAAAGAATATCGAATGAATGAATGAATGAATGAATGAATGAATGAATGAATGAAGCTGGGAGGTCAGGCTCGGCCCCACTAAACAGGTGCCCCGTGTGGCCGTTTTGTCCTGCCTGAGCTTCCCCAGCAGAGGCACAGAAGCAGCCTCCGTCTTCAGCATCCTTGCAGGAGCATCAAACACTGACAGGGTTCCTCCAGCGCGGGACACTGGGCCAAGTCCAAGGCTGATTCCGGCTCCCGCCTGCCTTCCTCGTGGGAGCAGAGCCACGGCAGCCGCTTCACAAGGTCACGCCTGAATGGCAACCAGGACCGTCTGGGCATCATGTGACCACCCGCCTGCCGGGGGCGAGGAGGGGTGCTGGAGGCTGCCAGGGGGGCCGGGGGTCACCTCTGCGGTGAAGTCATGTACCTGGCGGAGGCCGTGTTTATGGAGAATGGTTCAAGGAACAAAGAGTTCTTCATTTTTCTGTTCTCCCCGTTTTCTTCTTTCTCTTTCCTTGGCCAGCTGGATTCAGAACATTTCCAAGCCGGGTGGCCAAGGTGAGGGAGGCTTGCAGGCAGGGAGGAGGAAGAGCTGTTTTCTGACCTGCGGGGCGTGCCGCCGTCTCGTGGCTGAGAGCTAGACTGGGAGTTCCCAGGTTCAAACTGTGGCTTTTCCTTGACCTGGCACTAAGAACGACCTTGAGCTCCTTCATCAACCCCTCTGAGCTTTACTACCCTCCCGGTCTGTCCAGTGAAAGGCATCACAGTACCGAGGTCATTTTGAGGATCCAACAAGACAGTACATATAAAGTGCTCAGCCCATGCTTCTCAGTGAGTTCAGTTAATGCAGCTAATACTAATAGCCATAATAATAGCAATCGTATCATAAATTGTGGAAACAGATACAGTCCTGAGGTTTCTTTGTGCCAGGGATGGACAGGTACAAATTAGGAGCCACTGGCTATTTTCACCACTGGCTTTTCCAGGCAGGGGAGCAAAGAGGAACAGGATGTGGGAGGCGCTCCAGCATCTTTGCAATTTTCCATCAACAGCTTGAACCCTGAAATGTTCCTAGAGGTCATGAAATTTAAGCCCCTGGAGAGGCTGAGGACCAGAAAAGAGAAGGGACTTGCCCCAGGTCACACAGTGGCAGATGGGCAAAGACAGAAGTCCCTGCCTTTCCTGAATTAATGACCATGGTGCAGTTCTTCTAACGTAATGGCAGCCTCTGCCCCTGGCAAAGGTGAGTGGCTGGCTGGCCATGCCTCGAGGCTGACCCGGGCTCAGAGCTGAGCCTGATGCAGACCCGAAATAGTACTGTCAACACGTCTGCCCGCCCAGCACATCTATGCACGGTCAGGTGTTCTGCACCTCGTCCCTGTGGAAGGTAAATACTGGCATGTTGGTCTGCACTTTTTGGAAGTGGGTCTCTAGAGGGGAATCGACTGACCCAGGGTCATTCACAAGCGGATGGCCGGGTGAGTGGATGGAGCTGATGTTGCATGCCCCTGTACGCCAGGCAGAGAGGCAGAAAGATCCCTCTCTACTCCTGAGACCTCTGAGACCTCATATTTTGATGTCTAGCAATGACTCACGTCACCTTGAGCAAGTGACTTCCGCTCGGTGTTCTCATCTATAAACTGGGAGTAAGCATGGTATCTACCTTACTGGGGGTGGCTGTGTAGATTGGATGAATCTATTCATTTGAAGCTCTTAGAACAGGGTCTGGCACATAGTAGGTGCTCACTAAAGTTTGTCCACTGAGTTGTCCAGAGGTCACAACTCACGGCAAAGTAGCGATACAACACCAGCTGAGAGCTAACACACGGGAATGAAAGGTACATGACCCTCAGTGGTGGACTCCACGGATGTGTGGCCATCCTCAGTGGGCAAATGGAGGCACACGTTGATGATGTACAGTACCCAGGTCCAAAGGAGAAGACAAGTCAGAGGCTTCTGCAAATGTCGGCTTGGTGCCCAGTAACAAGTGCCAGGAATACACTGAGCACGTGGATTTCGGATCAAGAACTCAAGCCAGTCCATCCTTCTATGGAGGGCTTTCTCTCTCCTTCGCCCCAGGAGATGCATCAGCTCTGGAAGGAAGGACAGACATACCAGATTGGAAGCCCATCTCTGCCACTGACCAGCTTTGTGATCTCAAGCAAGTCACTTCATTTCCCCAGCTTGCCTCGTCTGGAAAATGGGGCTTCCCTGAGAATTTAATGGGATGGGCTTCCTCCGGTGGGTCCTGCTTTGCTTATAGCTGAAACCTTAGCACCGAGCATAAAGCTTAACACCAAGTGAGTGTTTAACAAACTTATGGGAAATAGGTGACTATTAATAGCCACATGGATCAAGGGCTTAACAAGGAGCCAGACCCTGTTCTAAATGTTTCCCATATATTAGTTCATTTAATTTTGATGGTGAGAGAGAGAGAGAGAGAGAGAGACTATAACGACCCGCACTTCACAAGCGAGCAAACTGAGTCTTGGCAACAAAAAAAAGCGAAATCACTTGTCCATGGCCACCCAGCTTGTTAAGTAACAGGGTCAGGATTGAAACCCACACAATCTGAAACTAAAACCTGAGTTATAGCCACCAGGATCCGACTGAACAAAAGGAAGAGGAAGGAGATGTACAGAAATCATGTAGAGTTGTGTATACATGAGGAATCAAGACATATCTGTACAACAAATGCATTAATTAAAAGCAAAGAAAGCACACAACAATGGCTTCAGGGTCCCACTGTATGAGGTCTCGGGGTTACAGAGCTGCACAGAGAGGGCCCCCATCCACAGGGAGTGAAAGAATCTAAATGCTCCCCCGAGTGTTGCTAACTCTCATACAGGAGCATCCAACAGAGAGGCTCATGCCAGTCCTTCTCCAGCCCAAGCCAATATCCCACAGATCAGCATAACCTATATAGAATTTAAAAAAATAACAGAATTGGTTTCCAGATTTCAAAAATCAGAAGATTTCACATAAAAATCGAGGTTCCTAGTGCAGAAGAGAAAGTGCTTTCCATTTTGCTTTTTATTCTTTGTTTCTGGCCTGACCCCTGGGGGCATCTGAGTTTGCCATCTCCTTAATGCAGGACTGTGAGATGCTAGAGGGAGGGGTGCGATTGTGTTGGCCCACGGCTCAGTGAGAGGCCCAGTCTTGGGAGGGTTTTCTCATCTTGCCTGGGTAAAGATGACTCACAGGGCCAGCATGGGTCTCTGGCAGAGCCAGCTTTCCTTCCCTACTTTGTTTTTATAAAGCAGAAGTAGAAGTTTCCATAACGTGGTACAACTCCACCCAGCACTGGAAGGCCTTGGGAAGTCACTGCTGTTTGTGAGCTTTGGTTGGGAGCCTGCTATTTGCTCACGGGTTCACAGAGCCTCCCAGAACAGGACAGCATGTGCTCATCTCTACTGTAGGCTCTGTCTGAACACAGGGACTCCCCACTGGGTCCTCTCTCAGGGGGAAAAGGTCAAGGGATTGATTTCTCAGGCCACAAGACAGGGGTAGGAGAACCAGAGACCTAGTGCAGTTTCTGTAACCTTGCATCTTTCCATCCCCTCTACATCCTTCCATCTAGCCTTCCTTCCTTCCTTCCACCAATCCATCCACCCATCTATCCACCCATCCACTCACCCATCCATCCATCCACCCATTCATCCAACCATCATCCATCCATCCATCCATCCATCCATCCATCCATCCATCCATATACCCACCTATTCATCCATCCATCATCCACTCATCCATCCATCCATCTGTCCACCCGTCCATCCACTCATCTATCCATCCTTCCATCCACTCATCCGTCCACCCATCATACATCCATCCACCCATCCAAGCACTATTTATTAACAACCTACTGTGCTCCAGACTCCTCACTCCATAATCTGAGATACAGAAATAGACGAAACAGACACAGACCCCTCTATCCTCACACAGGGCACACTCAAGTCAGGGAGACAGACATCAAAAAGTCAGCAAAAGACAAAGAATAGGGAACAACCACAGGGTCCATCAACAGATTAATTAAATGCAGTTTGGCTCTTCATATAGAATGGGATACCATGTGGCCCTTAAATGAAGCAGATCTCTGTATGGTGATGTAGAACAACCCTCTAAGTAGAAACAAAACAAAACAAAACAAAACAAAACAAAACAAGGCATGGATAGTGCCTGCAGTATGTATGGTTGTAAAGTGTAGGGGCTCTTAGGTTCTAGGACTAGCAGAGAGGGTCTCCGGGAAGGTCCACAGGAAATTGGGAACAACTGATGCCTCAGGGAAAGCTAGGGCACTAGGGTACGAGGAGGGGAGAGAGTTCCTAGTGCTCTTTGAGCATTTTGTTTTTTGAATGTATAGCTTTTTTTTTTTAATAAAATGGGAAGGAAATTTAAAAGATAGGTGGCTCGATTGACAGATTGAAGCATGAGAGGAGAGATGATAGACAGATAGATAGATGAATAAGCAGATAGATAGAGAATACAGGGGAAAAAGAAAAAGGCTTTATAAGTTTGGTGGTTTGGGGAGTATTTTGAAAAGGAAATCCAGGCTGCCTTAGGGCTTTCAGAGAAAGCTCCCCTGAAGACGGGACATTTGGGCTGGCACACCTCAGATGAACAGGAATTGCTCAATGACAGGTGTGGAGAAGGACACACAGGCCTCCCCATACTAAGAGGAACCATGGGTCCTCAGGCTCATCCCTTCCCTCTCTGGACCTCAAGTGGTACATCTGCAAAGGGGGAAGAAGACACTCTCAGCCCAAGGTGCAGGAAACTCTAGGAAGTAGCAGAGACCACATCCAAATCCAAGCTGTCTTAACCTCCACGAGGCGTGAACTCTCTCCAGGTCTTCTCCTGCTCCTCCATCCCTATTGCAATAGACGGAACTGATCAACACTGGGGACGATCAAGAAAAAGAAAATCTGACTATATATCCGAGCTCACGGTCATTCAACTCCATAGATATGCTTTGTATCTTTCTGGGAGCAGGCGATCACTGCACCTTTCTCTCCCTCCCCACCAAATAAATTACGAAGCCCAAGAAGGTTAATTTATCTGAGTGGATGGGTGCCAACTGCTCTGTCATACTGCTGTATTATAATAATCACAGCAGATATTTCAAGTGCTAACTCCGTGCCAGGTCCTTAGCATGCAAGACCTCATTCTGTCTCCAAGGCAAGTCCGGGAGCCACATGACTATTGATCCCCGTTCATGGGTTGAAGGTCCGAGGCCCAGAGAAGTTCAGCTACTTGCTCAAGGTTGCACAGCTACTAAGTGCTGGAGTGGGAATCCAAATCCGGGTTATGTTGACCACAACCACCAAGCATCACATGGGGGGGAGCCTTCCACCCTAGGCGTTGAGGCCAGGGGAGGCTGCCTAGAGGAGGTGCCGTTTAAGTAGTGCCTCGGAGGACCACAGGGCTTTAAATCCCTCCTCTAAGAGAATCAGCCATCTTCCACAAGGAGATTCCTCAAGACTACAGGGCCCTGGAGACATTAAAAGGAAACTCATAAAAAATTCATCTCTGAATAGTAATTGTATCGTAAAAAGTATTGAGCTAGAGCACACATGCAAATTGGACCATATGAATTAATGGTGTAAACAGCTGGAATGTGGGTACCCGTTCAGAGACCACCACCCTCTTCAATGTGCCAGGCAAAAGGGGGCCGGGTGGCAGTGTGCCCTGAGGTTGGAGGGACCTTTTCAGTCTACCAATTACCAATGGCTCAGACCCCCAAACCCTGCTCAGGGAGACTCTCCTAGCAACCCCTGAAGACACGGTGTGCTCGCTGTTTTCCCTCAGTTTGCACTTCCTGAGCACCAGCTGTGTGCTGGGATGGTGCCCCTTCCTTTCCCATGCCTGTTACGTTCACCGCCACCTCCACGGGAACTTGCTCAGATGGACGTCTGTGAACTTGTGTGTCCAGGTTGTTCTTCACGTCTTTCTTGGTGGAGGTATTCATCAAGCATTTACCGAGCACTGACTACATGCAGACTGAGACCTGCCCTCAACCCCTCAAAATAGTCATGGTCAGCAGGGGGCTTGCTGGTGGAGGGGGCCTCCAAGACAAAACTGGGGAGATGGGGAGCCAGCCAGGCAAAGATATTTGTGGGGGAGCAGCTCTGGGTAGAGGTAGGCTGGATCACACACATTCTTAAAACAACACGTAGTTGAGTGTGGCTGGAAAGTAGGGGCTGATGGTGGTGGGGATGAGCCTGGGGGCTTATAACATTCTGGAAAACATTGTGTTTCCCCCCCTGTGGAGCTGGAACTTGATCCCCAATGGTAGTAAAAGCAGCCTTTCCTGTCTTCCTAAACCCTCGGGTCTTAATTACCCAAGAGGTGGAACGGGTACCCAGTGGGTCTTCTCAAAGCTCAGAGGACAATCCCCACAACCTTCCTGTAGTTTACAAACTGTGTTCCATGGAACCCTGAGATTCTGTGTCCGTGTTTCTGGCAGCTCCATGGTGGGGAAGAGGCAGAGGTTTAAGTGGGAAACATCCTGGAACCTCTCCTGTTTTAGCCAAATCAGCTCCACTTGTATCTTTTTTTGCAGTTTGAAATTCCGTGAGAGTTCACGTAGGAAGGGATTCTTTGCTTGTATAAGAACAACCCCCACTTGATGCAAAGTAAAGCCCAAATTCTTCAAGACCTTTGGTGATCCCAACCCAACCCATTTCTCCAGGCTCAGCTAAGCCATTTCCTACGCCCTGCGTCTTCCAGTCCTGCACCCCAGACTCTGCTATGCAAATATGCACCAAGCCACAGATGCTCTCTGCTCCCCCATGCCTCCATTCCTTTCCTCATGCTGTTCCCTTTCTGAGGCTGACTTCAAATCCTTCCTCCTCCAGGAAGCCCTCTCTGACTTTCATTAAGTGTCTCCAACATTGCTGATACACCTTGGGCGTTCCCCAAATAAGAGCTCTGACCAGCCAAGAATGAGAGCCTCTTTCTGCTGGTCCATCTCCTCCCCTCATCAGGCAGTGAAATCCATGAGGGAAGAAGCTCTGACCTGATCACCAGCCATGTCCCATACTAGGCCCTACATATGGCAGGTCCCCAAGGAATGTGTGCTGAGCAAATGGGTGCCAGGAAAGAATGGCGAAATGATGGGGTTTGGGAGTACTTAAGTTAAAGTGTGCATGGACAGACTGATGGATGGATGGGAAGGAGGGGAGGTGGGAGGGAGGGCAGGAGGGAGGAAAGTGGGGTGGTGGGTAGGTGGGTGGGTGAATGGATGGACAGATACGCAGAAGGAAGGGAGGAATAAAGAAATAAGTGGGGAAGGAAGGAAGGTTAGAAGGAGGGAAGGGAGGACGGAAAGATGGAAAGACAGAAGTGTGGGTGGTGGACATACATGCTTACAGATGGCAGAACCCTGGTTCCACTTTCCCCGACAGGCCATAGGGCCTCAGCCTTCCCGGAGCCCCCTCCACCCAAAGTCCCTCTCCCTCCCTCCTGCCTCCATCACAGAGCCAGCCCCAGACATGCCCTCGCCCGCACAGTGATTACTCCTTGAGCAGCCTCCCGTATCCTGTTCCTGCTCTTCCTACAAGCAGAAAAGCAGAAAAATCCATCCTGATGAGGAGGCAGCCTCCCTCCCTCGTCCCCCCTCCTCCTCCCGCCCCTGCAGCCTGTAACTCTCGAGCAGTCAGGCAGAAACAGGCAGTCAATTTTTTCCAGGGTCGGGAGCCGGCTGCAACGCACAGCCCTGCAGGGTGACAGGGGAGGCGGGGGACCACTTGGATGGCATGACCGGCTCTCCCCCATCCTGGGGGCAGTGCCTCCCACCTCCCACTGACGCTACCAGCTGTGTAATTCAGGGGACATACCACCCTGACCCCTGCCACCACCATGCAACGGCTCACCTAAGACCCCAGCCCCATGAAACATCACAGGCCAGGCAGAATGCCCTGTTGCCATCCGTCACACCTTCTCCCCTAGACGGGCTTCCTACTTGCCGGGAAGCCAACATCCTTCCCCCCCGCCCCCCCACCCTCCCACCCCACCCCCGCCGCCTGCCCTCAGTGGCTTCGTGGCAGGCTCCTAGCAGAGGAAAAGGCAACTGATGTGTCAAGTGGCTCTTGGCTGGGTGTTATGGTGTGCCACCTAGATATCACCCCAGCTACTGGGAGTGTTGACAGCTCCCAGCTGAGCCCCTGCTCCCGGCACCTGCCCTCAGCTCGAGAGAGCTGCCTTGTCCAAGGTCAAACCTCCTTCCGGTGGCTGGTCGATGAGAGAGGTAACACCACTCTGGCCTCCTTGCCGCGAGGCAGGGAGACTTTGAAGAGCCATGTCAGCTCTGGAGCTGTGGATCCCTGTGGGATCAGCGGAGGCCTTTAGTGAGCCTGAATCATCCCCCAGCTTCTCTGTGCCTCACCTTACTCGCTTGCCTTCCCCCCAAGGTGTTGAACCTGAGCACTGCACCTCACTGCACCCCAACAAAGCCCCTGCACTCAGAGTTGTGGGGTCTGTGTGCAGGGGACCCAATCTGTAACAGTCTTTTGTGCATTTGCATTTTTAAGGTCTACGGCATGTTCTTTGTTTCAGGTGTCAGGGACCTGGGGCTCAGCGAGGTGACAGACCTCTTGTCCCAAGCCGCACTGAGTGAATCAGAGCTGACATTCCAAGCTAGTCGAGCCCACTTCTAGTTAGTCCAGACTCTGCTGCTCAGGACACAACCCCGTGGAGATTCACTGTTCCTTTCTGACTTCTGAGAGTCCCCAAGACCGAGGCTCCCTGCCTCTGCTGTGAGGAGCCCAGGTGGAGACACACGGCCTGTGCCCCAGGATCGGGCGCCTCTTCCAGGTCTCCAGACCTCAGGGCTCACTCACTCGGCCTCTCCCGCCTTCCCCTCCGGACTGCCCCCTCTCTTCACCTGCCACACCCACCAACGTCCCCAGGCCACATGGTAGGGCTGGAAGGGCCAAAGGCGTCTGGCTTCAATTCTGGGCTTTTGATAGAGTGGACCCTTGACCCTTCTCTGAGCCTTTATTTCCTCATCTTTCAAATGGGCCAGTTGGAGAACTGCTTGACACGACATATTCAGAAGATTTGACCCAGGGCCTGGCACGCAGCAGCTGCTGGGGCATTCCCACTCCCTTCAGTCCTAGTGATCGTATCTGACCCATTGAGGACGATCCGTGCAGAACATGGAGCATGGATTTGAATTCAAGCAAGCACTTGAATCTCATTGTCCCTTTCCCTCCTTGTGACAACTCCATGAAGTGGGTCCCATCATCATCCCCATTTCACAGATAAGACAATGGAGGGCATAGAGAGAAAAAGTGGCATACCCACAGTTCTCAGGTGAGGAAGTGGACCAGTTGGGATGCACCAACCCCTCTGTCCAGCTCCAAACCCACAGTCTTCACCACTTGGATTCTCTTCTCCTCCTTCTGTGAGCCTCTTGGACCCCGGCCCTTCCACGTGCCCCAGTCCCAAGTAGACCATGTCCCCCAGGGCAGTTGGGTATCCCCTATTTGCCCTGCGGGGTCACTATTTGGAACCATGTCCCCAGGTGCCGTGCTCAGAAGATCCATGGAAATCATGTGTTTTGGGTATTCAGGTTGCTTACACCTTAGCCTCCCTGCCCTTCATGCTGAAACTGACCGAAACTGACCGTCTAACAACAAGAAAATCCTGACCTGGGGCTGGGAGCTGCCTTATGAAGGACACCCAACCAAGTTCAGGGGCGGGGGGCCTCTACCTCCAGGAAACCATTTGTACCTTCCCGAAGTTCTTCCAGCCATAGAGGAGCAGGGCTCGCTGGTCCTGGTGGTGGCCATAAATCCATAATTGAACAATGTCTGGGGCCACCAGTCCCCATCAAGAGAAACTGGAGGAATGTGGTCAAGTTGTTCACAAAGCCACAGAAACTTCCTCTGGGACTGGGCCAGGGGTCCAGGGGTCCTTCCTGTGGCCGCCAGAGCCAGCTACTGTGTGGGAAGAACACTGGACTAGGGGGCAGCCAGCCCTGGGCTCGAATCCCACCTCTGCCAGCTGGAGCCTCACCGTGCCTCTGTGTCCTCCTCTGTGAACCGAGCATCCCACTCCCAAGGTAACGTTCTTGTGACAATTTAACATGACGAGGGCTTCCTGATCGTGGACAGAGAAATTCTAACTGTTGTCCTATGCTTTGAAGATGTCGACGGTGATTGATTGCAGGCGGGGAGGGAGGGGATGGGGTGAAAACGGCACAAGGGACCGGATATGTCCAGACCAGACCTCAAGAGGGGGTCTCCAAACGTTTCTTCCCGATTCCGTTGGGGCTGCGTATTTACGTGTTTGGCTAGCCTTCTGCTTTGCCTCGTCTCTGGCCAGCTCCTAAAGAGACTATGGGATTTACCAAGTAGATTACATGGCACTTAGCTAATGAAATGACTCCTTCCCAGCCCCCTGCACCCCCCGCCAAGATATCGATCAGCCACTGGCAACCGCGGAGCTTCCAGCAGCCTCTGGACAGTTTAAAAAAGAAAACCAGCCATTAATAAAATTGAATGGTTGGGGTGGGGGCAGAGAGGGGGAATAAGATGGGGAAGAACTGGCAGGAGGCGAGGGGGCTGGGAAGAAGCTAACAGATAGAGAAGAAAATCGGAAGAAAAAGTGCCTCTCTGATTCAGAACCCACTTATAGATGCAGGAGAGATTGTGCACTTAACCAGTTCCACCAGAAAATGCCTGCCAGGAAAAAATGCCAAAAAAAAAAAAAAAAAAAAAAAAAAAAGTCCAGGGGTGAATATCTGTACGTCACGGAGGACAGAGGCTGCAAACTCAGGGCAGCCCCCCGCAGTGGGTCTTTGCTCCACGTACGTTTTACTTAAGTGGAATTGGCTGCCAATTTTTTTTTTTAATGGGAGTTTTCATATAAAAATCTAGATTGCTGGAGTTTCTTGGAAAACGGGAACACACAGTAACCCTGGGCTTGCATTCCCACACAGCGGCCGTGGGGAGAGTACTAACAGCTGTCCCTGTGGGTGGAGCACATAGGGTCCATAGGGTCGGCTGGCTCAGTCCCCGCCTGGCCCGGGCCCTCAACTTGCTCACTCCGGTGAGGATGAGCCTCCAGGGCTTGAGTTTGAGAGCCTGATCCAAAGCCTGAACTGAACAGCTATGTATGGGTGGGGGTGAGAGTATGAATGTGGGTGGTGCCCCCTGGATAAATACCAAATGGCAAAATATTAACAGAGGCTACCTTTCCCTAAGTAGGACCTTCATCTTCTTCTTCTTTTGTACTTACTGTTCTCATCAACAGAAAACAATAGACTTGGTGTTAGGGGGGAACAAATCAATATATGCAGAGCTGAGTATTCTGAATGCTCACAATGATAGCAATTGCACCAAGAAGGGAAAAATAACAAAAACGCCAAACTGTGGTCTTCTCCAAATTGGGGAATTGTGGGCAATTGGAATTTTCTTCCCTCTATCTTTTTCAGCCACAAATCCCTTTCATATTTCTAATGGGACAACCACAAACCAGGTATGTGTGAATGAAACGTAAATCATGATTAACCCACGTTAACAGAGATGCGATTTTTCAGAAGTCTGTCAGTGGAGGGGCCTTGAGTGGAGTCGGGGGTGGGGGTGGAACGGGGCTCTGTCGGGTGCTTCTGAGTCCCTTTCTGTAGGATCAGGAGCCTGGTCAGTGGGCTGTGGTGTGTTGTCCTGCCCCCAGACCTCAGATCCCCGTCTATGAATGCTGAAGATGAACAAACTAAATTCCTCATAAGGAACCAAAGGGGAGACTAGCATCTTTTAAAGCTCCTATGTGCTGGGTACGGATTGGCATGTTTTCACACATGTGTGTTAGCGAAAGAGGCTGGGGTTAATAAGCCAGGCTCTCAATTCAGCCATTTCCTCTCTTTGTGACCTTGTGCGGGCCCCTTAACCACTCTGAGACTCCTATGCTTTCTATAAAATGGGGGTCAAACTGACTTCTTAGGGCTGGAGGGAGATTTAAATGAGCACTCTTGTGTCTGGAACCCTGTAGACAGTCAAAAAAAGGCTGAACACTCTCTGTATTATTACTATGGATACTATCAAAAACCACCTAAAATGTGCCTGCCGGTGATGGGCAAGGTTCCCCATCCATCATCCCGCAATGACACGAGTTTGAGGCCATTATGCCCCATGGAGATCACATCTGTGTGACCCACAGAGGGCTCACCTGCGCTTACCATTGACCCCTGCCCCCTAGGAGACTGTCATCACTGTTTTTTTTTTTTTTTTAAACTAAGATTAACTGAACACCCACTAAGTGCCTGGCTCCTTGTAGCCCCTCACCCACTTTCTGCTGTGCTATAAGAGCAAGAAATCTGCACACAGACCAGACTCACATTCTCCCTCCATCACCACAGTGCTTGGGCCGGTGCCTTCCCCTCTATCCTCAGTTTTATTATCTTTCAAATGGCCGTGCCCGCTGGATCCTTATGAGATGTCATCAGTATGGTTAATGCCTGGAAGGGCTTCACAGAACAGAAGGAGTAATTGATCACAGTGTCACTATCCCCATTTTGTGGACAAGGAAAGTTGCACGCTGTACCATTGATTCATTCGTTCGTTCGTTCATTCGTTCATTCATGCCTAACTTGCACACTGGAATAGTGCCTCCCTCCACCCAGGTCTCCAAAAGTGCCCTCACCCGTGAACAGCATGTGCTGGAGAGAGAGGGGAGCGGGTCTCCCCCACCCTGGGCCTCCTCATTTCTCATTGCTGGGGAGGCAGCTGCAGCCAGACATTTGGAAGCCATTATATACATCCCTGTCTGATTCTCTTCTCCACTGTTCGTAGCTAACAGCAACGGATTCCAAGGAATTTTGGCTCAGTTCCTTGGCGGAGGGAGACCGGGAGGGATGAAGGAGAGCTCTCTCCTCTCCCCCCCATCCACACATGGTCCTCTTCATTTCGGCATCCAGAGCAAT
The DNA here is from genome assembly GCF_011800145.1 of Mirounga leonina. Lineage (NCBI taxonomy): Eukaryota > Metazoa > Chordata > Mammalia > Carnivora > Phocidae > Mirounga > Mirounga leonina. The sequence continues at coordinate 20,157,951 of NW_023270436.1, read as the reverse complement.
GGGCAAGTAAACCCAGAGGCGTGCGGGGAAGCGCTTTCAGCAGAAGGACTTGGGTCTCAGCCCGACTCAGCCGCTTCCTGCTGGAGTCACCTATCTGAGCCTCAGTTTCCCTATCTGTAAAGGGGAATAGCAACAGTACACAGACATGCTACCCTTGCTGCTGGGGATCCACTCGTCAGTGTCAATTCAATGCTGACACACTAGCTATTTGAGAGATTATCTCTCTCTCCTGTTCTGATTTCAAGCTTGCTTCTTGCTATAACCAAGCAAGCGGGGGGTGGGCTGGACGAGAACTTGATGCAGAAGTTTACCGCCAGCCTGCTGGATGCCCTTAACAAAGTCATTTCCCAGCCCTGTGCCTCTTTGCCCAGCCTTCTGCCTCTTACTTCCTGATGCTCCCTATATTGGCACCCTGCCCACCTCAGGGGCTCACAGCGTGACCCCGGCCCCAGCAGCCTTCCAACCCTCCCTGTCTGTCTGTCTGTCTGCCCCGCCAGGCCTTGCGGGCATCAGATGCCATGGCATCCGGCCCTGGCTTGGCCTGTCTCGGCTCCGACTCCAGTTCCTCTCCCACTGGCCTTCTCTCTCTTGCTTCCTGTGCATTGTTTTCTTCCTCTTTTCTCTGCACCAGCTCCAGCTAGGCTCCTGGGCCCCCGCTCTGGCCCCTGGAGCGGGGGGGGGCGGGGGGATGGGAAGCCAGGGCCCGAGGGGGTGGCTACCATCACACTCGCCATCAGGGTATAGCCTGGTACCCTCCAGACTTGTCAGATGGCCTCTGTGTGAGCTGGAGCTGGGCTGGGTGTGTGTGTGTGTGTGTGTGTGTGCGCGTGCATGCCTGTGTTCTGCATGCGATGTGTGTGTGCATGTGTGTGTTATGTGTGGTATGTGCATGCCTATATATGATATGTGTGCGTGCAGCATGTGACTTGTGTGTGGTACATGGGTGTCTGTATATGGTGTGTACGTGGGGTGTGCATGCTCATGGCATCTGTGTGCGTGTGTTGTATGTTGTGTGGCTTGTGTATATGGGGGGGATTGTGTGTGCATGTGTTGTTATGTTCCCCATCTCTATGAGGTAGAGAAACTTGTAGCTCCAAGATAGAGAGAAGGAACGAGAGAGAAGCTGTGTAGGAATGTCTCTTGGACCCTGGCTTTCTGCAACCTCCCACATGAATGCACATGTCCATCTGTCTTTCTCCAGACATTTTAGCTGCCATTTTATTGAGAGATCAGTGTGACCCCGTGCCAAGCACTTTCCATTCACAACTCAGTTCACGCGCACACCCATCCACGAAGTGGATCGTTGTCCCACCTTCACAGATGAGCAAACTGAGGCACAGCGGCTTAAGAAGCATGCACAGGTTTGTTGGCCATGAGCCCAGGAGCCATGCCTGCTCCTGACACTTTCTGTGCCCCTAGAGAACCGACCTGCCTGTGGCCAGCCCTCTGGGCTCCTGGGGCTTTTCCCCATTGCATTTGTTTCCCCGGTTTTTCTTCTCTGAGCTCTGTAACTTGGGCTCCAATATGTTCTCTCTCTCTCTCTTTTTTTTTCTTCTCTTCCTTAAGCTACGTTTTCTCATTGCTTTTCTTTGCTTCTGTTCCTCTACCCATTCTCTTACCTCCACCCCACATCTTTTTGTCTGTGTGTCTGTCTCTCTGCGTCTTTCTGTCTCTATTTCTCTCTCTCTCTTTGTCCCTCTCTCTGTTTCTGTCTCTCTCACCCCCTCCAACCCCTCCCCCTCCCCCTGTCCCTCCATGCATCCATCTCTCTCTCTGCGCATCTCTCTACCTCCCACCTCTCTGGTCCATTCATTGTATCCAGCTTCACCCCGCAAGGCACCACAAGCCCGTGTCAGCCCTGGCTCAGCTGTGCTACACTATATATTATTTGTCTGCCCTTCCAGCTGCGCCCTGCTGATCCCCCTGCCCTGTGTCCTGTGACTATAGCTTCTGCACAGGCCATCATCCGGCTCATTCAGCCCTGGCTTCCTGATGCAGGTCCCGAAGGGGCTCGGGGCGTGAGAGACAAGGTGGGTCGGGGACTTTGTCCTCTCTTCCTGTCATGCAGCATCGACTGCATGCCAGACCCTGCTGGGCAGCCTTCTCCTGCAGCCACACCCCTCCCCAGGTCCCAGGAACACTCCCTTCTCTCTCCTCCAGGCCTAGGGGCTGCTAAGGGTTCCCCACTGTTGCCAGCCCTGTGGTGCTGCACCATCCCGCTTGGCTCCCTTAACCCTGTCCACACTTAGATCGCTCTTCCTTTCATTGACCCTGTGGTTACCTGTTTCCTTCTATGGCATTGATGAATGCAAACATCCCCCTTCTGCTGAGCCCCTATAGCCATCCTCTCCCCTTCTTCTCTTCTCTGACAGCTCTCCACTCCTCTGCTCACACCCAGCCTCCCACACTGGACCCCAGCTTGCTCCCCAGCCAGACTGGGAGCTTGGCCAGGCAGAGACTGTACCCACACCTCCCAGTACCAGTCCCCTCGCCAGCGCATCGCACCTAGTCAGCTCTCAGGGATTGTGAAAATAGAAACTGACGAGTCAGCCCAGCAGCCCAGCAAGTGAGGTGTGTCTGCAGCGCTGCCTGGGACGCTCGAAGAAATCCACTCTGGGTCCATTACCACCCCTCCCAGGCCTTCGTGTCAGAGCTCCCACAGCCCTGTGGCAGGGGGTCCCCCATAACGGGGCACTCCGCGCTGCAGTTCAAACCAAATCCACAGCATTTCTCTGTGCCCCCAGCTCATGCATGGAAGGGCTCCCCTGCTCCTGGCACCTGTTCAAGCTGCCTGGTGAGCTAAATTGATGTTTCATCGTTGCTCTGGAGCGAGCTTAATGAATCTGTTAGTGACGGCTGCCTGCCCCAATCGCCTCTCAGTGCCTGTGCTGCCAGCATGGCTCTTCCTGAGAAGGAGGAGGCATTATTTAAGGCTCAGCCTGTGCCCCTGAGAGCAGCCAGGCATCAGCGGGCCATGTTTTGCTCTTGTTGGAGGCATTTCCATAGTGGGGTGGGGCTCTAGTGTGAGTCAGAGAAGGAAAAGGCAATGCTGAGAAAGAATGGAAGGGATTTAATCAGCATATGTGTTCCTAGGGACTAACTTCTATCTGTCCATCCACCCGTCCATCTACCCATCCATCCATCCCTCCATTTACCATTCACTGACTTGTCTATCTACCCATCCACCCAGCCATCTGTCCTTCCACGCATCCATTTTACTTTTTTTTTTTTAAGATTTTATTTATTTATTTGAGAGAGAGAAAGTAGGCGGAAGAGCAGAGGGGGAAAGAATCTCAAGCAGACTCCACGAGCTGAGTGTGGAGACCGACATGGGGTTCAATTTCATGACGCTGAGATCATGACTTGAACCGAAACCAAGAGTTTGACACTTCACTGACTGAGCCATCCAGGAGCCCCCCATCCATTTTTCTACCCAGCCATCTATTCATCCATCCATCCATCCATCCATCATTTATCCTTCCATCCATCCATCCATGCATCCATCCACCCAGCTGTTCATCCATCCATCCATCTTTCCATTTATCCTTCCATCCATCCATCCATGCATCCATCCACCCAGCTGTTTGTTCATCCTTCCATCCATGCATCCATCCTTCTACTCATCCAACCATGTATCTATCCTTCTGTCCATGCATACACCCATCTATCCATGCACCCATCCTTCCATCCATCCACTCATTCTTCCATCTCTCCATTGTTTCAGTTATTTGTCATTCATTTGACCTTAAATGCAGTTCATTATAAAATCCAGCATCCTTACTGTGGCCCACAGGGCACCATGTAGCTTCTCCCTCAACTCATCTCTTGCCACTCTCCCCTCTCACTCCACTCCAATCACTCTGACATTGCTTCTTCTCAAACATGCCCCAGGCCCTTTGCATCTGCTGTCTCCTCTGCCAGACACCCTCCCTTCTGGACATCCCCAAGGCTTGCTGCTTTCCTTCACTAGGTCTCTCCTCAATTTTCACCACTTCCAAAAGGCGCTCTCTGGTCACTCTTGATATAAATTAGCAACTCCCTGTCACTCTTTATCTTTTATCCCCCTTTTTAATTTCATGCCTTGCCCTCTGGCATTATATCATATGTATTTATTCTGTTTAGTGTCTACTGTCTTCTGCTAGAAAGAAGTCCCATGAAGGGAGGACATGGGCCAGTTTCATAGGCCCTTGCATCCCTGGGTCCTAGAACAGTGCCCAACATGTAATCAGCACTTGGAGGTTGATTTAGTGAATCAATGATTTAATTCACTAATACATGCTCTGTCACTTCTGTCAGATGCTGAGTACTGAAATAAATGATGAACAAAACCAAGCACAGCCCCTCACTTCTTAGGACATCAGGTCCTTGCAACCTCACAGGATGGACGGGGAGACTTTGACCCCAACCAAGTAGCCACACACATGATTGTAAAGTTGTCTCTGGGCTAACAGCTTTGAAAGAGGGGACATGAGGCCTATAAACATTTTGAAGTTGTTTGAGTTGTGTTTTTGTTGCTCACAGCCAAGGCATCTTGTCTATCCATATCACCCATGGAGATGCTGGTTGGGACAGAACCTGCTTCCTCAGCTTTTTGCTACCCTCCTTGAGGCTCCAGATCCCCTGCTTGCACCCCCTGCTCCTCCACATCTTCAGTCTGCTTGGACAGAGAAGACAGAGGGGTGGGCTGGGGGGCTGCTCCTTGCCTCCTCAAGTTGGTCCTGGGCCTGCTTTAGAGCATAGATATTGCTAGGTTTATTTTCCTTCCTCTTCCTCTTCTTCCATCTAAGCCAGGAGCCAAGGCCAGAGTGTCACCATGCTTCAGGGATAAGGTGCTTAAGTAAGCCCAGCAATCCCTTAAAATGAGGGGGTGTCCTAAGGGGGAAGGAGAAAGAGCATGTTTTGAGGGTAGCAGGGATGTGGGAGGAACACCTCAAGACCAAAATGAAGTTGGGGGCTGAATAGTAGGAAAAGTGGAGACCTGAGTCTCTTGGGGTGGCAACAAGACCTTGGAAGGTACAGGTGTAGGTGTACCAAGGGAGATGTAATCCTGGCCACAGGGATTCCCTGAGTCCTCCTTCCCCAAGAGCCCCATGCTTATAGCTTGAATATAGATAATCATGGCTGTAGCAGACGGTATATCCCCCAATCAACCATGGCAATAGTCCCAGTCCTACCTGCTCTTCCACAGCCTTGTCATACCCCATCAAGGAATAGAGTCTATTCCTCCTTCCCTTGAACCCAAGAGGGCTTGTGACTGTCTGACAAAATGCATTAATAGTGACACTATGTGACTTCTGGGGCTGGGTCATAAAAAGGACTTGGCTTCTATTTAGCTCTCTTTCTCTAGGGAAGCCCAGCCTTGGAACCAGCCACCATGCTGTGAGAAAACCCAAGCTCCATGACAGGCCGTGTATGGGTGTCCTAGGCTATAATCCCAGCTAAACTCTCAGCTTACAATCCTCACCAACAGTCAAATATGGGAGTGAGTGAGATTCCCAATGATTCCTTTTCCCAGCCTTCAAGTCTTCCAGTTGAAGTTCTAGACATCATGTACATCAAATACATCTGTATTTCTCTCTATACTCTGTACTAAGCATTTTATAAATATTCACTCAGTCTTATCCTAGATGTTCTACTAAAATCTCCATTTTACAGGTGAGGAGCTGAGGCATAGAGAGATAAAATAACTTTCTCAAAAGCACAGAATTAGTGGCAGAACTGAGAACTGAACCCAGAACTGAACCCAGAACTGAACTGGCTCCAGAGCTCAGACTCTTAACTTAGTAGGACATACATCCTGATGGCAGTGATAGAAATGTAAAGCTGACCATTGGAATCCCGTCTCCATGCTTGCAGATATACAACCTTGGGAGCTTGCTGTCTTTTGGGATCAAAACTGAAGGTCTTTCCAACTCTGTAGAATGGAATTCCACTGTTGAATTCAAGTTGATAAATGGCAACAGCTAGACAGATGGATAGAGATGGGTGGATGGATGGATGGATGGATGGATAGATAGATAGATAGGTAGGTAGGTAGGTAGGTAGGTAGGTAGATAGATAGATAGATAGATAGATAGATAGATAGATAGATAGATAGAAAGTTAATGGTAGTTGATTTTCATTTTTGTGTTTTTTCATATGGGAGTTTTGGTCTAAGGATGAATGTCCGCTATGCAGGATTTGAGAAAGATAAACTAGAGATAGAGTCCCAGCATCATGTTTCACCAGCTCTCTCAAAGTCTCAGTTTCCTCATCTGTAAAATGGGCATGACCTTGTCCATCTGAGGGGATATGACCAAGATTCATTGGGATACCCTGTAAGGCACTTGTCATGGTGGCCAGCCCCCCCCAATAAATGCTAGACTTCTACTTGGCCCCCATCCATCCTCTTGTCCATACGCTTCCCTCCTCCTTTCTCAGCCTCCCCACAACTCCCCAGCCAGCCTGTGGCTCCCCAGAACTGTCTCAGACAACAGGGATACCCCCAACCCCCACTGCCTCTGAGTTGGGGGCCACAGAAGTGTATCTCTCTCTAACGTGTGCCACCACATTTGCTGGCAGCCTCCAGCACTGAGCACAGCTGCCAGGCCGGCACGCTTCCTTCCTCCCAGCTGCTGGGATGCGACCTTGTCTATCAGGAGTTCCCGGGAAGCCCTCTGAGTGTGCTCCCAGCTTGGTAGGTGACATAAATATTTTCCAACATGCAGGCAACAATCTGATTGGTGCCTTCCCTAGAGTGCCAAGCTCCAGGCTTGGGGCTACAGAAGCAAAAAGGGGGAAAAATTCTTTTTTGCCAATGAAGTCCAGCTCCTTCCTTCACAGAAGAATTTAACTCTTCCTGTGTCCCATCTCCTAGGTACTCCAAGTTCCAACCCAAACTACTGACCTTCAGCAGGATTTTGGCAAGAGCCTACAGCAACTAGGACAGCCCCAAACCTGGCTTCATAGCACCAACAGACCATCTAGTGCAGCATCTCAGGCATGAATGCATGTTCAAACCATGCAAGGTGATAATAACATAGTGGTTATCATTTAAAATATTGTTTAAAGAAGTCTTTCTGTCCTAGAGGTAGGACACAGAATTACCCAAGGATGAAATGACAGAGTATCTAGATTTGCTCCAAAATACAGGAGGTGGCAGACTGAGGGAAGAAGCATATAGATGAAACAAGATAGGCTGTGAGTTGACAACAATTGATGTAGACCATGGATACATGGGGGTTCTTTATAGCCATGGAGCTCAGACTTGAGTGGGCATTGAACCTTCCAGAAGGCTTGCTAAATGCAGACTTCTGGGCACCCCCACCCTGGAGACTCTCATTCAGTAGGTCTTAGTCCAGCGCCAGATTTCACAAATCCAATGATCCTCCAAGGGATTCTGCTGCTTCGGCTTCTGAACAGCACTTGGAATAAATAGCATTGCTTTATACTATTCTTTCTACAATTGTTTGTGTTTGAAAAGTTTGATAATAGAGCATTAAAACAAGTTTATTTTCTAAAGAATCACTTTCAAGAGACACTGACTTGGGAGGCCTGGAGTGGGGCTCAGGCATCTGCATTTTAACAGTCTCTTGGGTGATTCTGATGAAGTTTGAAAAACACAGAGCCGGGGCAACCAGACAATTGCTTTGTAGTGGGATATGCACCATAATGAGGGCAACCCTGGAGGTTGAGGGTGAGCTGAACCTAGACTTGGCAGTCAGGGAAAGCTTCTTGGAGGAGGTGAATCCTGAACTGGAGAAGCTGCAGGTAGCCAGGTGATCATGGGGCAAAGGAAGGGTGCACTGGGAAGAGCATGTGCTAAGGCCCAAAGGCAAGAATGAGCAGAATGCCTTTAGGAAATGGATAGAGGGATACAGCTTAGGAGAGAGGGGTCAGAGGAGGGAGGTGACCAGAGACAAAGCTGGAGAGTTCAGCAGGGGTCAGGTCCTTGTGGGCCATGAGTTCAGACTTCATCCCGGGGACAGTGGGAACCATGGAGGGTGTGAGAGAATGATGTGATCACATCTGTGCTTTGGAGTAATCTCTCTGACTGCCATGCAGACCATGAAGGGGCAGGAACGGAAGCTGGGATGCCCAATGAGAAGGTCATTGTTGTGCCCAGGCCTAAAATGAGTGGCAGCTGAGAGAGGTGGGCAGATCAAAGAGCACTTTTGGTGGGAGAAGAAACAGGACTTGGAAGTTAGATTTTCAAAGGATTGGAGGCCATTTATGTGAATGACTCAAGAACAAATCACAAGATTCTTACCACAGAAAGAAGCCAGTGTAATCTGCGGGGAAAGAACTAGATTCTGAGGATAATTCCTGTATTTGCACCTCCCTAGCTGGGCATCCACACAAGGTATAAGGTGGCCCCTAAAAAGACCTTGGCTCCAAAAGCCCAACAACTGAGATCTGTCTCAGCCACTTCTATCTGTGTATCCAAATACAAGTCACTTAACCTCCCAGGACCTCAGGCTTCCTGGCTGTGCAATGGGAAGCTAATAACTTCCTATGTCTCAAGGCTGACACAAGACTGTTCTGAGTCTCAAGTACAGACACCATCCAGCACACTCCTGGTTTCAGAACCCACATTAGGTGTCACCTGCTCCTACAAGCTCTCCCCAGATGGGATCACTATCCCCTTCGCAATCCTCTTTGGTGGGATAAGCATGTGTCTTTGGTGACACTAGTAACTAAAATAATCTGTTTCATGTCTGTCTCGCCTAAATCCTGAGCCATTGGCTGGAGTCACTGGTCTAGAACTTGACACATAATAAATGCTCTACACACTCATTCAGTCATTCAAGCATCATTTAATTGAGCCCCCACCACATACCAGCCACTGGGAATTCACAGGTCAAAAAATAAATGAATGAATGAACCCTAAATTTCTATGAAATGGAGTGCTTTCCATATGCCAGCCATTGGGATAAACTTAAAAAAAAAAATAGATTATCTAATTTAACCCTTGAGACTCTTAGATATTGAGTAGCACTATTGGTTCTAATTTCCAGATGAGGAAACTGAGGCTCGGGGTGGGCAGAACAGGGCAGGGTAAGATGCCTCAGTCAGGGAGTACCAGAGGTGCAGGGGCAAAATGAACCTAGGGAGTCCTATTTCAGAGCCTCCAGATCCTGAGCTCCTGATAAGACATTATCTTAGCCTCTTCACTGACCGCTTCCCCAGGTGATGGGTTCCTGGAAACCAACCCATTAAGTCGTGGACAGGGAGTTCTGTATTTCTCTCTATCTCATAAAGAGAAGCAAACCAGGTCCTTGGGTGAGACAGGAGCATTCCTGATTTGACAATGGACAACAGTGGTGTGATGTCTGTAGCTACCATTTCTTGAGCAGGTACCCCGTTGTATGCCAGCCACAGTGGAAAACAACCCACATGCGTTACTTCATCCAGGCTCATAATTCCTTCAGGGAGATGGGACAGTTGTCATTTAACTTATGAAACACACAGCACCCAGCAAAGGTGCAGGGAGAGCCTTGCCTGAGGTCACATAGTAGGTATTCTGGGGGTGAGGGAAGTCTGCCTGACACCCAAGCCAAACCCGATCTCCTTCCACCCATCAGGCTGCTCGCCACCCCATCACTCTGGTGACACAGGGCACTGTAATGAAGAACACGACCAGAGCAGTTTTTATGCAAAACCCAGAAGGCATCTCACCATGGCAGCTCTTTGCATCCAGTTTAAGTTCAAGGACGAAACTTTAAAAGGTATTGGACTATAGGAAAGGCTGCAGCAGGGGTACGGGGTAGGTGAGTGCCAAGCCCACCGGCTTTTTGATCTAAAATGAGGCAGGCCTCAGAATCCCCCGGAAAAGGGAGGCCAGGGTGCACCTCATCTCCTGGGGCTCCCACGGTGGTGGACCCTTCTTGGCCTCTGAGAGAACCAGGGAGGGGTCTAGGATGGGGTCCCCTGAGGGGACTGTCATTGTGCTATTGACAGCTGAAGAGCATCTCTCCTGACCCTCCCGAGCTTCAGCAGATGGAGCGATATGCTTTGTGTCACGTTACGAATCCTCCCCCAAGAATAGTGGCCCATATTTGGATGGGAGCGGGGGCGGGTGGTGAGGAATTTCAACCTAGACTCTCACTTTATACAACAAAATAAATTCCAGATGGATTTTGTAAATCCAGAGTCAAACGTAAAAATTAATGAACATTTGAAGACAAAAATGGGTAGTTCACGATACTGGGGAGGGGAAGGCCATTTCTTAAGCGGGAAAACAAAAAAATGAATGCCAAAGGTAGGAGAAAATTGGATAGATTTGTGTACCTGAAGAAACTGAAAACATAAATTGGTGTGACTCAAGACATCGTACGTGAATTAAAACCCAATTGACAAACTTAGGAAAAATATTTGGAACACTTATGGCAAGCAAATGGTTCATACCCTTAATATTTTTTTTACAGGGCTCTTGCATATCAAATAGAAATCACTAAAAGGGAAAAAGAGTCAAAGGAAACAAGCAGACCATTCCCAGAAGAAGAAATGTAAATGAGGGATGAACACATGGGAGAAAGGATATGGTTCTTCTCACTGGGGAAACACTGTTGGTTTGGCACAGATTTCACTGGGTTGATCCTGTGCTGGCAAGGGAGGACCTTTGACCACTTCTGGAAGGCTTCTAGTTACTTCTCAAGAGCCTTAAAAATTCAGTTTCTAACTCGATAATCCCAATTTCAGGGATTCATCCTCGGGGAAGATCGTAGACACAGAGACTAGAACGAACCACCCTAAATCTCTGCAGTATCCCATGGATCATACACGAAGTGGAATTCTGTACAGCCATTGAGATAAGCTTTTATTTATTTTTTATTTATTTTGGGGGGGAGAGTGGGAGGGGGCAAAGGAAGAAGGAGAGAGAATCTTAAGCAGGCTCCACGCCCAGTGCGGAGTCTGATGTGGGGCTCCATCCCACAATCCTGAGATCATGACCTGAGCTGATATTAAGAGTTGGGTGCTTAAACGACTGAGCCACCCAGATGCCCCTAGAGAAGCTTTTAAAGGCTAATGATTAGGATGTAATATGGTGAAAATGCCATACACAAAACTGCATTTTCAAAATGACCTTGGTATGTGTGTGAGGGTGTGTCTGCGAGCCCTTACATCGATGCAGAAATCTTAGTAGAAGGATAGTCACCATAAAATTAACAGTGGGTTGGGAGTTGAGGACAATGTTTTATTTTCTTCCTTAGATTTTTATATGTTATAAATTTCTATTATAAACATTGCTTTTATAATAAAGAAACGTTTTAAGCCAATCCAGTAAAAAATTAGTGCCCTCAATTTGGGACCATTGAGATACGTAGGAGCTCAAAAGGTGTGTACGGGGAAGGCAGGGCTTCTCAACCTGGGCACTCTTGACATTCTGGGTCAAATTATTCTTTATGGTGGGGGCTGTCCTATGCATTATAGGATGTTTGGCAGTTTCCCTAGCCACTACCCACCAGATACCAGTAGCACCCTTCCCAAATTGTAACAACCAAAAACGTCTCCAGTCATTGCCAAATGTCTCCTGGGGGGTCAAAAGTCGCCCCTGGTTGAGAATCTTTGCAGCCAAGGATAAGGAAGGAGCACTTTTAATCTGTTGGCTCTGGGGGTGACATTCATCTATCCTTCTGTTCATTCACTCATTCATTTGACAGATGTTTTCGGATCCTGGGTCCTGGAGCTGGGAGACACAAGTTCTAGTCCCATGTCAGGCTCTTGCTGTGTGACCTCAAGAAAGTCATCTAAGGCTCCTTCATTTGTTTGTAAAACACTCCCTGAGGGCTTCCTCGCTCCCTGGCCCAGCTCTAGGGAGTGCACAGCGAGGGATGGTGCTGGCTCCAGGCTCTGCCCTGAGCAGCTCATGGTCCTGCAGAGACAGTCACTGTACAAACAGCTATGTTTGTTCAGAGGGATGGGTGTTAACAAGGAGTGAGAGAGTGTTAACATGGATGAATGAAGAGAGAGACTCTTAGCTGTTGGGGGTAACAGTGATGCCAATGACTTAAAGGATGGCCCTTTACATGTGGACCACACTTTACAGTTTATAAAGTGGATCATTAGGCTCTTGGCAAGAAACAGATGGTGCACTCAGTGGGGTAACCTAGGAGAGTTTAAGAATGGGATCCTTACAAAAGAGAGGGTAGGGAAGGAAAGGTACAGGGATGATACAGAGGCTGTGGGATAACAACAGCAGAGAGCCTGTCTATCCCTGGACCTATGGGGGCCACATGAGGGACTGCTGCTGTAGGAAAAAGCGAGGGAAGCATTGGATAGGGCAACCCAGCCACTGCAGAACCAGAGCCAGGCAGGGAGGGAGCAGAGGGGAGAAGCATCTCAAACTCCCTCTCCCCCTGCCCTCCAATCTCCTGACATGGTGCAGTCATACTAGAAGCCAGAGAGCAAGGGAGCCTGCTGATACTGCCCACATGAGTCAGTTATCGAACCACAGATGGAGAAGGGTCAAGAGGATCCGGAAGGGCATGCAGAAATGTCCAGAACAAAGAGCACTGTCCCTCACCTTATCACTTCATCCCTACAGCAGTCCTGCAAGATAGATTTTATTATCCACCTCTATTCAAGAGGAAGCTGAGGTTCAGAGAGGTATAGTGATTTTCCCAAAGTCACACAGTGAGAGGATATGAGAAGGGAGAAGAGATGGAGTCAGGATTGAAATCATGGTTTCCTGAGTCTCTGAGCTCCAAGCTTTACAGTTAGGAGGATCTGGGTTCAAATCCTAAGCCCCTCCACTTAATAGTTTGTGACCTCAGGCAACATCTGTGTGTCTCTTTAAAATGGGGTTAGTGATTCCTGCCCCAGTGAGGCCACTGGATCAGGTGAGGAGAGCATGGCGCCCTTGCCGAATGAACTGACTCAGGCAAAAGGCCTGCCCCCCACTCTGCACCAGGCAGTTATTAACCAGAGCATCAGACTCTGCATTAGGCATGGGGCAATTTGTCTGCCTCCTCCTCCACCTGCAGGACCAACCTCCACGCTCAGCAGCCTCATTAAGATTCAGGTCCTCAGCTCCGGGACTCCATCCCAGTGTCTGGTCAATAGCTTATATTTTTAATTTGTCAATAATCAGTCAGGACCTTGGCCAGTGCCCCGCCAAGGGCTCAGCAAGATCACACAGCCAACACAGGGTGAGGTGTTCATGGAGGGGGGCACAGACTCTGAGTTCCATTGACACTCAGGAGGGGAACTGGGGGACAAGTGGGTACCCACAGCAGCCTGACTTGCAGGCCATGGCTTGGGTGTCAGGAGATCTCGGGAAAAACAGGTAAATACCCAAGTCTGAAGTCAACAAAACCTGGTCCAGTTCCAGCTCTGTCACTTTAAAAATAGGCCGCCTTGGTATGCATGGGTGGCTCAGTCATTAAGTGGCTGCCTTCAGCTCAGGTCATGATCCCAGGGTCCTGGGATCGAGCCCCGCATTGGGCTCCCTGCTCCATGGGAAGCCTGCTTCTCCCTTTCCCACTCCCCCTGCTTGTGTTCCCTCTCTTGCTGTCTCTCTGTCAAATAAATAAAAAAAATCTTAAAAAAAAAATAAAAAATAAAAATAGGCAGCCTTGACCCAGAGACTGAATCTCTCAGAGCCTCCATTTCTCCATTTGTCAAGTGACTGTCATAATAACAACACATAACTCACAGGGTTGTAGAACAATCAAGTGAGTCAATACATGCAAAGAGTCTAGAACAGTATCTGGCACACAGTGAGCACATGATACACATTAGCTACTGCGACCGACTATTTTTAAAAAGTCAAGCAGGAGAAACCATTCATAAGTAAACATTGATTATTAGTGTGCTTCCTAATTCCCAATACAGATGGGGAGTCTGACACTCACAGAGAGGAAGTGATCATCACAGTTTTACAGATGAGGACACTGAGGCTTAGAGAAGTCAACTCACTTGTCCAAGGTCACATAATGGGGACATGGTGGAGCTGGTACTGCAAACCTGGGGAATCTAACCCCAGATCCCGTGATTCTAATCACCAGTGAAATAAAGATTCTACGATCTAAGTTATCAAAACAAAGAAGTGGAAATGCCCCCTTACCTCCCTCCCTCAGTTCTTGGCATTTTTTGTGAATAAGTGCATTGCTTCCTTTTCTCTCTGAAAAACAGACACTAGGTGCCTACAGGAGGGCAGGGGAATGAGAACAGCAGGAAATCTGTTTTCCTCCTGAGTCCTTACCCCTTCTGTCACTTAAAAAAAAAACACCTCAGTTCTTACCAGTCTTGTGCCCCTGCAAATGAAAAAGCCCAGGAAAGGCCATGGGAGCTGAAACAAAAGTGGCTAAAGAAGCTTATGTTGCCCCCCAAAAGAGCAAGGACCTTCCCAAAGTCAAAGGACAGTTAGTGTTAGAGCCAGGGCATGAATACAGGCTACCCATGACCAGTCCCTGGCATTTTTTGGCTGTCTGTGTTTGCTTGCCTTGTCCTCTGCCTCTAACATCAGGAGTGCCTGGTCCTTGATCCAACTGTCATGGTGCCTCTTCTTGCAGACTTCACTGTCAGGCTCCACAGAACAGGGCCAGCTCCTGTCAACATCCCACAGCCCTGCCCAGAGAACCCTGCACAAGGCTGGGCTCCACACATGGGAATAAAATGGCACCAGCAGTGTGCGCTTGACCCTGAGTATGGACACCTGGCTTCCCCACCTCCTAGAGATGCTGTCCAGGTGAGTCCCAGAGTCTTCCATCTGTGTCATTTGGGGGGTTGGAACATTCTCTAAAAGCACCGAGGCAAATGCTCCAACACTAAGTGGTTTGTCGAGCAGGCTCAAGAGATAGACACATTTCTGTGGCTTTCCCCTCTGCAGCCTTTGGGACCCACAAATCCCTGGAGATTTCCTCCTATCTTCATCCTGCCAGGCTCCTCTGTCTCCAGAGAACCTACCCCTTGAGTCTGCATCTATTGAAATATGCTTTTCCACCAGAAAACTCCCCAGACATCAGTAGAATCCTCCACAGTAGAATTCAGAAGCTGTTAAATGCCCCCAGAGAATCTCTGAGCTCCTGGGACCTCCTGCAAAATACAGATCACAGGCGGGCGGGATCTCAGAGAGCCCCAAGACATCAGTTCTTCAGGAGCCTCAGTGGTCACCTGGCCCAATCCTCTTCCTATTGAACAGAGGGGAAACTGAGGCTTGGAGAGGGGCAGTGCCTTGCTTAGAGAAGCACAGCCTGCTGGTGCAGAGCTGGGATTCTGTTCTCTATGCATGCACCCTTCACTTCCACGCAGATGCTAGGAGTGGTAAGTGGGTCAGAGCAAACCCATCCTCAGGGCTGCAGACAACTCCCAAGAGAAACAGCCTTTCTCAAGAGTCTCCTAATGAGATCATCTTCCCAGACCGTAGTGGATGGAGTAGGGAGAATGAGTTTTGTTTATGCTTTCCTGTTAGCTTGCTGTGTGGGCCCACAGAAGCCAAATCTCTCTACGCTACTTCTCTCTAGTTACTGCATCTATAATGGGTCATAACAAGTCACTGAAATCATTAGGAGGATAAAACATTGCCATCATTACCACCACCACCACCATCATCATCATCATTACGTTTTCTTCCTCCTCCTCCTCCCCCACTTCCCTCTCCTCTTCCTTTTTCTCCTTCCTTTTTCTCATTTCTTAAGCATTTACACCATACTCAAGATTTACTTCAAAAAAAGTTTATAAGAAGCTTAGGAGGAAGGTCCTATTACCTTAACTTCCAGATGATGAAACTCAGAGTTGGAAAAATTTATTGGCTTGTCCTGGGAAACCATAAAGTCCCCAGAGAGGCAACCAGCATTTGGACCTGGGCAGTCAGAGAGCAGAGTTGGCAACATCAACCCCTGCCTAACCTTCCCCCCATGATGAGACCCTGCAGAGTTTGGTGATGATTCTTTCCACTGATGTGCTTATTGGTTTCACAATCCAGAGAAGTCGTGTTTGAACTCAAGCATGAGACATTTGGTCGACATCCCAAGAGGGCCAGCTTTAATTCATCCTGCCTCTCCCTCACTGGGGTGAAGGATGGCAGGTGGGTTTGCTGAGGAGCACTCAGATGTGAAATGGGTCAGAGAACAAATGAGGAAGGGGAATTTAACGTGTTTGTGTTCCTCTGTGGCTGGGGGTCATCCATGCGGGAAGTGAGTTGAGTCTACAGATTTCCCATGAGGCTGGGGGTGTTGGCTGGTTTTATGACAGGGAGGCCCCTGGGCAGGGAGATGGGGGAAGCATCGCTAAGCCTTTGTACCAACACAGGATCCCTTCCAAGTTTTCTCACCATCCAAGGTGCCTGTCTCACTGGCTGTATGGCCAGATCACCTCTCTCTATATCTGGGCCCCATTTTTTCTATCAGCACCACAGATACATTGGAACTGAGGAAAAACAGTGCTGGCTTTCTCCAAACACAAAGCCCTCACACTGATCAGTGCCTCTTAGCACTGTCTGCACATTGGAATTACCTGGGGATGTTTCTTAAAAATGTCAATACCCAGGTCCTGTTCCAAACCAATTGAGTAAAAATACCTGGAGATAGGGTTCAGGCATCAAAATTCTTTAAGACTCTTCAGGTGACTCTGAGTTGCTCTACATCATCCCTTGAGCAATGCCTCTGGGTGGCTGATGTAAGTAGTTCCATTTGACTGTTAAGAAATGAGGCCCAGACAGGGAAATGATCTGTCCAAGGTTACAAGGTTGATTAGTGATAGGGTCTGGGGTGGGCTGTGGGGTCTCTGTCCAGAGTGCTGAAATCAGAGGTTGCCGGACTCTGGCCTGAGGCTGGTATATGCAGTGGGCTCTCACTCCCTCACTCTCACACAGACAGCTTCTCCCATAAAAGACATTTTTCTCTTGTTTCCTTTCTACCTTTCTCTCTCTCCATGATTTTCTCTCTCTCCAGCTCCCCCATCTCTCTCTTCCCATAGATCAATCCCTTTCTCCTTGTACCTTTCCCTCTTTCCTTGCCCCCACCTCTATTTTCCCAGCTGCTCCCCTCAGGACCCTTGACTTGACTTTCTTCCCCAGCCAGCCCTTCTCCCTCTGGCTGCCTTCCTAAAGGCAAATAATCCACCCCAAGTTCTCCTTAAATTCCTGCACCTAGCCCTTTAGAGATGTCTAGCTTCTCCCTGTGACCCTGTTTGGGGATTCAGAACCAGAGATGTTCCTTCCTTTCAGTCTCCCACTGCAGAGAAACCCTAAAACCCCACCACTCAGGAAGGTGGCTTTCCATAATCCTCCCCCACCACGGAGACTCCTTCCTTCAATCAAAAATTCTCATGCTGAGCACCTACTGTGTGCTACATTCTGGGAAACAATGTGAATGAAAGTAGTCTGATCTCTTCTCCCTTTTTTATGGTAAGGGAGACAGAAAACAATCAAAGAATTTAGAGACTGATTTTAATTCTTTGACATCAAGATGATAGTCAAAGTTTGGGGATGGCGAGTGACTTGGGGTGGAATGGAGCTGCATTTAGTTGAAAGATTATGGAAGTTATCTCTGAAGAAGTGACATTTAAACTAAAATCTGATAGAAAGATGAGACAGAATCAGCCATGCAAAGGACCTGTGGAAAAGGATTTGAGGTGGAGGGCTGAGCAAGTGCAAAGGCCATGCAGCTGGAAAGAACTTGATATAGTCAAATAACAGAAAGAAGGTTTATGTAGCCAGAATGGGGAGAACAAGGAAGAGCAGATCATGACATGAGGTCGGTGACTCGGGGCCAGACTCTGAATGCCCTCAGAAGCTACAGAACAGAGCTTCTTTTATTTTTTATACTATGGTCTCAGGCTTTCCTGTCATCTGATTCACCAATTGGTCCCTGAGTGTAATGAGGTGGGAGAGTGGACATGAGGACATAGACCATTCCGTAGATGGTGCCTTAGATTTAGAGGTTCTTTAAAAGGTGGGATCTTCCTCCTTCTCCTTCCCACCTCCACCTCACGAAGGCTTCAGCAATTCTAACTCACCTAACCCCCTGCACAGAACCCAAATCAAAGGCCTTACTTTGGGAATGGGAGCTATCACCATCACCACTGTGATCACAATTGGTGTGATTTCTGGGTGGCTCCAGCTGACATTAGAAAGAAAGCAAGACAGGGATTAAAACATCCCTATTGGTCTAGTTCAAGACTTTTACCATGAGGGTCGGGACAAATGGATTAATCTCATAAGCATTTATGGAATGCCTATTGTATGCAATACAGAAATAAACAGACCCCTGAAGTCAGGCTAATATGAATACTAATAACAAGAACTGTCAACATTTATTGGGCATTTGCTAAGAGTCAGTCTCCTTGCTAAGGGCTTTACATGAATTGTCTCCTTAAATCCTTACCACAATACCATGAGCCTTTCCACTTTTCAGATAAGGAAATCAAGGCAGAGAGGGTTGAATCAATTAATTAAGCAAATTAAAATTTGTCTGCTCCCTCCCTATCCCAGGCAGTTATTGCCTGCTTTGCTTCTCCCCAGTCCCCTGCAAATCTGTACTAATGGGTTAGTGTTGTCAACTTAGAGGGAGCATATAGTTCAGCCTGTGGGCTCAGAGATCAGCGTTTGTCCAGATGGGTCCAGTCCTGGCACTTATAGTCTATTGGCACTTGGTTTCTGTACAACTGTTTCTTTATGTGAAAGAAAGAAAGAAGAAAGAAAGAAAAGAAAGAAAGAAAGAAAGAAAGAAAGAAAGAAAGACAGACAAAGAAAGACAAAGAAAGACAAAGAAAGAAAGAGAAGAAGAAGAAGAAGAAGAAGAAGAAGAAGAAGAAGAAGAAGAAGAAG
>NW_023270436.1:20120049-20139190 GCF_011800145.1 Mirounga leonina | reverse complement strand
AGAAGAAGAAGAAGAAGAAGAAGAAGAAGAAGAAGAAGAAGAAGAAGGAGAGGAGGAAAGGGAGGGAGGGAAAGGAAAGGGAAGGAAAGGAAAGGAAAGAAAGAAAAAGAAAGAAAGAGTTATTGCTCAACAAATGGTAACTAGCATGGTTGTAATCATGATTTTAAAATTCATATCCATGTTAGCAGTGGCCTTTATGGGTAACTTCTTAAGCCCAAGGAACAGCCTAATTAGTGGTGGAACTTCAGGTAGGTTGTCAAGAAGAGAGGATAGTATATTTTTGAGCAAAAGACTGGGAGTGGTGGCTTATCCAGGGGTGGAAGGCTTTAATAGGGACAAACTGTCCCTCTGCCCTGAGACAAGTGTCTGTCCTCCACTCCACCCCCACCACTGACAGTCCTCCCCCAAAGGCCCTCCCTCAGTGCTACAAGCTATTTCACTTCTTCTCCAATGCATGACTAATAAGCGCTTCATCGGAGGCAATATTCAATCGTGCTGTGGAATTAAAGGAGTGGGCTCACATGCCATATATCACCCCAGGAGCTCTTACTAGCAGGAGATCAATAATCCAGAGATAGACATTTCATAATTAAAAGACAACGAAGAAGAAGACGAGGAGGAGGAAGAAAGGCAAGGCCCCTAGCAGATGGTCCTGCATTTTCCTTCGCTTTTTGATTCCCAAGGCTTTGGGGGACTTGCCAGAACAATGAGTCCTGGTTGGAGCCTTCCCAAAAGCCTGGCTGGGAGGGGACTTCAGTAAAGTCATGTGGTCCATCCCCTGCCTCGAGGCTGGCTGGGGATAAATCCTGCCATTTTTAGACTTGTTAAAGTGCCTTTTAAGACCCCTCTGATGCCTTTCTGCATAATCCCAAACCGGCTGGAGCAGGTCAGTTCCTATTCTCTTCCCAGCTGCCACATCTCCATCTTTAAATCAAGCTTACAGATCTCCTTGGGGGAAAATCTCCACCTCAGGGTCACTGGGTTCAAGTGGAATGAATCTGACCTCCACAATCCAGAGATGGTCATGCGGATCACACCCAGCCAATAAAAACGTCTCATTCATTCTCAAGGCCATACGATAGGCTGGTGGATGCACATGTAACACAAGCTAAGCCAATTGCGGTCAATTCTGAGGCTTTCTCCAGAGCTGCCCCTCTCTTAGCTGGGGTTGTCAGGCTTGAAAACCAAAACCTGAAGCTGCTGGGAACTACCTTGTCATCATGGAGACTTGTCCTAGTGACATTGGTGGACCTCTGAATTCAGCCCCACAGCAATCAAGGTTAGTCTTTTAGTTTATGAGAACCCGTAAATTCCCCTTTTGCCTAAACTGGTTTGAATGGAGTTTTGATCTCCCTAAATAAAAAGGTCCTGGCAAATCCTTTAGGTTTGGTGGGTTTTTTGTTTTGTTTTGTTTTGTTCTGTTTTGTTTTGTTGATCCACTCATCCAATAAATGAGCTGTTCAAAGTCAAAGCAAAAGCACAGATATAGTTAGATTCAAAGTCCAACTATCTACTAGCTGTGTAATCCTGGAAAAAGTGCCTAAGCTTCTTGAAACTCAGTTTTCTCATCTGTAAAATGGGTATAGTGCCACCTTCAAAGGGCTTGCTGTGAGGATTACATCAGATTGTAAGTATCTAGTTCTTAGGGAGCATGAAATATGCCTTGGTCCTTCCTCTTACCTTTGAGTCTCACTTTGTTCTAAAAGCAAATGAAGCCATAATTCAGAGACCCACCACTTAATACTGCCACCCTTTGCAGGAGCAAACTGGATCTGATAGGATGTTCTTGTGTAGGAAAGAAGATGTATGACAGCATCATCTGGACCAAAGCAGCAAAACAAATACTCACAAAGCTTAACTGGAGCGTAACCATTTTTCTTCAAGTACAGAATTAGCAGAAGGTAATAATGATGTTTGGAAGATAAAATATCATTTGTTGCACAATCGAATGGCACTCTCCACCTTTTCTGTATTATCTTATGCCATTTTCACAATTCTGAGGATCCTGAAGTTTGGAGCTGTGGTCACACAGCCCGCAAGACTGAGTCCTGCGCCTTGGCAGTTTCCCCAAAATAACACCTCCCAAGAGGGAGGCATGTACCAGGCACAGAGCAAGCCTTTCTGTGCAGCTTCTTATTGAATCTTCTTATGATCCTTTTAAGAAAAGCTTGGGACCCATTTTAAGGTGAAAAGCAGTAGTGCTAGGTGCCAGTATGCTTAAAGAGGGAAACAGAGATCTCACTGCTCAATTTTGGTGTGAACTGCAATTTTTATGTTGCATATATATTTACCACAATTAAAAAATAGTAAAAAATATATATATATAATTATCTTTAAAACTTTAAAGCCCATATGCATGTATCCTTTGACCCATTGCTAAGAAAATTCCCTGGGGAAATCACATTGATATCCCCAAGCTGGAAATGACCTGCAGGTCCATCAATGTAGCCCAGATTTTAAAATAAGATACATCATGCATAAGAAACTATTCAATTATTTTTAAAGATGTAGTAGAACTGTTTGTGTTCATCCTAAAGATACCCAAATGTATTAATAAATGAGACAAAATGGAGAACAAAGCAAAACAAAAAACCCAAAGGCAAAAAAAAACCTCCACTGCTCATCACCTCCTCCCTTTCGGCTTCACCCCTACATCTCTCCTCCATGCTCCCAGCCCTAGGATCTTTCCTCCTCCCTACCTCAGCTTTGGAGCTTATGCTCATGCATCCCCTCTTCTGGGAGTCCCCTTCTTTTCCACACTCTTGAACAAGATCCCAGTCAGCTTCTGTGGCAACGTGTCTCTCGTCTGGTCTTGCTGGGTTCTTCAAGGGCAGGGACTGTGTGCCCAGCACCCAATCCCACTTGGCACAGAGGAGGGACACATCGGACATGCATTTGATGTCCAATGGTGTGACTGGTGGGGACTGTGACCAGAATCAGTCCCTGTCCTTGAGTCTTTTCCTCAGTCGTCTTTCCCCAACCCTGGTGAATCCATGTGGGGCTGCGGTGGAGGCGGGGGGCTCTTTGAGGATAGAAGTGACTTTTTTAGGCATCTCCTTGGTTCCTGGTGCCATGTGGGCTTTTCCCTTAAATACGTTTTCTCTTAATCTTTTGTCCTTTTATCATCCCATTTTACATGTAAGGAAACCAAGGCTGTGGGGAAATTGATGTGGTCAAGGTTACGGGCTGCTTGTCGCCAGGTTTAGGGTACAAACCCAGGGGGGAAGGAGAGTGGAATGGAGCGGCTGGTATACCCAGGACCACATCACATCACTCCCTGTGGCGTTTTGACATAGTGCCGTGGAGGAGTTCTTACACCTGATCTATAATGTGTCATTCAGGCTGTGCCAATAAACAAGGACCGGCCACTGGCAAATGGACCCATGGATGGCTCTTCATTCACCATTGAAAGGGATATTCGTTTGTTAAGAAGCCCGTGGGGCTGTCCTGAGAGCTGTCACCCTGTGACAATATTGACAGAGCCTGTGCCCCCACCACGTAAAACCTCAGGGTACACAGGTGGGAGAGCAAGCCCATCCTCTCTCACGGAGGGAATAAGTGTAAGGAATTAAGAAGACTGATTAAACAAACAGATGTTTTTAGTCGGCAATAGAAGTGTCAACATGATCCTAATTAATGAATGTGTTAATGGCTGTTCTCTGTTTGAAGACAATAGTCACCGCCTTCTAGATGTATCCACAATGACTCACAGGGCACACGCATAGATGCACGCAAGGAGCCTGCATGGGGCAGGGGGACAAACCTGTAGGCCCACAGGCAGCACCAAGGAGCATGGCCTGGCCTCCCAAAGGGATACACAGTGGCACAAAGTCACACACAGGGAGTGTGCACCGATCCTGCGGGGCATATGCAGGACACTTAGGACACAGAGGATGCACTTCCATAGTTCACATACGCCACACACACACAAGGCACACACAACACAGCACACCACGACACACACACAGAAAACACAATACCCGCACCATCCACACCACCCGCACGACACAGAGTGCACACAGAGCATCCATATCACCCACACGAGGGGGTATAGCTCAGTGGTAGAGCATTTGACTGCATATCACCCACACGACACCCACGCAAAACAGAAACCACACATACGGTGCTCACAGGCTTTCCCACACCATCCACACAACACATGTACAATGTACACACAACATACGTGCATGCAACACACCTCAACACACAACACGTGTGCTCGACATGCATACACCCCACGTGCAGCACACTGTAACGCACACACACTCGAACACATATTTAGTACCAATAGTAATACTCACTGTATGTTCACCTCATGTACTAGACTCTATACCAAGACATAGAAACACCGAAATGAAGAGGGTGGAGTCTCTTCCCTCCAGGATATCCCAGTCCTACAGAAAAGCCCAAGTACTTCCCTGTGAGATGCATCAAGAGAAGCTCTCAACATCATTTATGTTTGTGTTTCCACAAGAAAAGACATGGGAAAGGCTCGCTACCCAGAATAAGTGCTGGACAGTATTGAGTTGAGCTGTAACCACTCAGTGGTCTTTTTAATAAAGATGCCAAGGTAAAACCATTCTGTAACTCTTAAAATGGTATTTTTATTGATCTCAAAGAATCTGGGGAGGAGAGCCTGGGTGGCTCAGTTGGTTAAGCATCTGCCTTCAGCTCAGGTCATGCTCTCAGGGTCCTGGGATGGGCCCAGCGTTGGGCTCCCTGATCAGCGAGGAGTCTGTTTCTCCATCTCCCTCTACCCCTCCACCCTCTTGTGCTCTCTCTCTCTCTCAAATAAATAAATAAAATCTTTAAAAAAAAAAAAAAGAATCTGGGGAGTGTGTAACTGAACATGTATCCCTTTTTACCTTGGCTCCTAGGAAGCTCAGAGCTAAATTTTGGATCCATACATAGTAGGAGTGCTGGTTTTCACAGTACAAATTTCTGAGTGTTTTAACTGTTGCTGTTTTATGTTCTCACAGGTATTTTTCTTTCATTCTATTCTTAAAATATATTGTTAAGTGACTAAGTTCTTTCTGAAGCAATATGGGGTTAAAATTATGGAGAAGAAAGATAGATTTTAGTTAGGTAGATTTATTAGGGCATTGTAGCTGCTGTAACAAAGAACCTCCAATTCCCAGTGGCTGAGCACAACAAAGGTTTATTTCTTGCTCAGGGCACAGTCCAATGTGGGTTTTTAGGAGGTGCACCATTAATCCATACAGTCATTCAGGAACCCAGGATTCCTTCCATCTAGTGGCATTTAAAGTGTGAGGGGGGGTGCCTGGGTGGCTCAGTTAGTTAAGCATTGGACTCTTGGTTTCTGCTAAGATCATGATCTTGCAGTCATGGGATCAAGCCCAGAGTTGGACTCCACAATCAGTGCAGACTCCGCTTCAGATTCTTTCTTCCTGTCCCTCTCCCTCCTGCTTTGCTCCTCCCTACTCTCCCTCTCTCCTTCCCTCTCTCTCAAATAAATAAATAGAATCTTAAAAAAAATGTGTAACGGAAAAATAAGGATCATGTCCTACCGGGGTAGCTGTATCTTTAACCAGGCACACAATAAGACCTCAGGACTAACATACACTAGAGCCCAAGGATGTGTCCAGAGGAGGGACAGCTGGCCTCCAACAAGAAAGAAAGACAAGATACCAGGTAAAAGTCAATCTCTGAGCTGGGCACAGAGGGCAAACCAATTCTGGGTCTGCAGAGAGGGTAAAAGGCAGATGGACAGGCAGACCCATGTGGACAAATTCGTGGAGGGGAGAAATGGTGGGGAGTTTGTAAAGACCAGTGAGGAGTTCCTTCTAGACCAAGAGTGGGAAGCAAGATGGAGGTGGTAGGCTTTAATAGTCAAAAGGAAAACAGAGCCTGACCCAAGACAGCTTTGAATGCCAGACATAAAAATTATCTCGTTATGCCATAATCTTTAAATTACCCAGTATTTACTGGGTGTTGAGAACTATGCACGGTGCTTCCCTTACAATGATCTTATCAATTTCCATAGTTACACTAATTGGTGAAGTACTCTGGTCATTTGCATTTTACAAGAGTGGACAATGAGGCCCAGAGAGGTTAAGTGACTTACCTAAGTTTGCACAGATAAAATGAAAATGGCACCATCAGAGGTTGAAACAGCAGCTCTTAGCTGCTACCCTCTGGGGCCTCCAGAACAAGGACTCTGCCCTGTGTTGTGGTCATCACGGCGGCAGCCTCAGCTAGATGGGGAGAATCAGAGGGCAGTCTGACGGGGGTCACCAGCCCACGTCTCAGAGCCAGCCACTGTTCAATAGCTTAACCTGCAGCCCTGTGTGAGGCACTTAAACATGGAGCCTCGTTTTTCCCACCTGTAAAATGGGGTAATAATGCTTCCATTCCAGGGTTGCAACATGTATGTCATGTACCCAACGCCCAGCACATAGTAGGGGCTACATTAACAGCGCTCATTATTATGATTTTGTTGCTGTTCTTGTTGTTTTTAAAGGGATGGAGGGAGTCAGGGAACAGGCTGCAATACCAGCCAAGAGACAAGTAATTTGGGAATGCTCTAGCAGAGGCCGTGGAGAGGGACAGCTGTGAGGGAGATTAAGGAAATTCACGCGGAATATATGTACGTCTGGTACGTATGGCGCTTTGGCAAACACAGAATCGAGATGGATGCACTCCTCCCCAGAAAGATGTGAACGGCATTTGGCATCCCTTGTTGTTCAAGCCAGGAGCAGTCCTGTGTGTGTGTCTGTGTGTTTCATGCAAATGTGGGCGCGTGTAGATGTAAATTGCACACGGCTCGGAGACACAGGGGCGGGTGGAGAACAAAGAGAGGGGCAGGCTCCCCTACAGAAGACACCTGGTAGATGGGGTCCTGGGGGCTGGAGCGTGGATCTGAGTCCTCTCTTCTACTTTGGGCCTTGAAGTAAGCACTTGTCTATAAAATGGGGTCACTTCACCCACCTTGACTCTGGGGCTGGACTAGATCCCCTTTTGCGGTCCCTTGTGGCTCCAGAGTCCTAGGCCAATGAGAGGGGAAGGTGGGTCCCAACCCAGGAGTATGAACAACTCTGAAGTTCTAAGAGGGTATCTTGGCTCCTCAAAGTCAAGGGAGGTGAGAGAGAAGGTGGGTAGGTGGAAGCAAAGATATCCAATTTCTCAAAGGGACTGGGAAAGGGAAAGGGGGAACTCCAAGAAATGTTCAGAGAAAATCCAGAGCTGGGGCCATCCCGGGGCGGGCCTTCCCTTTAAATCACGAGCAACATCCCCTGTCACCATGTGGCTCCCTGAGGTCTCCTACCTGAGTATCCTTTGTCCCCAGTGACACCCTCTACCTGCTTTATTAGTCACGTGCAGTGGAAGTGATCAACAGAGGACAACTGGAACCAGAAACAGCAGTGCCTCCCCAAGACTCTCCCCTGGAGAAAGGAACCCCTGTTTTAAGCCCCCAAAATGAATGACCAGCATCAAAACTTAGGGAAACTGACTTGGAGGCTGAACGGTGAAGTGAAAAAAAATCCCGGACTCCAACATCAGCCTGACCTGGGTGGTGAGTCCTGGGTTCAGCTTGGGCAAGTCACATGTCCTTGGACAGGAGACTTCGTCTCTTGGGGCCTCAATTTCCCCACCTGTGAAATGGAGCCAGTGATAGAACCTACCTCCTGGGATAGATGGAAGGACCCACAGCCATAAGTCTTGTGGAGTGCCTGCCTCAGGCACGGATCAAGACTCCTGAGGACCTGTCATTTACTGCCTCCTTTTTGGGGAGGTGGAGGACACAGTCCCATTCAACCTTCTTTGACCACGCCTTTGTGTTTACAGAAAGTCCTTCCTTCCTTTGGTCAAACGCACCCAAACATGTTTTTTTTTTTTCCCCAAAAAAACATTAGTCTCCAGCTGCCTCTCCACTTATGTAATGATTTAGGAGAAGATCAAAATAAAACGTGGGAAGCTGTAGGCTGTGACACTATTTTTTTTTTCCTTAGTACACTCTGATTATGTGTAAACAGCACATTGCAAATTACTTCCTCTTTATTTGTCAAGTCCTCAAGCCACCTCGAGGTCCCTCAGAATAAGTAATTGGCTCTGGGACATTGCGTGATAATTGGCTTTGAGTAGACATTTTTTCTCCAGGGAGTCTTCTTCCAGCTTGAGGCTGTTCCAGGAGAGAGGGTACAGGGTGGGGGAAGATCAGACCCACACGACCTGGTTGTACTTTGCCCATTCCATGGGATCTCCTTTGGAGAGAGGGGTGGGGGACAAGAGTACAAACACATGATCCAAAAGAGACTGTTTGAAGAAGCCCAACTGGATTGATCCTTAAGGGTCGTTTGCTGTCTCAGAATCTCTCTTGATTTCTGTTATATATGACAGAGAACACCTCCTCTCAGAAGCCCTCCAACCTTGAACCCCCAGATTCTATCTTTAGAACCTTGTGAAACCCAACAGTCTTTGGGGGAGCAGGGAGTATGAGTGGGTATAGCTGCAAATTCCTACCTCTTCTAGCCTTTGAGTTTTGCAAACTCGGGTTCAAATTTTGGTTCTGCTGCTGAATGCTGGGCAAGAAATCTAACCCCCCTGTGCTTCTGTTTCTTCATCTTTAAAATGAGGATAGTCACAAAGATACTCTTCTCGCTGTAGGAGCATAAGATTGGGTGTTCAAACAGAAGAGCAGCTTGCCCAGAGTGCCTTTGATTAGAGAACATACCCCCTTCCTCCAGGGGCAAGCAGCCTTACCTAGGGGTCTGCTGAGCAGCTTAAAGATTGAGTTCAGCTCTCCCCTGACCCTTTGGCTGGGAGCTCTTCTGCAGTACACAACCTGCACAACTGTACCTGGCAGCCCTATGTGTAAAGCGCTCAGTAAGCACCAGGCTCAAGGTAAGCACTCAATATCTGGCAGCAGCTGTGGTCACTGTCATCATATACTATCATTTGAATGATTCTGACTCTTAAGATCCATGAAGAGCTAAGTAATTTAAAACTTTACTATCTCTCTAACATCCAGGAGAACCCAGGTTGGAATCCCACTTCTACCATGTCCTGGCCATGTGTGCTTGAAGAAGTCCCTTACCCATCTGAACCTCAGTGTCCCCATCTGTAACATAGAAAACAGTAATTCCCACCTGGTGGTAAGATTCTGGTTACATAATAAGTATCAAAAGTACCTGCAGTTCCAGTGCCTGGAATATTCTAGGTGCTCAGTAAACATTCATTTCCTTTATGGCAAGGAAAAGGAGACCTCCCCACCATGGCTTTTTCCTTCAACACAAGCATCCATGGTAAATGTGTTCAGGAGATGAAAAATGTATATATCGAGCCATTTTAGTGAGGTCGCTCAGAGTTCTGTGGTATAACCTATTTGCAGGCAAGGAATATCAAGTTTGGAATCAGAAGACAGAGGGCCCGGTCCCCAAGTACCCTCACCCCCAGTTCAGCTTGTGACTTTGGATTAGTCACAGGCTCTCTGAGACTTGGTTTTCTTGTCTGTGAAACCCGGGGCAGAAGAAACAAGGGTTATTGAATATTCGATATAGCAGTGGTACCTTTCATTCCAAACAAGCCTGTGGATAGCTATAGTATACAAAGCAGGTTAAAACAGAGATGCTCTGATTGAAGCAAGGGCAGGGGTGAGGGGCTGCAAATTCACCCCACTTCTTCTCACCCTGCAATACCATCTGATGCTATTTTGAGGAAGCCTGGGGCTCTGGGAACACAATGTGGCAACCATTGGGCTCAGACCCTTCCTGCTGAAATATTCCAAGACTCTGTGCCTGCGCTTTGACATCCACTGTCTTGCCACTCAATTCATTCTGACCCAAAGCGCACGCACGCGTGTGTGTGTGTGTGTGTGTACCACAAACAAATGCTCACAAAGAAAGCAAAAAGAAGTTCTACCAGCCATTAAGGGGAAATTACAAATGCATTTTTCTCTGCCTCCAGCACATTAATAAAAGAGATTACAAAACTGGAATTGACTCGAAGCAGGGCAGCCTCACAACAATTGGAAGGCGGGGGGCAGGGGGCGGGGACTGACTTCTTCTTGTACAGTCATCTGATTTCATGGCCGTTCCCATGCTGGGAGAATCTGTCTGCGGTGGCTGCTGGGAGGATGTGGGCTCATGCATTAAACATCAGGGGGACCCTCACAACATGCACTGTGGGCCGGGAGAAGGACAGGCTGGGGGGAGCCACGATTGTGACATGCCCCAGCACAGCAATGCCTGTGGGCAGAGACCTGGAGATTGTTTAATGCAAGCACTGGAAAATCAGTGAAAATTGCAGGGTGGGAGATGAAGGAGGGCATAAAATGCAGAAAGTGCAAAGATGTTCTAGCGTCTTGAACATTGGAGGGGCACGACAGACACTTTGTCTCAGCAATCATAGCGAGTGGTTGCTATGTGTCATGAGCCCTAGGCTAGATAGCTGGTGTTGGTCATTGGAGTAGACTGAATTATTGGCCCTGATCTTTCACCCCTCTGTATCCATGGCTTTTGCCATGGGACTTTGCAACCTCTCCCCCTAGAGTGCACATCCCTCTGCACGGACTTTGAGCTTGACCATGTGCCTGGCTTTGACCAGGGTTATATGAATGGAAGGGGCAGGGTGCTAGTTCTGGGATGAGACCTTAAGAAATCTTGGGTGTTTCCACTTTTTCTCTTGCACCTCTGCCCTCACCATGAGAAGAACGTGTTCTGGCGACACTGCCAGCCTGCAGAGGATGGCAGGCATGTGGAGCTGAGTCAGACACAGCCTGCAGCTCAGAACTGTCCCACCTGACTTGCAGAATAAATCTAGATGAAAAATAAATCTCTATTATTATTGTGTGCAACTGGGATTCCATGTCTGTTTGTCATGCAGCAACAGCTGACTGATACACTTATCTATGAAGTCATTTGTTTTATTCATCTATTCATTCATTCAGGAACTATTTCCTGAGCACTTCCATGCCAGACATTTTGGTAGGCAGCAGGGATATTATGGTTACTAAGAAACCTGTGAAAATGGGCAGAGATTTTGGATTTATTAATTCAAGGATTGAGCATCCCCTTTGTGCCAAGCATGGAAAAACATACGGCAATTACAGTGGCAAACACAATATATATACAGCCCCTGCACACATGAGGTTTATAGGCAGCAGATAAAACAAACAACAGAGCAGAACATTTCCAAAAAGCCTGATGAAGAAGGTTATCTCTTTCTTTAAACTAGTCACTGTCCAGTGGAAAAGATGAGAAATTCAGGAGACCATTACAATAAAAGTGTTAAGGACAAGCATGAGATACATACATGCAGCTCAGAGGAAGTGCTTCATACAGTATGGGGTTGGAGGCAGGGAGAAGGTCAGTGAGGGGAAGAGTCTCAGGGCAGAAAATATCTGAGCTGAGCACTGAACTTCAAATAGACAGCAGAGAAAGAGAGGAAGGGCAGGGATGGAGTAGCAGGCAGAAGGCATTGCAAGAACAAGAAGAGGAAGTCAGGAAACAGCATGGTGCCCAAGGGCCAGTACCTAAGGGTGCTTCTGTGTGTTAGTGGAAAATAGACGGGAAGAGAGAGAGAGACGGGGAGTGAGGGGCTGAGGGGCATCAGAGCATGAAGGAGACCGGGTGCCAAGCTAAGAGGCTTGAACTTGATCCAAGGAAGGGAAATAGAGAGCCACAGAAGGGCTGAGCAGGAGAACACTGAATCTGGTGGCCATCTGAGAAGTCTCGAAAGGAGTGGTCAGGGCGAGACCGGAGACAAGGAGGCCAGGAGGAGGCTAAGCAGCAGTCCAGGAGAAGTTGAATGCCACCCACTCAGGCAACATGGGAATGACAAACAGCCCCACTCCTGGAATTATGGGAGATCATACAACTGGGCATTCCAGGGCCACCAAGTTCCATCCACTCCTGCAAAAACCAGGTCTTCTAGAGGGTGATGACATGTCCCCAAGTCTCACAGCAGGTGGACTTAGGGCTGAGGATCAGAACTGAGATCCTCACATTCCTAACCCTCAGCTCATTTCCCCTCTGTGTCCCCAAATTCAATTAATCCCCACAATTCAATTAATAACAATAATTACAAGAATAACAGTAATTACTATGATCTAACTGCTGTGGGCTAGGCTCTGAGTTCAGCATATCATGTGCAAAACCTCATGAATCCTCCCAACATTCTCAAGGGTCAGAAAGTCCCATTTTACAGATGACAAACCCGAGGATCAAGAGGTGAGGCAGCTTGAATGGAGTCTCGGGGACTAGCTGAGCCATCTCAGGCTGCTGTAACAAATACCGTAGACAGGGGTTTAAACAGCATGCACTTATCTCTCACAGTTCCGGAGGCTGGGAGACCAAGATCAAAGTGCTGGCAAGTTTCAATTCTCGGAGAAGGCTTTCTCTTCTCACTCTGTGTTCACATGACCTCTTCCTCATGTGTGCATAGATGGGGAGGTACACAGAGAGAGGAGGTGGGGTAGGGGATGGAGACATCAACATATGAATTTTCAAGGGAGGCAAATGTTCAGCCCCTAACGGTATCCTCTTGGAGATGACAGTGCTCCTGCCCAGCACAGTGGTGAAGGCTACACAGAGTGAGGTGTGTAAGTGCCTGGCACATGGGAAGGGCTCAGAAAATGGGAATGGCAACAAAGATGATCTCAATGAAATGATAAGGATGAGGGTAGTGGAAAGAGCCAGATCTGTGCCCACCCCACCCGCCCGGACTCCACTGTGTGGCTTTTGACAACGCACCGAACTCTTTGGGCCTCAGTCTCTCCAATCCGTCAGACGAAGATTTTAGCCCAGGGCAGTGGTTCTCAGGGTGTGTCTCGTTGGCCCCCGCATTGTCAGCCATCACCCTGAGCTCATTAGGAAGGTGCTTCCCCGATCTGTCCCCAGACCGACTTAGTCTGCAACTCTGGGAATAGCACCCAACAATCCGTGTTTTAACAAGCCCTCCTGGTATGTCTGATGCATGTTCAAGTTTGAGAACCTCTGGTCCAAATGGATCATTTTTCACCGTTTTTAAAGGACGTGAATACTTTCTTCCCAAGAAATCGGGAGAAGGCAGGTACATAACGCAGATGAAAGCCGCAGTGCTAGGTTGAAGCTGCAAGCAGGGCTCCATCTGCCCTCCCACCCTCGGCCCCCCTTGGAAGCTCCACGGACCCCGGTGTGAAGGCCAAGGTGATGCTGAAGCTCTCCGTCCAATGTCAATTCCTCCTGCCAACCAGAGCCCCGCTGCTCCCCCGCCCACCTCCCATCCACCCTCCCTCCAAGCGCCTATTCCTGTTTACATGTTCCAGAAAGCATGGATTTGTTGTGGCCTCACGAAACCTGGTTTGTTTCTTCTTTCCTCCTTTCTTTCTTCTCTCTCTCTTTTTTTTTAAATAGGTTTCAGCCTGTAATTCAGTTAATTATTTCCCAGAGCACCAGTTTGGTGGCTACACGGCATAGCACGAGGCAGGGGAACAGAGACAGGTCTTCGGAAGCCTCTTTCCAGAAAATCTAATTTCATCATTGAGAAATCTTCTGTCTTAAGCAGCCTCCGCCACTGCCATAAATTTACATATTCTATATGCCACTGCAGGAACGCAGTGGGCTCCATTTGCATAATGCTGCTGGAGGGGCTTGCGCTTTTCTTGAACCTGAATGCGGCAGGAACGAGGAAGCAATTATTAAGCTGTAGACATTGGCAGGGAGAGAGGCCTCAGATGGATTTCAACTCCAAACACTATTCACCGTCCAGGCTGCTCATTACCCAAGGCCTGGATCCCAGGCTGACGGTGGATCCGTCTGGGAAACGGAAAATCAACGGGTTGCTGCCTTCGGTTTATGCCTAGAGCCAGGCTGAGGCCGGGTTTGAGGGAGCAGCTTTGGTTTTCCAGTGTGGATTGCTGGGGCCAGCTTCTCCCTGTTCCCACAAGTAAATTTGTTTCTTGGACTGTTTCGTTAGGGTGCTTTGGCCAACGCCGCCCTGCCCCTTCCTTCGACAGCACCCCGAACACCTACGGGACAGGTCGGTAAGGGCTCTCCCACCTCTTTGCCGGCAAGGCTATCAGAAATGTGTAATTAAGAAAATGTTGCTGAACAAATGTCCACAATAGCCAAACTGTGGAAAGAGCCAAGATGTCCATCGACAGATGACTGGATAAAGAAGATGTGGTATATATATACAATGGACTATTATGCAGCCATCAAAAGGAATGAGACCTTGCCATTTGCAACGACGTGGATGGAACTGGAGGGGATTATGTTGAGTGAAATAAGTCAAAAAGAGAAAGACATGTATCATTTGACCTCACTGATATGAGGAATTCTTAATCGCAGGAATCAAACTGAGTGTTGTTGGAGTGGGGGATGGGGTGGGAGGGATGGGGTGACTGGGTGATAGACACTGGGGAGGGTATGTGCTCTGGTAAGCGCTGTGAATTGTGCAAAACTGTTGAATCTCAGATCTGTACCTCTGAAACAAATAATGCAATATATGTTAAGAAAAAAATAAAAAGAAGAAGAGGGTAGCGGGAGGGGAAGAGTGAAGCGGGGGAAATCGGAGGGGTAGACGAACCATGAGAGACGGTGGACTCTGAAAAACAAACGGGGTTCTAGAGGGGAGGGGGGTGGGAGGATGGGTTAGCCTGGTGGTGGGTATTGAGGAGGGCACATTCTGCATGGAGCACTGGGTGTTGTGCACAAACAATGAAGCATGGAACACTTCATCTAAAACTAATGATGTAATGTATGGGGATTAACATAAGAATAAAAAAAGAAAAAAAGAAAAAAAAAAAAAAAGAAAAGAAAATGTTGCTGAACAAAGTCCCAGTTGGGAAATGACAAGTGGAAACAGGAATTCTCACATGCCACAGTGGTCCTGCCTAAAATCTATGCTCTCCATACTGAGGCTGCCTGAGAAGGTGAGTCTACCCTACTGTGGGCCACTGGTGAGATACTCCTGTATATTTGGGCTCAGGATCTCTGACCAGGGGTCATTTAATTATCTAGGATCCACACGTCACTCTCCGTAGTTTCTGGACCTTCCAGAGCTATGGCCTTGACCTCCATCCAAGTCACTCCATGACATGCCACTCCCAACCTCAGTAGCCCATGGATGTGAATGGCCACATCTAGCTCTGGGGAACACCATCTTGGTTTTACTCCAGTGACGATGTGAAAGGCCTCAGTGCTCAAAGATGGCCATCTTCTGGCGGAACTTTGAACCCAGCCTCCCTTGACAGTTTTTAAACCAGCTTAATTCATGAAGTGCCCAGCCAGAAATCCACCTGTCCACTTCTGCAGGTAGGTACCATGCGTGTACTTGCTAGAAGATACAGCAAAAGTGCTAGGCACACCTGAGACATTTACTGCCAGAGCAAAACATCATCACGCAAAATGCGGAAAGCTGAGTGAGGATGAGCAGCACTTTACTTCTTATTTAATAATAGACTGTGCCACTTTAATTTTTTCAAACAAACATCTTTTATTTCTGGGGAAGCAGACATACATTTAAAAATACCACATCGGTGGAGCAGGCCACTCTTGACCGCAGGGTCGTGAGTTCGAGCCCCTCATTGGGCATAGAGGTTACTTAAAAATAAAGCCTAAAAAAAAGACTAGCAGGAATGAGTATTATTACTCTTAAAATCAGAAAAGGCCAGGTTCACTTCTGACTGCCTTGATGCTGAAAATCGGTGGAGTTTACCCAACCAGAGATGACCCATGGCACAAAAAATGTACTCCATGCCGGTATTTGAACAGTGAGCCAGTTGTCAGAAATTTGAAACAGAAGGTTTTTTGCTAGGAAGAAAAAAAATTATGTATCTCCACTTACTAAGAGGTGCCGTCTCCTCAAAAGACCTCAATATTTTGTCCTCAGCCCTGACTGTCTCGTTACAAGAATTTGGAGGGAACTCACTTTTTCCATGGTTCCGTCCAACATTGAATTATTTCTCTAAGAAAAGGAGATTGCTCCTGATTAGCCAAACTCAGGGCTCTTACACGCGCACGTGGTGACTTTTCCAAAGGAAACCGTTTTAGTGCATAACTGGGACCAGGACTTCAGAGCAACGGATGGTCTTAAAGTTTAGAGTTCAAGGATTAGGTGTGGGCATGTCTTCAAGCCAGACCTAACATTTCTAAGTCTCCGCTTCCTGATCTGTCAGGGGAAGACAGTTATAATACCTGCTTCATCACTGTTGCTGGGGAACAATAAGATGAGATAGTACATAACAGTGGAGTCACGGGAAGGTGAAATAACCTGCCCAAAGTCACAGAGAGTAGATGGTCAGGTGGGACTTGAACTCGGGCATGTTTGTTCACCCACCGTGTTGCAGGCTGCTACCTCCCATGATTCAGGAATGCTGACGGCAGGTGCTTACAAAAGCCCAGTCAAAGCAGTTGGCTCTCTGGGCTGAACTGGGAGAGGGGCTGAGGTAGGAGCTCTTCAAAGGGCAACACTCACGGGGACGTGATATTCACTAAACTGGTCACAGCATTTAGAAACAGAGGTCAATGCTGCTTCCAACCAGCCCTCTTAAAGACCCCAAATTCCTCTCATTGTACGGCAGAGTCCCCTTTTGTTTGCCATGGGATGTGGCTTGTTTGTGGTGAAGGAAGGGAGATGAAGTGACAAGAAAAGCAAGAGACGTGTAGCTTAGAAAAAACTGCGATCAAACTTTGAGTTGTGCCTGGGTCATCGCGTGGCCAATCCCTCTGTTCCAGGGTGTGGTGTGGATCAGCCACGTTTTGGGCTCCCTGCAGCCTTTGAGGGCAGGTCCTGGTGACAGAAACAAGGGCTGTCTATGCAAGGTACAGCATGCAGGAAGCGGAGGGCGGTTAAGACACAAGAGCTCACCTAATTAAGAACTAACAATGCTATGATCACTTGTTCAGTAGAACCTCCCATAGCCAAACATGTGCTAAAACGATGACGCAGAGAGCCCACGCTTAGGTAGGTATCCACCCACGAGAACAAGAAATGAAGACATATGTGTATGCATGTTCTCAACCCTCTTCTTAATAGCCTAAAACAAAAGTACCTAAATCCTCATCAATGCTGAAACCGATAAATTGTGCCATATTCCCAGAAAGGTGTGCCATATATCAGCTCTGGCGCATCCAGCCCCCAGTTATATCCGGCCACGTCCTGCTATATAAATAAAGTTTTATTGGGACACGGCCCATCCATTCATTACATAGCATCTGTGTCAGCTTTTACCTTACCACAACAAAGATGAGCAGTTACAAGATCGTATAGCCCTCAGAGCCCAAAGTATTTACTAACCGGCCCTTTCAAGAACAAAATTTGCCAACCCCTGTTACAGAAAAATGAAATTAAACAGTTATAAGTTCCCTGGGAAATGTGGATGATTTTCACAAACATAATATTGAGTGGAAGAAGCCAGACACGGATGAGTACCTGTTGCATGATTGAATTTACCTCAAGGGCAAAGACAGGCAGAACTTTGCTCGTTGCCAGAGAAAGGGTAAGAGTTACCCAGTGAGGATAGTAACTGAACGGGGCATGTGGGAGCTTCAGGGCCCTGGACATGTACAGCTGCCTCTTGATCTGGGGTGGTTCCACGAGTGTTCATTTTGTGAAGATTCACTGAAATGTACACGGATGATGTGTATGCTTTTCTGTATGTATGTCGTTTGTCGATAAAAATTTTGAAATAAATAAAAAAAGAAACAGTGGGCGTATGCAGTGATGCCAAGTATTTTCTCAATGTATTTTCTGGACAGAAAGCTCAAATAACAGATTGTCAAGTTAGAAAACAGATAACTTTAACTTTTACACATGAGCACACATTTATTCATTCACTCTACAAATGTTTATTGATCACTCACCACGTACCAGGTGCTGGGAATTCAGCAGTGCACGAGACAGACGCAGCCCCCGCCTGCTTGGCATTTACATCACACTTGCACGTATACATGGAGTCTTAACACACGCACGGGCACCAAGACCCTCCAACACGGACCTGCACATGAGTGCACTCAGGACATGCATCTGCAGGTCAAGTCATTCTCAAGCAAGTACTTTTCTGAATTTTGTTCTTCCTCCTGTGGCTTCCAAAATCCCCCCCTCCTGTCTCCCTCAGACACAGAGACTGATGGATGGAGCTCATTTCACCCATTGCCCAGAGGAGTCATAGACCTGTGCTGGCCAAGACTCCACAGTTTAGCTTCCAAAGTGGTGTGGGTCAGTCTAACTAGTTTCTCCAGGTTACATCTGGCATTGGAGATACCTGGACGCCAGACAAAGAGAGTCCCAGGGCTCAGAGTGTGGGTGACCTTGAACCCAAGGATGCTTTCTGATGTTCCCTCAATATCTGCTAAGCCTCCCTCCCTCAGTATGGACACCTGCCAACTACAGAGTGTAGTCACCAGAGCCTCGTGACCTACTGGCCAGGGTTTTCCCACATGTGATGAGTGACATGTGCAGAGGTTGTATATTTGTATCACGAATTGTTGAAAGAATGCCAGAATGACAGAGCTGGAAGGTCATGGGCCCAGTGGAAGTCCCATGGCAGGAGGAGGTGGCTCAGGATTCCATGCTTAAGCAAGGCTGGGTCTACCAGACTCTGGCCAGGAACCCTTTTCTTACTCCGAGTGAATGCTTCAGTGATCAGGTGCCCACACTGAAAGGGAATGGCTGGTCCCCCTCTAACAGCCTCACAACTCAAAACAAATCCAGCTCCTTACTCTGGAAAAGCTTGCTGTGTGATTTGGCCCCTGCCCACCTCTCTTACCTCATCCACTGCCACTCTCCTCCGATCACCTTTCTTTTCCTCCAAAATCCCCATCTAGGGCCTTTGTACATGCTGTGCCCTATACCTGGAGCACCCTTCCCTCTGTGTTCACCAAGTTGGCTCCTTTCTTTAGGATTTTTGCACGGATGTCACCTTCTCAGAGAGGCCTTCCCCAATTGTCCAGTCTCAGCGAGATATCACCCTCCTCCACCCATTTTCCCCCTGCCTCCCTTATGTGACTTTCTCTACTGCTCTCATCACTGTCTGGAATTATCTTGTTTGTCTATTCTGTGAGTCCCATCAGGGCAAGGATTGCCTTCTTGTTCACTGTTCTATTCCAGTGCCTCCAAGAAGCCTGCCAGGGAGTAAGC
Source organism: Mirounga leonina (assembly GCF_011800145.1). NCBI lineage: Eukaryota > Metazoa > Chordata > Mammalia > Carnivora > Phocidae > Mirounga > Mirounga leonina. Next base: position 20,120,110 of record NW_023270436.1, on the reverse strand, counting down.
ATTTAGAGTATATTGAAGGAAGGAAGGAAGGAAGGAAGGAAGGAAGGAAGGAAGGAAGGAA
>NW_023270436.1:20058744-20120039 GCF_011800145.1 Mirounga leonina | reverse complement strand
GAAGGAAGGAAGGAAGGAAGGAAGGAAGGAAGGAAGGAAGGAAGGAAGGAAGAAAGGAAGGAAAGAAAGAAGAGAGGCAGGGAGGGAAGGAAGGCAGGACTACACTAGAATAGCTCACAATGCAGATAACTCTCTGAGAGGCACAAACTCTCTTGCCCACTCTGATTAAGACATCCCCAGTATCGGCAACAGCTCCTGGCTTTTTTGTATATGGAAGCATATTGACCCAGGGCCGTAGGGACACTTGGCAGCAATTTGTGTTTGCTTCTCTGATCAATAGGCATCTCGGTGCTCACCCCTAACACAATCCATTGCTGATGGTAATTAATTATAGTGCCTTCCTGTTCTTGCATCTCTTGACCCCTCATGAGGTTCATCCTTGTCCATCCTGTGCTATGGGGAGTTCCAGGCCTATAGCTGATGTCAGAAGGAGCCCTTAAAGTATTTATTTTCTTCTCCTTCTCAGCCTACTGTTTGAATCATACAGGTCTGGACTCTGCCCTGATCTCCCCCTTGGGTTTCGGGAACAGAAACGGAGAGATTGGTGGGTTGGAAGGGACGCTGTTGTGGGGAGGGCACCTTTGTTCCAACCCAACCTCACCTTTCACTCCCTGTGTGTCCTTGGCCCTGTTACTTTCCCTCTCTGGGCCTTGATTTTACTCACCTTCAAAACACGAGGACTCTTAAGGGCCCCCTCAATCCCTGATGCTTTAGTTCTTCAAGTTGAAGATTCTTTACGAACAAGCTCCACACTTTAAATGCCCAGAGGGTCAAGCCATCCTGCCATCTTTCTTTATTGGGCATGCTGTCTATCCCTATAACCTCTGAACATCATCCATTAATTTATTCATTCAACAATCACACATGTATTCAGATACACATCTAACAGACTCTTTCCGGGGATCTGCAGCTGCTGGGTGTACCCCAGCACCAAGCACCTGGTGTGTGCTTAGCCACAGTCATTGTTAAATAAAACACACTCTGTCTCCCTCCCCTTGGTCATTCCATTGGGTGCCCCAAGAATTCTGGGAATAAAGCTCTGTCATCCTTATTATACAAATGAAGAAACTGAGGCACGACAAGGTTAGGAACTCACCCAGGGTCACAGCTAGTGAGTGGCTGAGCCAATCTTTGATCACAGAGCTGTCTGTCCTAATGTTTATCATTTGACCATTCCAACTGGAGATCCCAACCCTAAAATACTCATTTCCTCCACCCCTCTTGAGGGATAGATACCTAAAGGTGCATTTGGCCATATGTCACTGTTTCTCATGAAAGGTAGAAATGCTTTAAAAAGGACAGCGGTTATTACAATAGGGAACCAAAGCCTGGGTGGCTTATGGTTTGGAAAAGTTCACAAACTAGGTCCAATCAGTTGCACCAATTAGCACTGCACCACAGACCCCCTCCTTCTTGGCACCAAAATTCTCTCAGAATCAAAAAGACATATGACCCAGGTCATACGTAAAGAGTCTACGCATCAAATACCATTTACTATGCAAAGCAGATTCCTTTTTCCTAGAATGTGCTGATTTTGAGACATAGAAATACATTCAAATTAACCCCTGAGCTATTCCTCTTCCAAATTCCCCATTTAGGGTTGACTCTTTGGCGCATGATATTACTAATTCACAGCTCCCAGAAGGCATACGGATTACCTTGGACGTGAACAAGGGCTCCACTAATACACCGTTTGATGTGGGGTGGAAATCAGAGCTCAAGGCACAAACTCAAGCTCCCACCCCATGCAACAGCACTGAAGACCCCCCACCTCCCAGGACCTGGCTCCAACCAACTTCACTCATGAACTCATTAAACAAATATTTTTGGGTCACCTACTGTATGCCAGACACTGTTCTTAGTGCTGGAGATACAGCAGTGAATAAAACAGATGAAAGTCCTTACCCTGAAGGGATTTACATTCAAGTGGGAGGGACAGATAACAGCAATAATAAATTAATTGCTTATTAGCACGGGAGAAGTACTATGGAGAAAAACAAAGTATGATCAGGCAGCAACAGTGCTGTGGCGGGGACTGTGATTTAAAATAGGGTTTTCAGGGGCGCCTGGGTGGCTCAGTCGACTAAGCATCTGACTCTTGATTTCGGCTCAGGTCATGATCTCAGGGTGGTGAGACTGAGCCCTGAGTCGGGCTCTGGGCTCAGCACATAGTCTGCTTGAGGTTCTCTCTCCTTATGCCCTTTCCCGCTCTCTCTCTCTCTCTAATAAATGAAGTCTTAAAAAATAAATAAATAAATAAAATGGGATTTTCACAGGAGATCTTGTGAGAAGAAGTTGAACCAAAACTTTATTGCAAGACTACTGAAATGATCCACAGAGAGCTGACCACGGAGGGCCCCATGCACAGCGAAGGTGCAAGAGGAGTTCAGAGTCTCAAAATACTTGGAAAGTAGAGCCCATACTGTTTGCAATGGAGTAAAAAGTAAAAACAAGGGAAGATCCAACATGACTCCAAGGTATTCTGAGACCCTGGGATGGTGGGTTTGTCAATTCCTGCCCTGGACATATCTGTGAATAAAATTGGAGGTGGGGCTGGGCGCCTGGGTGGCTCAGTCGGTTAAGCGACTGCCTTCGGCTCAGGTCATGATCCTGGAGTCCCTGGATCGAGTCCCGCATGGGGCTCCCTGCTCGGCGGGGAGCCTGCCTCTCCCTCTGACCCTCCCCCCTCTCATGAGCTCTCTCTCTCTCTCTCATTCTGTCTCAAATAAATAAATAAAATCTTTAAAAAAAAATTGGAGGTGGGGAATCAGTTCAGATCGGGGCACACCAAGTTTGAAGTGCTTATTCAGCACTTAGATGGAGTTGGCTAGCAGGCCACACACTTTCCCCCACAGATCTGGTACGCCATGAAAATCCATTCTTTGTTCTTTCATGGTCCCTGCTGTGTATCTTTATTCACACAGAGCCTCCACCTGAAGGACCTTCTCCTTTCTCGGCGGGACAGTTCCTACCTTCAATGCTAACTGATCCACGACCCCAAAATGCTACCTTCTCTCTTTAGCAATCCCCTAGCCCATCTTCCTGCAACGCTTCTAGAACTTGCTCTTTCCTGCCTGGGGTGATTAAGAGGAAATATTTAAGGGTTGGGTGGGGTGAGGAGGGAGGCGCTGCCCTCATATCTCATGAGTGATCCACTCTCTCCTCGGGAGTATGTTGACCTGCCTTCTCCCCCTGCCTCCTGAGGACCCCAGCCTCTTCCTGAGAGCCACGGTCCTTTCACAATATGCCTTTATCAATAGGATTCCAATAAACGTTTCAGTTCCGCATATAAATTCCAGAGCCCAGCTGCCCAGCGGAGGAGACCTGCTCAATGAGTAGGCCATAAAGATGTAATAATGCAATTAAAAGGTATGGCCTGTCACCCTCATAAAGCTGGAGATCAATACAAGGGGAGCTAAGGACATCGGGGAGAGGGATCTGGCTTCTCTGCAGCATCTGAAGGATGAGGCAACTGGATGATTCAACAGGACCAGGGAACAAGCTACCGGACCTGGGAGAGGTTACAGCTCCAAACTGGGGTCCCATCTCGGGCCTCTGGCCTCCCTCAGTACGCAAGATGTCAAGAGACCCAGGCTCTGTCTCTAGCTCAGACTCAAGGGCTTTGAGGCTTTGAATATGTGCTTTCAACTCTTCAAACCTCAGTCTCCTCACCAGCAAAATGGGTATAATGATGATGCTTCTTCTTTAGAAGATTATAGAGACAGAACAGACCCAGAGAATTTTAATACTGGAGGGGCCCTGAGTCAAGAGGCTACAAAATCAAATACCTGCAGGGTCCAGACAGACGCATACATGAGGGGGGCAGGTGGGCCAGAGGGAGGGTAGTAGGGAATGGTGGAGACCATGGCAAATGAGCAGGATAAGACTCATTGAAAGGAGGCAGCGCCACCTTTCCCTCCTGCTAACAGCTGCCATGCAGGAATGCTAGCCTAGCATGGCCAGATCTGGCGTGTCAAGAGGAGCAGAATTTGGGGATTTGGAGGTGAGATCTTAGGATTTCCACAACCCTGGGTGAGCACAAAATAATCACATCGGCTGGCAATAGACGGCCCATGCGCTTCCCATTTTTGACCCCTCCTGGGCCAACTCACCTGTGAGTTGACAGGTCTCCCAGTTAATGCATGTCACTCTCTTTTAGCCTGTTTCCATGCATGTTTGCCTAGAATTATCAACTCTGAAAAAAGACAGCCTGAGCTCACCTCCCAGCTCTGCCCTATTGCTGACGGTGTGACCTCAAGCAAGTTACTTTCGCTCTCTGTGCTTCAGTTTCCTCCTTTCAATGGAAAAAGTTAATAACAATTCCTACTCAGAGGATTGTTATGAGGAGTAAATGATCCATCCGCCCCTCAGCCAGTGCCTGGAGAATAAGGAATGACCAGGGCTTGCCCCGAGCATTGGTTATGGTGGATGCATGAGGGTGCTCGGGATGGGAGTAAAAGTTGTGGACTGCTCCACAGTCCCAGAGCTTGCCATAACAATCTGTCATACCTCCCCAAATGTATTTCTCCTCTCCACCCTCAGACCAGAAACCTGGAAGACCACCCTCTCCTCCTTCCCCTGCTTTCCAGTGCCCAGGAGTCACGCTCCTTAATATTCCTTGGGTCTGATTGGTTTTCTCCTTGTGATATTCCTGGGTCTGCTTGCTGCCACCTCCCAGTTCTGCCTCAGTGTCTTTCCTCATTGGTCTTGCTCCCTCCTCTTACCCCTCCATACTATCTCCATTATGGCTTGCCTGAAGGAGCTCTCGAAGACAGACATCCAGCCACATCTTTGCTGAACTCATTTTAGTTCCCAGAATATAACATGCTTTTTTGCCACCTCTATGACTTTGCTTCAGCTGTTTGTCCTGCCTAGAATGTCCTTTCCCATCCCCCCACTTCACCTTTGCTTTGCTTCTACTCTCCTTCAAGATGCAGCTCAAGTCACACTTCCTCCAGACAGCCCTCCCTGATCCTCCAACTGTGTTCAGTGCTCTCTCTGTCCTCTCATCCTTTGCAGTCCCACCTCTGTGCTGGGTTCATCACACTGAATTGTCACCATCTGTTTGCATGACTGTCTTCCTCAGCAGTCTGCCATGTGTGAAGGCAGGAACCCTAATTGACCCCTAAACATCTCCTGTGATTAATACAGAGAAACTGCTCAGAATATGTTTGTTGAATGAGTGAATGAATGCTTGTTGTGAAACTTTACCATGATTACCATTAAGGAGAATATTGTAAGACAAGTTATAAAGCTCATGTCACAAACAGTTCCTGGTAATCTGGGTCATCTAAGATCAAAGCCCCCAGGTCATTTACATGCCTTTGTGAAGGGAATTCGGAACTCACACCCAGAACAAACAAGGACTCTCCAGTGATAACAAGCTCACTACCATCCGAAAGAGCTGCCCATCTACCATGGGCTTCAGTCTGCTAGAGGATGAGAGACACATGGCTCACAAACCCCCTCATCCCAGTCCAATAGCCAGCCAAATACCAGACCTAAGTAAGTAAGAACAGTCTAGACTATCTAGATGCATGAGTAAGCCCAGTTATGATTAGCTGAGCCCAGCCAAGACAAGAAGAACCACCCAGTTGACCTGTAGACTTGAAAGCTATAATAAATGCTTATTATTTGAACCCACTGAGCTTGGGACTATTTGTTACTCGGCAACAGCTAACTGATACATCTTGGGTTTTTTACTTCCTAGCCGTCTGATATTAGGAAAATCACTTTATCTCTCCAAACCTCAGTTTCCCCATTTGTAAAAGAGTGGTGATGATGATGATAATGATAATATCAACCCACCAAGGTCTTTGTGAAGATTAAGCAAGAAAATACATTCAAGGCTAGTAGCACAGTACCTGGCATATGGTGAGTACTCAATACATGTTGATTTCTTTCTTCCAGAGAGCCATGCTGTAGCCTTGGTCTACCAAGAGATTAGAGGATGTGTGGTTTGCTCCCAGGGATCATTTCAGAAAGACCTGTAATTCAACTGAGGCTAGACTAATAGGTCTTGGAATTCCGAATCCAATCTTTAGTTGTTCCTGGATTCCTCTTGAGCCCCTGGCCTATGGGCCAGGCAAGGCAGGGCAGTGCCAGGGCAGGCATCCTCGATGCTGGCTAAGTTCAGCAGTGCAGTTTGCTCTGCTTGCCGGAGCTTGCATGTTTACATACATCCCATAATTACCATCTGCACAGCCAGCGGCATTTGTTGCAAATGGGCCGTTTCCATCTGCTGAAGCAATTTCCTCAGAGGAATTTGCATTGATCACTTTTTTATGCAAAGCTTTTGTATAGATCATTTTTCCCCCCAATGGTTTTTAATAGGTCTAAATATTTGAAGGGCAGGGAGGGGCCTCAGAAGGGAGGAGGTTGGGGGCCAGGGAGAGTTTGGGAGGGGGTGGGAGGAGATGGGGGAGGTTGCTCTTTCACAAAACCCCACCTATACTCCTCATCTGCAGCGACCCAAGTCAACCACGGCTCAGGACCCCAGCACAGGCAATGCCATTTCAAATATTTATCGTTTGCCTTTATACTTGAGCTGGTAGCTCATGGTTAATGGAGAGGCCTCAGAATGAAGAGAAAATGGGGCGTGGTAATTAGCCAAGCAACTGGTGACTCCAGCTCAGAGCTTCGTACCTGAGAGGACCAGATGGACGATTTTGCATATTTTTGACAGCTGTAATGAACAGGGCAGCTCCGTATTGATTAAATGTCTGGGAAATTAGTGCAACCCTCTGGAGCTTCATTATTTACTATTTCTGCTCAAATTCTCAGCAAAGTTTACACAAGCAGAAGTCTGCAGTAAGAAAAGGGGAAAAAGAGGGGACAGTTGAATGAGATGATTAATGCTTTATGGGGTCCCAGCCCAACAGATGCAGAATGGAGGGGTGGCTGTGGTTTTGACATTGAGCTCCTGGAGGAAAGAATTTTGGTTGATTCATTTCTGCATTCCCAGTGACCAACATGGTACCTAACACAGTAGGATCTTAGGAAATGACCAGCCCTGGACAGAGCATTTGACTAGAAATCAAAATCTAGGTTCTGGACTCATGCAGAGATTTGGGTTTCAAGAGGCAGACGATGGACTGTGCCTTTCAAATTGATGAAGTCACATCCTTGAAAATATAACTCTAAGCCTTTAGTAAACAACAACAACAATGAAATTCATGTGCGAGTAACTACACATCCTTCATGACACTCAGTGGCTAAGGAATGCTGAAGAAATAAAATAAAACTCCTCTAAACATGCCCCAAAAAGGTTCAGGTGGAGTTTTTCAAAGAATGATCTGCAAAACACCTGCAATAAAATCACTTGGGGAGTTAATTACAAATGCAGATTCTTCGGCTCCCCCATTAGAGAAAAAAACTATTCCCACACTTGTTAAAGATTGTGAGGAAGACTTTATTCTGTGGGGGTTGGGGGTGGCGACTACAATAGGTATTTTTGCAATAAGAGAGAGAGATCAGGCTCAACTCTGAAAGAATACAATAAGAAAAAGTGAGAATTTATATGTAAGGAGCAGAACAGGGGGAGGGAGACCTGTAAATGGAAAATTACAAAAGATAGGGTAATTCTTTGCTATGCTGACCTAATAGGATTCTTGCTTAAGGCAGGCCATGGTGTTGAGATATCAGGGGTAAAGCGTGAGGAATTTGATTAGATATCAAGGGTGATCAGACCAAGGGTGGGGGATTTTTGCTGAACTGACTCAGCAGGATATTTGCTAAAGCTGGAATAAAAGGGCCAGGAGAGAGTCCAAGGTCAGGGACTAATCAGAAAGCAGACTCAGAGGAGCCTGACCAAGTTTGGTCAAAGAAAGAGAGTTTTTGTCACTCTTCAATAATTAGCAGGCTAAATAAGCTCCTAAGAGGATCTGATATGCTAAACGTGGAGGATCACTGTAGGCTCTACACTCCTGCATTAGAATCCTAGCCCTGCCTCTTACCAGTCATGTGACCTGGATGGGTCAGATTTGCCCAAGTGAAAGGCCTTGGAGTTGTCCCTGGTGCTGCTCTGGGCTTTGGCATCTCATTCTACGAGTTTATTTTTCCCACTCTAACTCATGATCACTCTCCATTCAGCACCATATTCTGTCCCTTTCCTGGTGTCTGGTCTCCTGTGCATTGCCTCATGCTAGAAAAACATGCTCTGAACCTCCTCTATATGCTTACACGCTTTTCTTCAGCCTTATAGAGCTCTCTCCTATTTGTCCCACCTGTCTGACCAAACTTCTCCTAATACCTCTTGGTTCCAGTCTTTAGAAGATGTATTTATTTCAACAGAACTTCAATGCCTCCATCAGGAGAAGAGAGAGAAGACCTGGGTAAGAATTGAGGAATCAGACAGATACAGAAATTGATTTAAGTGAACTCTGTCTACACTTTTTTTCCTTTTTATATTCACAGAGGTGAATCAGGTCTTGACTAGCATTGTAAGTCTTAAAAAAATGTTGAAAAAAATGGAAGAAGGATAGACAGATTTAATACATGACAGATTTGATGATGAGGATGATGGTGATGGTTCCATTTTGTCACAAGCCCAACAAATATTTACTAACTTATGTCACTGACTCCTGAAGGTATTTGTACTTGAGACTCTGGTTTATTAGCTGGATGAAGAGATGGATGGATGGATGGATGGATGGATGGATGGATGGATGGATGGATGGGTGGGTGGGTGGGTGGAAGGATAGATAGATGGTTGGAGGGATGGATAGATGGTTGGAGGAATGGATGGATACATGGATGGATGCCGGATGGAAGAAAGGATGGATAGATGGATGTAAAGAAGGACAAAAAGGAGGGATGGAGGATGAGAGGAAAGAAAATGAGATGTACAAGGAAAGAAAAGCAAGAGAATGAGGACTAGAGAAAGAAAAGAAAAATGGAGAGAGGAAGGAGACTATAAATTCTATTGTGCTGTAAACACTCATCAAGCAAGACTAAGAGAAAATGAAGTAAATTCTTCCAATACATCATGGAATATTACTGTACTTCATTTACTTTCCCTCCAATTAGGTAAAAAGCCTATTCTATTAACAACTACCCTTGCAGATCCAGACAAAATTAACTCCTGGTGCCTCATCCTGGCAGCAGGGCAATTGATTCTTCCCCCTAATCCGTTTATTTCATTAGCGATACATTTATCTGGTACATGCATTTTGCCACGCTGCAGCAATGAAATGGCCCTGCAAGGTGTGGGGCATGGGGGAGCGCTTGGAATATTAACCAAATCGCTATTACCACCATGGCAGTGCTTAAAGATCATATGTAAATCAAATGTCAGGGGAGAAAATTGTAGCGAGGGCTGTCAGGAAACAATTTAGCAGTGGTTAAAGGCACAGCTCATGGCTGGGTGAATTGTGAACTTTGCAAATGGAAAACCAAGCCAGCTTCCACCCTGGGAGCTGATGAGACTCAAAGAAAAAAGGGTGGAGAGGCCGAGAAAGTGTTGGATATTTGTACCCCACAAAAAGGAAAACAAACAAAAACACATTCACTTTTAAATGTCCACAGCCTGCTGTTATGGTGAGTTCCCACGGAAAGTGAATTTGACCCATTGAAGAGTTTCACCACCATTTCTGCCCTGTTCACCTAGAAAGAGAGTTTAATTACATGGAAGAAAGCAGTTGTTTAACAAAAAGCTGCGTGGGCTGCTCTTCATTCCCAGACTTCTAGAAATTGGTTTCCATATTGCAAAACAGATGATGATGATGGTAATGATGATGGTTTATTCTCACATGCCCCAAGAATGTGTGGCCTGTAATGCTCTTCTTGGGAATTTATCCTTGTGAGTTGAACGTGTGTGTGTGTGTGTATGTGTGTGTACAATGATTGGGAGGGTATTTTGCCAAGGTTCGGTCACAGCTCAAGGCATTTCAAGCAGGAAGGGATTTAATCCAGGGAGTTAGTAGCTTCCATAATTGCTGGAAAGACAGAGGAAACAAAGCCCAGGAAATCTCCCCAAAACTCCAGAAGCACAGGAATCACAGGGAGTAGTCATGGGAATTGTTAACTGCACGTATCCTGGGGGTGGACAATTCCCAACGTTGACGTCGAAGCCACCCACAGAACCCATGCCTTCTCTCTGCCAACACCTTGCACCTGCTTGCAGGTCCCTCTGGGTACTATGGCTTCTCCTTCCTCCCCCTCTTTAAGAGTTCATGAAAGGCCTCCTCCTTCTTCCAGGCACACCCCCCCCCACCAACACCTCTATAAATTGCATTTCAGGGAAAGAAGTTTGCTTTGCAACACAGATCCTTACTCCAGCACCCGAAATGAGACTTCAAGAAAATCGATTCAGCATTCTGAGCCTCGGATTGCCAGTTCTGAAATGGGCTTCATAATAGCCAGTCAGAACAGACATGTCGCCAGGACAAAGTATAAAATATCTAGGTACATGGCACATAGTAGGTGCCCAATCAGTGGTCGATTGGCTTTTTGCCCTTTTCCTTTTACCCTTGCATCTCCCTGGGAGGTTAATTTGAAACCAATTTCCTCCATAGAGATATTGCCAGGGCACATGGAGCAAATTCCCAGGGTTCCGGGTTCCCCTGGGAAAAGTCCTGCTTTAAAGAAAGCCATTAAGGATTTAATTTCTTATCATCTTCCATTCCAACTAGCCAGAGTGTTATGAATAATATCCTATTAGCTGGAGACATTCAAACAATCACCCGTTAACATGTTCTTACGGCGAAATGATGAAGCGCCCTCTGAAATCACAGCGCTTATCTGCGGCCCACTCAGCAGGCACTCCATCACGCCCACCAACGACACTTCTTGTATTGCTGTCTTGGATTCCAACTAATCACTAAGGGAGGCGGGCGGCGGGAGAGCTGGGAGCCTCCCTTGTCTGCAAGGCCAAGCCTGCACCCTGGTCTGCCCCCATGGCAGAGGGCAGAGGGCCTGATCCAGACATAGGCTGGAGCACCTTCTTGAGACATAACCATTCAACAAATCACAAACGCATAGAGATTTCGGCAATAGGGAGACCATGTCAGTAGAACCCCAATTATGAAATGCATCAAGCCAAGAATGGGCGAGAAGAGAGAGAATTGCAGAGGGGAGTTATTTAAAGAAAAAAATAAATGAAACAGGTAAAATTGAGACATCAACTTTCATGCTAGAAAAGCCCCTAGAGATTGGCTATTGCAGTTTTTAATCCCCCTGACTCCCCGCTGAGAAATGTGTCCCATAGAGGCTCAGCCCAGCAAAGCGTTCTCCGGCTGTGAACTTGAGGGAACACTGAGTAATTGGGGTTCATTTTGCGGCTTTAAAGTCCACGTCACATGCTAGGGGCCCCAACCCACCCTGCAGGAAAGACACCCATTTAATGTGATCAGTACAACGCTTGCCAAACCTGTTTAAGCACACAAACCCTCCTTTTGTCCCTGCAGCACCAAAAATATTCCTTGGTAGCATTGAGGCTTTCTGTGAGCTACTAAGCATACGTTTTCTTGGTTTTTGTAGTCTCTCTTATGAAAAGGGATTTCCTCCCCGCCATGTTCATACTGGTTTGAGAGCAAGTAGAAGTGTGATGTATATTTCACAAGCTGGTTCCTTTCGAAAACCTTGAACGGTGATAATGACCCACTGAGCTCTGCTACAAGGAAGGAGCGAAGAATGTTAGCAGGTGCTGTGTTCCTACTATGTGCCAAGCACTTCGGAAGTGTAATTTTACTAACCCTCACAATAATCCTATGTAGTGCATACCATTATGCCCCCTTTACAGATGAGAAAACTGAGTCCAGCCTGCCTGGCTGAAGAAGCTAATCTCCCTGAGCCAGTGTTAGCCCATGTCCAGAGTCCAGGCCCAGAGCACCTGTGCCTGTCACAACCACACCCCTTAGTCTTTTGGGGTGCTGGGACCCTCTTGAAGGATATGATGAGTCTGGGTGTTCAATTGTAGAGGATTCGTGGGCTCACTAGGGCCCAGAATTAAGGCTACCTATGATTCTGCCCTGCTGAGATCATGGGCAAGAAATCCGAGGTGAGTATTTGGGCAAGACCCCAATCTTCCTGATTTTGGGGTGCAATGGCTCAAAATGCTTCGCTAATCCCCACAGGTAACTTATAAATTCTTACTGATATTGTACCCACTCTACAGATGGGCAAACTGAGGCTTGGGACGGTGCCTTAACTTGCCAAGAAGTGAACTCATTTAGAGCTCAAGAGAGACAAAAAATATCTTGTGAACAAGGGACGCTCTAAGAAGGACAAATGGTCATTTTTGAGCACCTTTTGTATGGCCTTCCAGACTAGAGCTCCTCAGTTGGTCCTCACAGAAATTAGAACCAAGCGGGCAAATTGCCTCCCATTTTACAGATGCTGATACTGAGGGCAGAGGTTTTAAGTGCATCCTCCCAGGTCACAGCAGGGTCAGATCTGGACCCGCTGCTGTCCCCAGCCCAAGGCTGTCGTCTTTCCTCTCCCCTTCCCTCACCTGCCTAAAGAATTCTGGTACTCTTCTTATTCTCAGTACTGTGGATATGGAGGCAACAGGGGATCAGGCGCCTGGCACTTGGCAGGTCGGAGAGAGGGTTGCTCAAGGAAGGATGCTCCTATTTAGGGGCACTTCCATGCTTAAGTGCTTCCCTTCCCGTTCTCTCTGACCTTGGGTGGCTGCCACTGCCTTAAATGCACAGTAATACACTCTCAGTCACTGTTCAATGCCCAGGGGAATGGTTTAAGGCCCTCCACTGGAGTGAATATTTTTATGCAGGCTATAATTTCTTTTAAGACCTTCACAGCGTTCCTGCAGCCTCCACCATGCCCCGTCCTCTGGAGAGAAAAGCCACTTTCTAGTGAGGGGAACCGTGAGCTTCAGACAGAAGAGCCCAGGCTGAGCTGTCCCTGGGCTGAGGGCAGGGTTTGCTTTTTTATTGCCTTCAGTTTTGCCCCCTAAAATCCATCCCTGGTAATAATAATTATGGCCAAATTTATAGAGCGCTTACTACGTGCCAGGCCTCCTGTAGAGTCAAGAATCTTCTTGACAACAGAGAGGATGGAGTCCCATTTTACAAATGAGTGCCTGAAGCACAGAGAAGGCAAGGACTGTGTGATTTGCCTAGGTACACGGCAAGAAAGGGGGAAGCCAGACTAGAAACCTAGGGAGTCTGGGTTCTGTGTATAATACCATCCAGCTGGGGGGAGGGGAAGATGGCGGAGGAGTAGGAGACCTGGATTTCGTCTGGTCCCAGGAATTCAGCTGCATAGGGATCAAACCATTCTGAACACCTACGAACTCAACAGGAGATAGAAGAAAAGAATAGCAACAACTCTCTGAACAGAAATACCGTCCAGCAACCAGGAAGATCACTGCAAAGAACAAACCCAATCATGTCACTCTCAGCTCAAAACCCTCCAGTGGCTCCCTATCGCCCTTGGGCTGGAAATCAAATCCTTTCCCACTGTGTCTCCAGGCCCTGCCCACCTCTCTGTTCTCCATTTGCCTCACAGCATGTTGCTGCACTGGCCTTTTGCGTTCCTAGACAACCCCCTCCCCGAAACACACACACTCTTGATCTTGCCACAGGACCTTTGCACCAGCTATTTTTTCTGCCTGGAGTACTTGCAGCCACCCACCTTCAATCTGCCTCTACCTGGTTAACTCCATCTTGTCCAAACACCACCTCCTCAGGGAAGCCTACCCTGGTTATTTCCTTTTTGCTAGAACGGCCACATTTCTACTTGTACATTTGTGTGTGTGATGATTCGACTCGAATCTGTCCCTTCATTTAGACTGTCTGTGCCAGGAAGGCAGAACCACGATTATCTTGTTCACTGCTATTTTCCTGGCTCCTGGAACTATGGTCATCCAAAATATTTGCTGAATGACTGAATGAACACATAAATGAATGAACGCATGAGTGAATGAATAGACATAAGGACAGAACAAAGAGTCCAAGTTGGCAGAGTAAGTCCTGTAGGGCCGAGACTAGAAGAAGACAAGTGAGGCACTTACTGACAGCACAGAATTTAAGGGGCACTAAAAAACTCAGTAATCAAGATGAATGTTCTAATGCAGTATTTTAAAAATTCTAATTTAATCAAACAAAAACCCATGGGTGAACAAAGTCCAAAAATCTTAAAGCGCTGTGCAGAGTCACATTAGAGCCTGAGGCAAAAGAGAAACTCAGGAATACTGATGGTGTCTTTGCTTAAAATTTTCTTATTTAGTTCATCAGAGATTTGTTTGCATTGACTTTCATTTAGAAACAGATACTTCATGGAAGTGTTTCTTTAATCTCCACTACTGGGTTTTTTGGTATTCCCTTAAATTTTGTGTCCAAAGCTTGCCTTGCTCTAGTCCTGGCTTGCTTCCTCCCATCCTTGTTTTGCAACGAGACAGCTCTGCGACCTCAAGCAGAGGACCTCTGGTCCTCTGTTTCCTCATCAGTTAAGATGGAGTGATCAAGATGAGGTGGCCCACAGTTGGTGCCTTCATCTCTGAGATGGTGGTCATGAACACTAAGTGCAGGCCGCAGGGCCTTTGCACTTGCAGTTTCTTTTGCCCGGAATACTCCATGAACCCATAAATGGCAGCTTCCCAATTCGTGGCATCATTTATATTACATGGGTGAGGGAAGTAAAGCTTGGGGGTGATGGGTTGCTTCCAATTACAGATTTTGGAAGGTATGGCGCTGGGTGTTGGATCTTAAATCTCATGTTCTCCACCATCTCTCTGAGCCCAACTGCTCTCAGTGAGCAGAAGCAGGGCCTGAGAACAGAGCAGGGAAGAGCATATAATAGCAAGCAAGGGGTGGAGATAGGACTGAAACAAAGGTCTCCTGGTTTCCAGCTCAGGCACTTTCCTCAGCCCCATTATGCACCTGGAACTTGCTAAGACCTTTGAAGGCTTTTTGCAAGGCCAAACCCAGAGACCAGGTGACCATGTAGCTCAGCAATGGGGGCATTTGAGGCATTGTCCAATGGCCAGCCACTGGGGGGGTCCTACCTTCATGGTGGTCTCACACTTCATGCATCCCAGAATCCTCTCTTCTCTGACCTCATACAGCTACCCATGCCCTTCTAGAAGCATGGACAGTGAAAAGGAGGAACAGAGGTTCTCCCCAGAAAATGCTCTTTGGGCAAATCCTTGAAAGACAATCTCCTCCCCAACTCCTCCGTTCACTCTGTTACCAGCAGAAGAAAAGTATTGTATACGTAGTTAAACCCAGTTGAGCAGAGGTGGACTTGAACTCAGCTGGGAAAGTCACTCCACTTCTGTGTCACACCATTTCTTTGTCAAACATATAAAGGGGCTGGCATAAGAGTGACAGAAGGCCATGGATTCATTTATGCACCTACATATGTATTTTCATTTTTTGTATAAATGGGGTCATTTCCTATACACTCTTCTGCAAATATATATAATATTGCTTCTTGGGTATCTTAGTGTCGGGGCTTAAGAATGCAGGCTTTAGAGATAGATCACCCAGTCTGAATCTCAGACCTGCAAACTGCTGGTTGGACAAACATCCAAATGTCAACTTTCCTCAATGTCCACATCTATAAAATGGGAGTGTTGATAACGCACATGGTATAACTAAGAAAATTAAGAGATGGATTTCACGGAGAGTGCCTAACCCTTGGTAAGGGCTCAGTGGACACTGGCTAATATTATTCCAAACACCAATTTTGCTTCTTTTTTTGGCTTTTGCAAAGTATTCCAGAATGCGCTTAACCTTTATCCTGTTGATCCTGTTGACGGGCATCTAAGCTGTTTTCCGATCTGCCATCGGACTGCATGTGAAACTGGGGGATGCAGGTTCCACTTGCCATTGTTCACAACCATTATTGCTAAGAAATTGAATGGTTACAAGGCAGGGAATATGAAGGGGAAGGTTTGTTTTGTCCGTACCGTGTTGATGTTTTACAATGAGAATGTAGCCGTCTACTGCTTATAAGAAAGGGGGAAAAATAAAAAGAAAGAAAACAAAAGATAGAGAAAGAAAGAAAAAAGGAGGAGGGGAGGGGGGAGGGAAGTTAGAAAGGCTGGGAAATGTGGTATAAAATACCAGGCATGAGATCTGGAATTTACCAGGTGTTCCCCAAAATGGTAGCAGTTATATTGTATCATCAATCCCGTGGAGATCATCGTGATTCCAGAATTATTTGTCTGACCAATCCAAGAAAGTCAGACCCCAAAAAACTTTTCAGATGCAATATTTTGTGGAGTGAAAAGACTGGCAATGTGTGTGCATGCATGTGTGTGCATGCATGTGTGTGCATTGCATGCGTGTGTGTAGGTCTGTATGTGTGCATCCTGTGTATGTGTGCATGCCAATATGTGTGCGCATGCCTGCATGTATCTGTATATTTGTGCATACAGGTGTGTCTCTGTGTGTTTATGCATGCATGCTTGTGTGCGTGTGTGTCTACATGTGTGTGTGGTGCATTGTGCACATCTGAATATGTATGTGTACGTGTGGATGTGTAAGAGTGTGTGTCCTTACATATGGGTGCACATTCATGTGTGTGTGTATGTGTGTGTGTTTCCTCTTTGGTAGATGAGAAGCCCAACAAATGAGGTGATGAATAATGGATGTGCAATAGTTTTGAGCACCGCCCGTCCCTGTACACACGTAGTAAGAGAGTGTTAACATTCATGTCCAGAATGAAAAACCATCTTGATTGATCTCCCCCACACCTTCCCTTCTCCCTTTGCTTTGCTTAAATTCTCTAATTGTCAGCTCTGGCCACACAAAGAGCTGTGGATCCCAGCAGCACATAACCTTCCCTGACCGAGTCAGTTGAGAGAGCCAAGCTTTCTGGTTGACGGAAGATCGCCTCTCTTTAATTACCGTTTTGAAAATTACATTTTGGATAGAAATCTCTGCAAAATGTACTCTGTTCTTTGATAGCTTGGACAGGGGCCCTTGAACTAAATCTCAAATCTGTCCTTATGAGCATCACTTATTTTCCAGTGAGAGATGAAAGGCTCTACACACAGGTAGGGGCACTTGCCCTTCCACAAGGCGGCCCTGGACCACTCACGTTGCAACATCAGTGAGACTTCTTCTCAGCAGCCCTTTTCCTCCCTAGCCACTAAAGCATCACGGTCACCTTTATCTGCTTTTGCCTGCCAGGTGTTTGCTTCCTTCTTCCCTTTCTTTTGTTGCATCCAACCTGCAGACGAGGTTAGCTAACTGCTTTTATTAGTATTGTGCACAAAATCAGGGTAACTAGGCTCTGAGTGAGAGTCAAGAGTTGCTGGTTAAGATGAAGGATTTAGGGGTGTCTGAGTGGCTCAGTCGTTAAGCATCTGCCTTCAGCTTAGGTCGTGATCCCAGCGTCCTGGGATCGAGCCCCGCATCGGGCTCCCTGCTCGGCCGGGAGTCTGCTTCTCCCTCTCTCACTCCCCCTGCTTGTGTTCCCTCTCTCTCTCTCTCTCTCTGTCAAATAAATAAATAAAATCTTAAAAAAAAAAAAAAAAGATGAAGGATTTAGAACTTTAAGATCCTTGCTCTTATTGGCTGCTGGGTGGACAGTAAGAGTCCTGGTACCCAATTAAAAGATTGCTGGACCAGCCTGCACAAAGGTTCCATCTGCTTGATGCATTCATTCATTCATTCATTCATCACAGTTTTGTAGAGCTCCAGCTTCATGCCAGATGTTGTTCTCAGCACACAGACTCAGGGATTCCAGCAGCTTTCTGGATAGTTGAAGTTTCCAGAGAGGTGAGCCGTGAATAGCTGAGGTGTTGCTGAATAAGACATGTGACCATCCCTTAAGATATACCCAGTGGATACACAAAGGTATATGCCAACACTCAGAAACACACACATATACACACATGTATATGTCTGCAAACATGCACACACAAACATGAGGCAATGCATTCGAAAGGCTAAGTGTGAGGTGGGGCAGCAAGGCATTTGGGGCATCTGGGCGGGTTGGAGTGGGACAGGGAGGTCCCTTGGTACCTCATTATCACCTCCTCTATTTCAACTGAGACTTTCATGCCCAAGGAACCAAGGGGAGTGTCAGGAGACCTGGGACTTAGGCCCTGTATTGCAGATGACTCTCTGCACAACTGTGATCTTTTCTTTTCTTTTTTTTTTTTTTTTGCATTCTTTTATTGCAATATAATTGACCTAATATAACATACAGGTGAAGAGTATAGCATAACGATTGATGTATTGCGAAATGAATGTCATCACCACACAGTGACAATTTTTTTCTTGTGATGAGAACTTTTAAGAGCTACTCTCTTAGCAATTTCTAGATATACAATACAGTCTTATTAACTATAGTCACCATGCTGTACGTTACATCCCCAGAACGTATTTATTTTATAACTGGAAGTTTGTACCTTTTGACCACCTTCACTAATTCTTCCAACCCTCCAGCCTCCACCTCTGGCAACCCCACCAATCTGCTCTCTATGAGGTCAGTTTTGTGGGGGGTTTTTTTGTTTTTTTGTTTTTTTAAGATTGCCCATATAAGTGAGATCAGACAGTATTTGTCTTTTTCGGTCTGACCTATTTCACTAAGCATAACGCCCTCAAGGTCCATCCATGTTGTCACAAATGGCAGGATTTCCTTCCTTTTTATGACAATAATATCCCATTGTATGCATATGCATCTTCTTGATTCATTCATCTACTGATGGACACTTGGGCTGTCTCCATGTCTTGTCTATTATAAATAATGCTGCAAAGAGCATGGGGGTGCAGGTATCTTTTTGAGATAGTGATTCTAGTTTCTCTGGATAAATACCCAAAAGTGGAATTGCCAGATTATAGGGTAATTCTATTTTTAACTTTTTGAGGAACCTTCGTACTGTTTTCCAGAGTAGCTGTACCAGCTTGCATTCCTACCAGCAGTGCACGGGGGTTCCCTTTCCTCCACGTCCTCGCCAACACTGGTTATTTCTTGTCTTTTCGATTCTAGCCATTCTGACAGGTGTGAGGTGGTATCTTGCGTGGCTTTGACTTGCATTTCCTGGATGATGAGGGATGGCGGACACCATCTCGTGGACCTGTCCACCTTTTGTATGTCTTCTTTGGGAAAATTCCTATTCCGATCCTCTACCCTTATATTTTTTCTCATTTGCTGCATTTATCGTATTCATTTGCATCCATAGTTGTCCTCTGAAAATTTTGCTTTTCAAATCAGAGTTTTTATGTGTTTTCCAGTTTTCCTGAGATGTAATTGACATACGTCACCGTGGAAGTTGAAGACACCCAGCATAACGGTTTGAATCACATATGCTGTGAAATGATTGCCATAGCAAGTTTAGTTACCATCCATCATCTCATATAGATACAATTAAAAAAAAAAGAAAGTAAAAAAGAGAAAAAAATTTTTTCCTTGGGATGAGAATTCTTAGGATTTGCTCCCATAACAATGTCCCCATGTGTCACACAGCAGAGTCGCTACGGGCATCATGTCAAACGTTCCATCCCTAGAACTTGTTTCTCCTGGAACTGCAAGTTTGTACCTTTTGACCTTCTCCCACTTCCTCTTCCCTGTCTTTCCTACTCTTTTTTTTTTTTTTTTATCAGATTATTTGTGACCTGAAAAAAAGCCCTTTCCCCAATCTGGGTCTTGGTTCCCCAACTTGATAGCTGGAGCTCATTTGAGTTAAAGCACTCTAAATCTTCTGATTCTGATAATATAATTGATCATACTAATCTTGCATTGAGTGCTTGCCACATCCTAAGGGTCATACGTGCATTTCCTTTAATCCTTACTTTAACACAATGAAGCAGATGCTTTCCCATTTTACAGATGAGCAAACTGAGGCTTTAGGCAATTAAGCGGCCTGTGCAGAGTCATGCAGCTAATTAGTGTCAGAGCTGGAACCCGGACCAGGCACTCTGCCCCAGAGCCCACGTTCTTAACCACCAGTATGCTGCATTTCTAACATCCTGTCCTTGTTCTGGAGTTCCATGTTCACAACCTTTCATGCCCTTCTGAGTTTCCCCAGGCCTCCTGCTTAGGACCTTTGTCAGCAACATCTCAGAGCTCATGGGGGTGGGGGGGGGGAGTGTGGGACAGAGGGAAGGGGAGAGCCAGGGCTCAGAAGCCTTGGTGCTCCTGACAGGCTGGCACCCCGAGATCCCCAGACCCAGTTCCCTTGCACGTTCATCTGGCACTGGCTGGCAGATGGGTACGCTGGCCAGTCCTGCCAGCTTGCCAGCTGGCTTGGAGCACCCAGGGGCTGGCACCTTGGACACTCGGATGGGCTGCCGGCCCACCTCCCCCAGCCTTGCAGCTGGCAGTGAGGAGCAGATGGGCCGACCGGCCGGGCCGTTGGCTCTCCAGTAAGCTGCCAGCTGGCTTTGCCGCGCCTGGTGCCTTGGCACCTCTGGGCTGGCATCGGTGGGCAGGAGGGCTGACATGCTGGCTTCCTATGGATGCGCACCTGGCACAGACAACAGAGAGGAGGGTTCCTCGGCCCCCTCCTGGCTGCCCCCTTAAATGTCCAGGGACCTCGTCCAATGGTGGCTGAAGCCAGAACCCACCTGCCATCCCCCGGAAGAGTCTGCAGTGGGAACAAGCTCCCTCTCCCACATTTTCTATTAACTGTGTTGATTTTCACAAGCCCTGGCCTCCCTGGGATGTGCTACATTCCTGCCCTCTGACTCCCAACATTCTCACCTGCTAGGGAAGGGGTGTCCCCCAGGCCCCACCAGCTCCTCTCTGCCTCCCTTGGAGTCTGGCCACCTGTCTTCGTTCAGTTTGGCTACTTTGGAGGCTCGGCTTCTGCAGCTGCCAGAGGACCCACCCCTCGAGGGCCGGGATTCCTGTGAAATGCTATGTGAAAACCCAGAAGATGTGGGTTCCAGGCCCGGCACACCCCCATGTGTGCTGTGAGAATCTGGACATGCACCTCTCCCTCTCTAGGCCTTGGTTTTCCCATCACTTCTTTCTCATCTCTCACTCCAAAGTAAAGAGGTTGGAATAGAGTAACATCTCATCTTGGGGTCCCTAGATAAAATTCCCTGGGATCAAGACCCCTGACTCTAGGCACAATCTCGTGTGTTTGGGTGGTGTTATGGATTGTGTCCCCCCAAAAGATGTTGAAGTCCTACCCCCCCCAGGACCTGTGAATGGGATCTTATTTGGAAACAGAAGACCAGGTTAAGATGAAGTCATTAGGGTAGCCCTAATCCAACATGACTGTGTCCTTATCAAAGGGGAAATTTGGACACAGAGATAGACACACATAATGGGGAGATCACGTGAAGACACGGGGAATCCAACTACAAGCCGAGGAACACTGAGCCCCCAGAAGCCAAGGGAGAGCCCTGGAACCAATTCTCCCTCACGGCCCTCAGAAGGAACCAACCCTGCTGACGCCTCAACTTCAGTCTTCCACTTTCTGGAACTGTGAGACAATGAATTTCTGTTGTTCAAATCCACCCAGTTTGTGGTCCTTTGTTACAGCAGCCCGGGCCATGAATATGGGTGGGGATAAAATTTTCTAGAAAACTCTCACCCATACATTTCCTCAGGTTATCAAAAGGGCTTCTGACCCACCCCACCCTACTCAGACCATTAAAGTCCTTTCCTATCCTGATATTCTAGAATTCTGCATAATGAAGGGTACGGAAGAGATAAGCATGACAGCGGGTCTGGCTCTCCAGAGGATGCTTTATTCAGGCAAACTGAATTCATTACCCATGATTTCAGATTTGAAGGAACTTAATCAAGACTAAAGACCAGCTCCTTTTTAATATCTAGCTTTGGATGTGATATCAGAAGACCTTGGTTCAAACCCCTGTCCCCCTGTTTTCTGGATGAGAAACTGATTAAGCCTGGAGAGCTGCCAACAGAAAGGCAAGTGAAAATATGAATCAAGCAACTTTAAAAATTAATATCTTCTCGTCCTGTCATTCCACTTCTGGGCATCTATCTGAGGCTCTGTGTCAGATTATAGAAAAAGTTTTATTTACAAAGGCATTTATTGAAGCAATTGGTTTATAAATTTGAAAAACCAAGAAGGAAAGAACTATCCCTGAATGGGGTTTGGTGGTTTAAGATACTGTCAGCCACAGGGAATAGGCACCTGACTTGGATACCTGACAGGCTCAGGATGTCTGTTATCTCACCTTGTGGGAAGCCCAGGGGGAGAGTGCACTGATGAGAGGCCTCCAGGGGTCTGCATCTGCTCTGCTGCCTCCTTCCCTGAAAGCTGGCTTTGTCCCTGGGATGGCTCTCCTCATGGACACAAAATAGTTGCAGAGCTCCTGGCATCACTCCCAGATCCAGCCACCTGCAGAGAAAGAACAGGAGCATTGTCTCAAGAATGTTTTCTTGTAAATGTCAAGCAACCTTTCCCAGAGCCCCACACACCCCCCAGCAAACTTTTTTTGGAACTTATTGCCTGTGGTTGGGTTGTGTGCCCAGATCTTACCCAACTCTGAAAGAGAGATGATCTCTGATTATTGGCATAATCAGTCAGGGCCTGCTTGTGAGCTTGGAGATGGGACTGGCTCCAGACAAGGTGGTGAACTTGGACTCTATCGGAAAGGAAGAGGTAGGGGTCGGAACTGAATGTCTGGTAGGCAATCAACAGGGAGATGATTCACCATAGGTGTGTTAGTCACTAGTTAGTAGATTAGTAGTAATTAAAAAGTTAGAATTACATTAAAAAGGCAAAATAACAAACAGGTGTAGAGTCTGAAACATACATGACAAGAGCTGGTATCATCAATGAGAATGCATTCTTGCAAATCAGGAAGACCAACACTCCCATATGGCTGGCTAGCATGAATATGTAAATGAGATACAAATAGGCACTGGTTCAGGGAAAAAAATAAAGTTGATATCACTGATAATCAATACACTTTGCCTGTCAACCTGGCCGGGTATATAGAAAATCACTGCTGCATTTTTGTGGAAACAGTCACTCAAATGCATTGTTGGTAGGTGCACAAATGGGTACAGTAAGTTGGCCTTGAGATCGTACCCATTTTATTTTTTTAACTGAAGCAAGATTCACATAACGTAAAATTAAGCATTTTAAAGTGGGCAGTTTGGTGGCATTTAGCACATTCACCATGTTGTGCGACCGTGACATCTATCTAGCTCCAAAGCATTTTCATCACCCCCAAAAGAAACCCCTGTGCCCACTAAGCAGCCACTCCCCATTCCCCTACCCCCTCTAGCCTGACACCCACCAACCTGCTTTCTGTCTCTCTGAATTTTACCTATTCTGGATTTTCATATAATGGAATCATGCAACCCGTGACCTTCTGTGTCTGGCTTCTTTCACTCAGCATCCGGTCTTCTAGGCTCATCCATGTTACAGCATGTATCAACACCTCATGCTTTTTTATGGCTGAATAATAGTCCGTGGTATGTGCCTGCATTCTGATCCCTCAATTCAACTTCTGGAAATTTTTCCCAAGAAAATTATCAGGGGGTTGTGCAAAGAACAGCTACCCGGATCTTCCTGAAGATGTTATTTAGATGGCCACAAGATGAGCCTGGAGAAGTTATTTATGATTAATCTATACGACGGGATACCATGAAAGCACCATCAGTTACACTGCAGTAGGATATTTTATAATACTAGAAAATACTTATGACATCTTGATCATTTTTTGAAAAGCAAATTATACACCCGCATTCTTCACACGGTTCCGTTGTCACTCATTCTTTACATTACATTTATGTTCTTTACATAATTTACTCATTCTATTACATCATTATCATATTTGCCACCCATCTCTCCATGCTTTACATGACATTTATGTTACGTATATTCGCTACTTAGGGAGCACCTACTGTGTACCATAGGCACTGTTCTGGGTGCTGATTACAAAGCTGTGACTTAAACAGATGGAAGTGACTGACCTCGGGTAGCTTTCTACATTCTAGTGTGTCTAAGTTTCGTGGGGGGATGGATGGGGGTAGGGGGTCCCAGGGAGGAAGGTAGGAGCAGGTTTTAGGCACGTGTGTTGAGGGTCTGGATGTATCTTTCTTTCTATGTGCCTGTAATGTCCACAATTTCTTCAATAAACAGATGTGTTACTTTAAAATCGGGGGGCTAAAAAGCAGTCTTGGAAGTGGTGGGCTTATTAAGAACTAGCTACATCACGACATTTAAATAAAACCGCAGAATTTAAATTTTATAGAGTCTACACTTAGTTATATATATATATGATATATATATATATATGATATATATATATATATAGCTGAGTAGAAACCCACTTTCTTTTGTATAGTGATTGGCACATAGTGGGTGTTCAATAAATACCTGGTGGATGAATATTTTTTCCTTTACTTCTGGTTTGGGTTTTTTTTGTGGGCTTTTTTTTTTTTTTTTTTTTTTTTTGTATTTGTATTTCCCATGTTTTCCTCTGGAGCATCCAGTTCCTTTCTTTCTGAAACAAAACATCATTTTCTTTAAAAAAAAAAAAAAAAAAAAAACTAGGCGTATAATACGTTTGCAAGGTAAATAAACTGTAGTGTAAGGAGCTAAATGAAACCCGGTCTGCGCAGAGTGCCTTCCACCTCATAGTAGGCCTTCTAGAAATGTTTGTTCCTTCTTTTCTCCCTGGAGTGCTTTAAAAAGGATCCTATTTACAAGAGAAAATTGATTCCCACACAACTCTTTTTCTCCTGCACATCTGTGATATAAATCAGAGCCTTCCTGAAGAGCATCCTCCGAGCTCATAAACTCTCAGAACTGGGAAGGACCTTGAAGACTCCCCTTCCTGCCCTCTTCCGTACAATCCCAATCTACAGATGAGGATACTGAGGACCAGAGAGGGGAATGACCTGCCCCAGGCCACAGAGGAGGCCAGCGACAGAGCGGGAATGCGAACCGTCTTAGCCTATGGGGCCGCCGTAACAAAATGCCACAGTCTGGGCGGCTGACTTGAGAGATATTTATTTTCCTGCAGTTGTGGAGGCTGGAAGTCCAAGATCAAGGTGTGGGCGGAACTCATGTCTGCCAAGAGCTCTCTTCCTGGCTTGCTCACTGTGTCCTTGAGGGGTCTTTCCTCTGCTTGCGTGGAGAGAGACCCAACGCTCTGGTGACTCTTGCTCTTCTTATAAGACACCAGTCCTGGGGGATCAAGGCTCCACCCTCATGACCCCATTTAACCTTCATGACCTTCTTAATGGTCCCTTCTCCAAATACAATCACTTTAGGAGTTAGGGCTTCAGCATAGGAATTTGGAGGGCACATAAATCAGCCCATAACCGAGACCTACTCTTTACCTCCCTGAATCCAGTTCTTTCCACCATGTCCAGCTACCCCTGCCGCTTTGCACAGAAAGGATGCTCAGGATATAACAACACGGTACGATCCCTGGGAAGGAGTGAGCTTTCTGCTGGGAGCTTCTGCCTCCCCTACTCAAATCCACACTTCCACGGGAGGCTGCCTTCATCCTTGCAAAGAGACAGCGTCCAGCTTCTAGAAGAAAAGTTCTAGCAGGCTCCCTCTCTGCCTTTGCTATGACACTCTGACAGTGAAGTTTCCTAAGACACATGCATGCTAGTGCGTTCTACATTTCCTGAGCTCCCCTAACCCCCGCGGCCAGCTCCTGCATTGGGCTCCGGGGCACAGAACCAAGCATCGCTCCTCCTTCCTGGCTACAGATGCCAGTGAAAGGCACACAAACAGATGACACAAACAGTAGACATGATGGAGCAAAGACCCACGTCCCGGTGAGGACAGTCTCGGGAGAGGAGCTGATGTTGTTTCCGGCAAACCTGGACAGATGCTCCCACGAAGGCAGTGACCTTAGGACCATGTTATTGAAGCACGGACCCTTACACCAGTGTGCAGGGACGGGACACACTGAGGCCCGGAAACCAATGGGATTGTATGCAAAATGGTGGGAATGTGTGTTTGTTCCTTAGGAGATAGCATGCGATTCTTCATCTGATTGTCCAAAGGGATGTGAAGTCCCTCTTCCCCTCAGAGTTTAAGAACCCCTGTCTTACTAGATGAGAAGGTGTTTCCAGCTGCAGAAGCTGGAGAAAGGCATTGCAAGCATAGAAGCCGCATGTGTAAATACAAGGGGATATAAATGTGTGTGGCAAGTTGGAAAAAGAGAGTCCTGGCCCCTCAGGCAGAGGGGGTGGTGGGGAAGCAGGAGGGCAGATGGGTGCCACCTCCTAAACACCTAGCTCCCTTTGGTCTGGGGAAGAGAGCTCTCTGGTAGATGCATCAGGAAGAATTACTGATGCTCAAGGTTGCACTTCTCTTAGGTCCTATTCACTCCAAAGGTGCCCTTTTGCTACACTCTACACTCTACTTTAAACTCCACATAACCCAAGTGTTCCTAGAGCCCTGTGGTCTGGGGAAGAGCAACATTCCCTGGACAGCTGGGTGGAAATATAGAGTCTCAGATCTCACCCCAGACCTGCTAAATCCAAATCTGCATGCTACCAAGATCCCCCGGCACAGGGCCACGTTTGACGAGTGATGTCCTGGCAAACTCCTATCGCTCAGAAAGTCCACTCTGATGGCTTTCCCCCAGCCCGGGTCAGATCGGACTGGCACTACCAACATGCCATGTTGCAGAGGGGGAAACAGGCTGGGGAGCAGGGATGGGGATTGGCCAGAGTCCCAGGGTTGGTGGGTCCTGGCCACACCGTGTCCCCCACCCTGGGTTGCCTTCCATGTAACCTCAAGACAAGAGCCATCAGCTCTGACAGCCTGCCCCCTGCCCCCATCAGAGCCCTGCCAGGGACGCCAAAGGAGGGAGCGGTCCACACCCTCCATCTCTCCTGCCCACCCCCTGCATCCTCCCAACTCCCCGGTCATGTATAAAACATTCCCAGAAACCACTTACTCCTCATGCATTTTCCATGAAGCCGGGCCCAAGTTAAAACATATAAACATAAAAATATCAAGAAGCACTTTTTTAAAAAAGGACATGTTTCATAAAATACCAAGAGACCCATTTCCGCGCTTGCCTTCCTCCCAGGGCCTCCTCCCAGGGTCGCTCTCCACTCCCTCCTCCTCTTGCCTGCTTTTCTCTCTGGCAGCATCCGTCCCTTTCCTGCTAAACTCCAGCCTCCTTCCCCGCACTCTCCCTTCATTTCTCTTCTGTGTCCTGCTTCACCCTTTCTTCTCTCCTCTCTGTGCCTGGACCTCTCCCTTCCCTCCAGCTCTCTCTCTCTGGCTGGCTTTTCACCTGCGTTCCATGACTTCTTCCTGCCTCTGTTTCCTTCTTTCTCTCCCTCGTGATCTCCCCCATTTTCTTGCTCTGTCTCTCTGACTGAGTGTCTCCTGTTTTCTCCCTGCTTAGTGTCTGCCAGGGTCTCCGCTTGTCCTGCACCCTTGAAAATGGCTCAGGATAAAAGGAATGACAACAATATTAAGAACTGGTGAAAATATGGAGCAACTGGAATCTTGAGCATTGTCGGTGGGCGCAGACCGGGATGCAAACACTACGGAAATTGTTTGGCAGTTCTAGCAAAGCTAAAGGTGCCTTTACCCTGTGACTAGAAGGTCTGTGTGCCTGGGTATGTTCTGAGGAGAAATGAGGGCTTAAATCCCCAAAAAGCCTGTACAAGAATACACACACCAGCTTCCTTCAAAATAGCTAAAACTGGATGCCACAGAGCAACCATCGATGGGAGGAATGGACAATGGGATTGGGTTTATTTATATATTGGAATACGGCGAGGCAATAAAAGAATGAGCCACCTACCACTTCGAGGAACGATATGGACCAATCTCCAAAACTTTTAGGTTTTGAGAAGAAAAAGCCTAGGCATACGCACGCGCGCGCACATACTGTATGCTTCCATTTATAAGAAGCTCAAGAACAAGAAAAATGAATCTATGATCCAAAAAGTCAAAAGAGTGGCTATCCTTGGGGAGGACTGCATACATTGTCAGGAGAGCCTGCTGGGGGTGTCGGGAAAGTTCTATGTCCTGATCCGGGAACACTATGAACTTGGTAAAAATGCCAATATTATACTGAATACTCCTTCAGTTTACTATATGTGAGGTTTGCCACAATTAACACATATAAAGAAAAAAATCATGATACATGACTTTGCTTATCATAATTATTATTATTATTACCGCCATGGGCAAATGGCTCGGACTCAGGGCTTGCAACTCAGACTGTTTCCAATCCCATTGATTAAGATGGGGACAGGCATCTATGTCCCACCTTCTTCTTAGACTGGCTCACAAACATCAACATCCCTGGGAGGGCCAACTCCCCCGAGGCCCTAAGAGAGAGAAGCTGCTCCCACCCTGTTTCCACAACCCATGTATCTTTCTGATGCATTGAGGTTTCTTCCCCTGTGTCATCTGCAACTATTACGATGATGGTTGAACTCAACGCTTAGCTTGATAACCAAGTAGTTCATTAACAGCACAAAACCTGAACCCAAGTTAATGGAAAGAGGGTGGCCTCCTTGCAAACCTTGGGGAAGTCTTTCTGCTCACAGAGCCATCAGAATGCTCTTATAGCCAACAGGGGAGACTGCAGGGAATCAAAACTCCAGCTTGGGGACTCTGAAAGGGCCTTTATTTATGTTTTTCTTCTTTATTCGAATCTTCCCGGGAGGGGAGGAAAAGAGGGAACCCAGGTTTTTTTCTGTTCCTGCTGTGTGGATGTGAGCCCAACACACACAGCCCTTGGAGGCAAACTAAAACCCACTTATTTTCATTGAAGGGGAGGAACCAGGACCAGAGGGACCCGAGCACTATTAGTTAAATAATGGTGCTTAAAAATGCATTGAATTTAGCTGCCTCCCTCCCCCCCCTAAAAAAATCTGGAATTTTCCTATTGAGTATACTTTTTTCCCCTTGCTTATGAATATTAATGCTCCTCTCAGAGAGATCTACTTGAAAAAAACAAGAATAAATTAAATACCTACAGATTTTTCTAATTCCTCTTTTTGGTGACATGCCGTCATTACATCAAATTACTGAGATGGGCCTGCTCCCTTTTTTTTTCTTTTTGGGTGAAAATTATGGAATATAAAGTATATGTAAATGGAGCAAAGGAGGAAAAAAAAAAACCTGCGAAGGAAGAATAGGGAAGGAGAAGCATTAGGTATTCTGCCGGCGTAGTAGTCAGCCAATTAATCAAGCAGTGGCGAGAAAAAGATGCAGAGGGATGAGTTCGCCCTTCACGTTGATGGGGCCGGCGCAGGGCAAACGCTCCGGCACCTGAGCTCACGGTTAGGCATGCAGAAAGGGATCATGGGAATATCTTCCCGTCTTTGTCTTTCTCGTGAAGGATGGAAAATGTCAAGCTGTTGTTTGGCTGGATTGAGGGGGGTGGGGGAGAGTTGAGGAGAATTCACAGTCTGGCAAGGCAAGGTTTTAACTCTTTGAAACTATCTCTTCCTCCCCTCCCTCCCCAGCCCCCAGCTCCACCTTCTTCTTCTCCCAGCCCCTGAGCACATCTGTAGGGAACTCTGCCTGCAAACAGCAAGTGGGAGGGAGCTGATTGATGGTGACATGCAGGCTGAGGCAGCCAGTGTATGCGTGTGCGTGTGTGCGTGTGTGTGTGTGTGTGTTCCTCTGCACATGTGTCATGGGGTGGGGGTGGGGGCCAGAGGCATTTTTCCTTTCCCCCGTAAGTGTTCTTTGTTCACTCTGGAAATGAGCGCGCATGACCCCTTCTCTCTCCAGCTCCGTTTCATCCCCTTGGAAGTGAGTGGTGCCTTGAAATCTGAGAGTGGCCACGAAAAGGAGAGTAGTAGTGGTGAGACTTTGAGGCTCTGGGGCTCCCTCTGCATGGCCCTCGGTGTGCTGAAGCCACCCAGGAGAATGACCTGACAGACGTCCCCTAGAGCAGCCAGAATCCCAGTGTGACTCTGAAGAGCTGAGCCTCCCCAGGGCTGCTGCTGGAGGGAGAGTCTCAGCACAGGGATTACCACTTGCACCAATAACAGTGATAGTAATAATAATAACTATTAACACTTATAAAATTACGATTGTAATAAGCTGCCAACTTCCATTAGCCATGCCTTGTCTTGACTCCTTTAAATCCCCGTGTCAATTCACTTTTTAAAAATTCTGGCAAATCCTTGATTCCAAGGAAAGGTGTGTCATCGAATCACTCATTGAGAAAATAAATATTTGATTCTCTGCACCTTCCCTGGGAATGGACATTGAGTGGCCTACATGACAAATGAGATGCTGAGGGTGGAAATGGGAGGAAAGTTGGTCTAGACCCACTATTCCACTTCCCACTCCAAATATCGTTGTAGTTTTGGCCAGAGACCATTGGGCAAAATGCCCTATACCCTGCTCAATCACTCTCACCCAGGACCGGCACATGACCATTACCAGCTCATCATGTGGTCCCAGTGTGAGCCCCAGATACTGGATTCAATCCATACTCAAAGTGTGGTCCATGGACAAGCAGCATCCTTCCACCTGAGAGCTCACTAGAAATGTGAAATCTTTGGCCCCAGCCCTAGCGAATCAGAATCTGCATTCCAAATCCCAGGGGGTTTGTGTGCACATTAAAGTTGGACAAACAGTCTTTTAAAACAAATTTCCTCCCCACATTTACTATATGGAATCTGGATGAGTCTGACGATCAAAGGCAGCCTCTACTCCATGAAATACGGTAACAGGTAGATTTCGCTTGCAAGTGTAGGCACATACCTTATCTCAGCCCATCCTCACAACCCATGAGATGGGTACTATTGCTATCTCCTATTACTGAAAAGGTCATGGAGGCACAGAGGGGTACGGTAACCTGCCCAAGGACATGCAGCCAGTAAGTGGCATCACCAGCACTTGAACTGAAGCACCAGAATCCACGGACTTAACCTCCAGGCCAGTGATTCTCAGACTTGAGCATGCATCAGAATCACCCCAGGCCTTGTTGAAACAATAATTTCTGGGCCCCACCCCAAAGTTTCAGATACAGAGGTTTGGGGTGGAGCCCAGGAATTTGCATCTCTAACAACTTCCGGGGACCACTGAGAACCCCTGCTCACTGCGGGGCCATCCTCCTGCTAAGAAACCAACTAGTTAATTATGAACTCCAACCCAATACAATAAAGATGCAAATCAGTGCCTCTGCCCTAAAGAAAAAAAAAAAAATGTTGGGGAGGGGGAGTGGGGTCAGTGGGAAATCTCAAACAACTAAAATCCAAACAAACCAACAAAGCAAAAGGCACTCCAGAGACAGTCCAATTGCCTTTTGATGATCCCTTATTTGGTGGCATTAGCTGTCCCTTCACTCCTCATGGCCATGGCTAATTGAGGGTACATTGCAGCATCATTGCTGTAATAATCCTTTCTGTTATTTAACCGGGACAATACATGGTGTTATAATGAGTTTCCTTCCTCTGTTCATTAAACAGACATTTACAAGGCCCATCCTGTCCTGGCCGGGCTCTGTGCAGGTCACTGGAGACTGAGACAGATGAGCTGCCCGCCCTGTCCTCTGACAACTCTCAAGTGGCCGGCCACGCCCTTCCATCTCGGGGTGGGGGGTGGGGGGGCGGGGAGGGTGGCGGGAAGGGGTGCATAATTCTGGGAAAACAGGGTCCTGAAAGGGATTCACAGCTGAAGGTTGCTTTCTTATAGGCGTATGTATTTTGTAAAAGTTGTATCTGTTAGCGGACTAAAATAATAGTAATGATGATGATGATCATTTTAAAATACAAAATTGAAAATAAAACCCCCAAAGTCCCTCTTCTCTAGGATAATCACTCAAAAATTTTTTGACAAGTGTCCTTTTAGATCCCTCTCTATCACTCTCCCCCCATCACATACAGATACATAACGAGGCACAGATCTCCACATGTCAGGGGAGCGGTAGAAAAATACATTGGGCGTTTAAGAGCCAAAAAGGTGTCAGGGGAAGGGAGGAAATATCTGCTGAGATTCAGAAGTATAAAATACAGGCCAACAGCCCAGAAGACTGTATCTAGGATCAGAGGTGGGAGGCAGATAGCAGCAGGTAGGGCTGGGCATGCAGAAGGACCTGGATCCTGAGAACTCACCAGGCCCTGGTAATGCAGTTTGGATTTTACCCTAAAAGGAAAAGGGAGCTATGGCAGGTTCTAGGCAGAGAGAAGACTGGGTCAGTTTTGCCTCTAGGAAAGAACTCTCTGGTGGCTGGTGTAGGAGGTGGACTGAATGGAGAGAAACCAGAAGCAGAAGGCTGGCTGCATCAGATTCACTTGAGCTAAGGAATTAAAAAAGAATGATGTCAGGATGCCAAAGCGGGGGGAGGGGCACGTCTGGGTGGCCAACATTTCCAGATCAAGGGGAAAAGGAGTCCTGGCTTCTGATGCCTCCTTTTTGCAAACTCCAAAGAGAAGCAGAAAAAAATGCCCCAGACTTGCCCCGTGTAAGTCTCTTCATCTCTCTGAGCCTCAGTTTCCAGATCTACAAAATCAGATTCAAATTCCTTCCTAGCCAACTGTTCAAACCGCAAGTGGTTACAGCTGGATTTTGCAAATTATAAAGCTTCTCACCAACAAGAGATGGTACGAGCCGCTCTCGTCCTTACGGTGAATGGTGTTTGCAGCTCTTGTTTCATGCAACCTTCCGTTTGCATTCCCGCGCATCTTTTCTTCTTCTGCCCCCAGAACTGGACTGTCACGTCGAACTTTCTGTGAGGAGAGAAATGTTGCAGATCTTCGCCGGTGCAGACAGAAGAGGTTAGATTTTGGAGTCGGGCAGGTCTGGGTTCAAATGCCAGCTCTCTTACTTTCTCCATCTGTGACTGTTGACGAGTTTCCTCACCTCTCCAGGGGCCCATTCCCCCCCCCCCCCGGTAATAATGGCATGGGGGAGGATTTCCCACTTCAACAACTTTACAAAGATTACATGAAACACAGCCTGTGCAATCACCTAGCTCAGTACCAGCCACATAGCAGGTGCTCAGTGAATGCAGTTCCCTTAACCAGCCGCCCTGGCCAGACATGGGCTGAATGAACAGCTAGAAAGGAGGTGGGAGAGGGTCGTCTCTGCTTTCAAAGGGTAGTAATAATTATAACACCACCATCAATATAACCACAGCTAGCATCGAGGACCCCTTGCATGTCTGCAGCGCTTAGCTACATTCCTTAGGTGTAGAAATAATCTTTATTACCCATGTGGCAGTCCCTCTAGGTAGATGCTATTATCCCCATGTCACAGATAAGAAAACTAAAGCCCAGAGAGGTAACCTAATTTGTCCAAGCTCACACAGGAGCTGAGAGTTGAAATCAAGTCACCTGTTCCCAGTGTTGTGTTCTTATAAAACATAAAGATAAATGGCCTCTTACTTGTTAACTGTATCATCTAATTTTAACTGAGCCCCTCCCACATATGAGGCGTTTATCAGATTTTATCTACAACCCTCACACTATCCTTTCAGAGAGGCATTGTCAACCCCAGTGCATAGACGGTCAAACCGAGGCTCAGAGAGGTGAAGCCACTTGCCTGCGGTCACACAGCCAGGAAGCGTCTGATCCCAGGTCTGGAGACAAGTTGCAGATTCCAGGATGGTGGTTTGACTTCACCGCCTCTGTGTGGAGGGTGGAGAAAGGAGGCTGGTCTGCAGGTGCCTTTCCCGGAGGGACACACATTTCTTTCCTCTTGTGAGCCCTCCCAACCCCTCTGGGCGGGCGGCCCCTGAGCCAGAGAGCTTTAGAAGGATGCAACTGCTCTCTCTCTATTCAGTCTCCCTCAGTGGTTCATGCCTTCCAGCAATTTATTCTTCCTGGAATGTGCCTGTCTTGAGTTTCTATGTATGCTGTGAATTTCTAAAATGCTGATATAAAGATGACACATTCCTATTTTTGGAGGAGAAACACCTCCACCCTATTTAACCTGAGAAGGGAGTACTCAGCTGACGGCTGGAGACCTGGTTCAGGCACCGTGTGAGCCTCTCTGGGTCTCAGTGACCCCATCCATAAAATGGGCAGGCTTGCCCAGGAGCCGAGCCCAACTTTTGACGCTCCGTGGCTCTGCTTCTTAGATCTCTGACTCAGAGGCTAGACTCTGGAGAGCCAGCTGGTAACCCAGGCAGCTGCCTCCTCGGGGATGTTACTTATCCCAGGGGGATTTGTACTCTCTGCTTCCAAGTCCTCGTTAAGTCAGAAATGCCCCCACAGAGGATAACAACGCCCATCCTTAAAGGAGTGGATCCAGCCTTCCAACGTGAAAGGGGCAGACCCTGAAGAGGAGGGACTGTGTCTTCACCAACACTGAGGGCTCTTCCCTCTGTTCCCACCCACAACCACACCTGCCCACATCAGTCTCTTCCAGAGCAGCAGTTACTGGCCCTGGAATAGCTAAGCCCTGGGAAAATTTCACCCTGTCCTTCTTGGTATTTTGTGAGGGATACAGTAAAAATGTATGGACGTGACATGGCGCTCGCAATCAATTCTTAAGTGGGGAAAAAAATTACCACGTGAAAAAAGCAAGTTCCAGAGTGCTATGGATGGTATGATGCTATATTTTAAAGCTATACACTATTTAAACGTGTATTTGTATGTATAAGTATAAATTTTATGGGGAAATGATCCTTGAGGCACATACAGCAAAATGCTAATGGTCGCTTTCTCTGGAAAGTAGAAAAAAAAGGATTTTTCTAAAAAAGCTTTCTCCCCCCAATTCCATAACCTGTAAGTCACTGAGGCGGGGATGGCACCCTCCATCCTTAGCATCTGGCAAAGCACGCACACACAGTAAGTGCACAATGAATATCTGCTGGAAGAATGGAAGGGAACTTTTCTGCACGTTTTCTAGAATGCAGATGACTTATACTTAAAAAGAGAAAACATTAGTAAGTGCTTCATTGTTAAGTAAATACTTTTATAATTTTTTTAAAGACTTTATTTATTTGAGAGAGAGAGAATGAGAGAGAGCACATGAGAGGGGGGAGGGTCAGAGGGAGAAGCAGACTCCCCGCTGAGCAGGGAGCCCGATGCGGGACTCGATCCCGGGACTCCAGGATCATGACCTGAGCCGAAGGCAGTCGCTTAACCAACTGAGCCACCCAGGTGCCCAATACTTTTAAAACAGGCAGGAAACTGGTCTGCTTGAAGCGCCTTGATGAGGGCGTGGGGGCCGGGACAGAAGAAGGAGGAAGGGCAGGAGAAGGCGAGGCAGCGAGAGGAGGTGGGAGGGTAAGGTGATGCTGTGCAGGGCGGTGGGCGGAGCCAGGCACAGGTCCTTACATTGCAGGGGCTTTGGGACCACACCTGGGCTCAGCCTCCGGCATAAAGGGAACTTCAGACAGCACATCACACGGAGGCAACATTCACGATATATTGGTACCGAAACTGTCCTCCCTGGGCAGGGGCGAACAGCCCCCACATTTCCAGAATATGAGGATGGCGTGACAGTGAACTGTCACTCCAACTTGGCTCACTAATGCTAAGGAAGTCCCCCAGAGCAGAAACACCATCCCCTCCCCTGGCCTGCATGTCAGTCCAGGCCCCCAACCCAACCCACGCTCCAGCCAGAAACCCATGATGCCCAGGTTGGAGGCCACATCCAGACTCCCTTGCCTACCTCGTTCTTCGATGCTCAGGCTAATGACAGGCCAATGCTTGGGTCTGAGACAGCCAGACCTAGGGTTGAGTTGGTTGCTTATCTCCACCACTCAGTTTTCTCATCTGTAAAATGGGGACATGGACCCGGCAACCAGGCTCTCTCCTCTATCACCCTGCAGGCTTCTTCTCCTGCGTAAGCTATCCGAGGGGAGTCTCAGTGGCTCCTTGGGTCTGCGGGGAAAGAGGGCTGGACCAGGACCCCAGGCCACTCCCTACAGAGTGAGCTGCTCTGGCTGCCAACTCTAAGGAGCTACAAAGAAGCTCCCCAGGTGGCCTCGAGTGCCTGGCAGTGGAGGATTTGCCAGGACGTGCTGGCCTGTGTGCAGAACATGGGAAAGGCTGTTTTCTCTCCCTGTCACGGAACATCGGCTGTTCCTCTTCAAATTCACAGCCGTGATCTGGCTTGAGGCCCACGGTTGTTGGTAGAATCTCAGCACTGTGGATGCTCCCTCCCTATTAAAGAAAGTTTCCCTGCATTGCTTTGGTTTGGTTCGATTTTATTTTATACTTCTTTGTTTGCAGCCCCAGTCACCAAGAGTTGCTGGAACATGTCTTGAGATCCAGAAAAAAAAAAAAAAAAAAAAAAAAAAAACTTAATCCACTAGATCGTGAGCCAGAAGGAAAACAACACTTGACTGAATTATCAACCAAAACAATGAGTTACAAAGTAGCATAAACTAGACATAATATAGGCACAGTGGCTGGAAGTCCAAGATCAAGGTGCCAGCATGGAGTGTGGGGGAAGGTTTGGGGAGGGCCCTCTTCTGGGTGGTAGAGACAGGGCAGAGAGCAGAGAGAGGAAGCAATTTCTCTCCTGACTCTTAAAAAGGTGTTAATTCCATTCATGAGGGTTCCACCCAAAGGCCCCACCTCCTACTACCATGACATTAGGGATTAGGTTTTGACCTATGAGTTTGGGAGTACACAAACACTCAGTCTTGCAGTGGAACTCCAGTGACTTCGTGAAGGTAGAAGACAAAGTGCTGGAAGTGTCTTGCATCATGTAAGTGGTCCTTCCTCCAGGGGACCTGGAACTGGGGGCTGGAGATGGTGGGCCCTGCCTCCCAGCCTTGCCCCTCTCCAGCTTCTGTTACAGGGCATCGGGGAGGCCTTATGATTGCGGGCACCAAGGCAGGGCCAACCTGGGTTTGCGTCCTGGCTCTGCGCCTTACCAGCTCCATGACCCTGGAGAAGCCTTTTTACTTTGAGACAGCCAGGCCTTGGCTAGCGATGTGTGCATCCCTCCACCACTCTGAGCCTCGGTTTTCCCATCTGCAGAATGGGAAGGATAATGACAACTTGCTCATGTGGTCGTTGGGCAGATCAAGGAAAGCATCCATGTCCTGCATCAGCTGTGAGCACAGAGTTAAGACCCACCTCATCCTAAAATGGGGAATGTAGTGCCCCCTTTAAAGTGGCAAGGGTCACGTGCATGGGAGGCGTGTGGCACACAGCAAGGAAGCTCCTTCTAGGATAGATACCTTCACAGCATCAACACCAACGTTCTGAAGTCTGCGACTAAGCGGATAGTTGCATTTCATGCCCAAGACTGTCACTCCAGCCGAGACCAGGTTATGAAGAGCGTCTGCGTTGCCCTGAGCCGCCACCTCCCTCCACCCCTGCCTCCCCCACATGTGCCAACACACATATACTTCACTCTGGGAGCCGTTCATCCAGCCTCAGGCACTTACCAGCAGAGCAAAAGCTACCCCTCTTGCCTCCCCTGCTAGGCTGTGCTGCCCGTTTTCCCATTTCTCCTATCAGAGCCCTTCTCTGCCCTACTCTCCGCACTGCAGATCCACCTGTGTGGACCATATCAAAGGGCCTCTGGGTCTAGCCAATGGAAAGGCCTAGCAGGAGATGGGGAGATAGAGGTTGGGGTGCTCCCTTCCAGCAAAGTCACGTTGAGCTGGTTGCTTCCCACCACGGACGGCCCAGCTCCTGCCAGCCGGTCCTCACCCAGCCTCTCCATCTTGTGGTTCTAGAAACCACTCACTTCAGTCCTGGAGGTGGTAGAAGCTCCCAGCTATCACTAACCCCTGGGTGCTCCCCCCTCCTCTGTGAGGTCCCTATATCTCGCCTCCATATTTATAAACAGCCCCTTTACTAGTCCTCCTCAAATGAGCCAGTGGAAAGATCCCTTCCGGAGCCTCCCCCCTACACCTCCCTCCATCCCACCTCTAACGATACCTTGCAGACAGTCTCGCCTTGCCCGAGAACCCCGTTCCATGTCTTGCTCACCCACCTGCTCGCCCACCCTCCATGCCTCTGCCTCACTTCAAAGCAGCCTCTGCAGCCCCATCTGTGGTTCCCTCCCGTCAGCCCCCTCCCCCACCGACGCACCCCGCTGCGCTGAAGGGTGAAGGCTTCCTGCATCTGCACCATTGTCATCCCCTCAACGTCTATGTACCACATAGCGTGCACCAACTACCTCAGCAGCTCTTGGCAGAAACTCTGTAAAGCGGCCATGATTATTGGCCCCATTTTGCAAATGAGGAAGAAACCCTTGGCTTTCCAACTTCCGTGCTCATCCAAGGTTCTCCAAGGGCAGCGTCTTCCCAACTCCTCTTGGCTTAGCCAATTCCTACCCATCCTTGGCAAATCCACAGCACTCCCTCCAGAAACCTTTCCATTCCGGCCTGACCACAGTGAACTTTCCTTTACACACTCATGCAGCATCCAGCTACTTTGCTCAGCTCTGAGGCATCCCTTTTGAGTTGCTGTTAGGAGCAGTTGCCGATTGACTATTCACTCACACGATGGGGTTCACCCGCGCAGAGGCTGGGGAAGCACCAGAGAGATGGGGAAAGCCAGGCTGGGGCCAGGTGTAGTCAGGGAATGCCTCTCTGGAGAGGTAATGGCCAAGCTGAGAGCTGACAGGCCAACAAGAAAGACTTAGGAAGATAGCTTTCGGCAGAGGGAACAGGATGTGCAAAGGCCCTGAGGCACTTAAAAGAATTACCTGTGGTTTCATATAGCCCACTGATTCTCAACGAGGGGCAGTTTAGCAATGTCTGAAGATGTTTTTGGTTATCACAAGTATGTTGGGGGAATACTACTGGCATCTAATGGTAGAAGCCGAGGATGCTGCCAAACATCCTACAATGTGTAAGACAACCCCCATCACAAAGAATTAGCCAGTCCAAACATCAATAGTGCCAAGGTTGAGAAACTGATAAATCAACAGTAGCAGCAGCATCTGGGAGCTTACTAGAAAAGCACATTCCTTGGTCCTTCTCAGACCTGCTGAATCAGAAACTCGGCGGGGGAGGGGGTGGTATAACAAATCCCCCAGGGGATTCCAAGTCTCTCAGTGTGAGAACCACGGGTACAGCATTGGTTCTCAGCCCTGGCTAGGGATTGCAGTCACAACTCACGGCAACCAGCCTCTACCCCCAGGGCTCCTGAATAATGAGTCTAAGGGCGCAGGCATGGGTATTTTCTGAAAGTCTCCAGTTGCCAGGGTTGAGAACCACTGAGCTAAAACAAAGAGCTCAAACACAGAGAAAAGAGAGACATCTATGAGGACCAGAGCAGCAGGGCCTTAAATCAGATGCTAAGGAGTGTGGACCATATGGGGAGGGCACTGGGGAGCCATGGATGGGTGTTAAGCAAGGAAGTGGCTCTCCCAGATGGTTTAGAAAGATCTCTGGTTGCAGGGAGAAGGCTGGATGGGACAGGAAGAGGCTGGGGTGGAGAGACCTGAGAGGAGGCTGGGAGCTGATGGTGGCCTGAGTTGAATTCTATCCCTCCAAAAAAATTCATGGAAGTCCTAACCCCTAGTATCTGTGAATGTGGCCTTCTTTGGAAATAGGGTCTTGGCAGATGTCATCAAGCTAGGAGTCATGCTGTGTTAAATCCAAGGACCTTATAACAAGAGAGAGGCTTGGCGGCATACAGAAGCACACGTACATGCACACACACACACACACACAGAACAAAGACGGCCATGAGAAGACAGGCAGTCACTAGGGTGATGTGTCTACAAGCCAGGAAATGCCAAGGATTGCCAGCAACCACCAGAAGATCAAAGAGGCAAGGAAGGATTCTTCCTTAGAGCCTGCGGAGGGAGCATCGCCCTGCCAACAGAAGTGGTCCAAAGCCCAGAACAACCACCAAGGGGGATCAGGCCCCAGACAAACTCTCCTCCAGGCCAGCTCTGGCCCCTGAGGGCGGCTGTGAGCCCGGCGCCCCTGCGAGGCAGCCCAGGTGCACAGCAGCTGTCTGCACTGGCTGGGACTGGCAGGGCAGGTGGAGGGCAGGAAGGAGAGCCAGCGTGAGATGGACAGACCTGGAGCCTGGCGGGAGAGATCCCCTGTGTCCTAGAGGTCTGCGGAGCTTCAGGAGACCATGTCGCCCATTCTCAAACTGGACAAGGATCCCCCAGCCACACCAAGCCCACTACCTACTGTGTAGGTAGCCTCGACCAGAGAAAGCTTTCTTCGCTCCTCTCCCCCAGTAGGGGTTGCAATGATGAACCTCGGGGCAGACGTGCCGAGGTGTCACCCAGCCTCCGTGACCCCCCACCGGGGTCATTGCAATGACCTTCTAACTAATCTCCTGCTTCTGGCCTTGACCCCCTCGGGTGCATTCTCCACACAGCAGCCAGAGTGATCTTTTCAAAATATAAGCTCAATCTTGTCACTCCTCTACTCAATAACCACTACCACCACCCCTATAACTGACATCCCTTCAGGAAACCGAAGTCTTTATGACATCCCACAAGGTTCTGCATGATGCAGATTCAGGCTAACTTGCTGACCTCACCTCCCCCTCCCACTCACTGCCCCAGACACACTGACTTTCTTGCTCTTTCTTAAACAGGCACATGCCTGCCTCAGGGCCTTTGCACACACAGTTCAAGCTGCCTGGAATGCCTTTCCCACAGATATTGGAAAATATCACACCCTTGCCTCCTTCAAGTCTTTATTCAAATGACATCTCTCTTGAGCGCTCACAGGGCCACCCTACTGAAAAGTGTAACTCTCTGCTTTATCACCTCCAATCCCCTCACCTCGCTCATTTTTAAATAGGTGGCTTTGCCTCCTAAACTTCTGTTATTGGTTTGTTATGTTTCATGTTTCTCACTGGAATGAGAGCTCTGGTGGGCAGGGCTTTGGTCACTGACGTGGCCGCAGTTCCTGGTACAGGGCCTGGCACAGAACAGCACCCAGTGAAATCCACTGACTGAATGAATGATCAAACCCTCCATTTACTGAGTGACCACAGCATGCCAGGCCCTGAGCTATCTTACTCCATCCTTCAAACTCCAGAAGGATGGTGCAAGAAAGCCACCCCTTCCTTTATATGCTAGAGATGAGGAGGCCAAAACTCAGAGACGGGAGGTGACTTACCCGAGGCCCCTCATCTGGTAAGGGTGAGCTGGAAACCAGGCATAAGAACGGGGGAGTCTGGCCTTTCTATGCACCTAACTCAGAGCTGTGCCTAATTCTGAGACCAGATCTGTCTCATCTCATTTAATTAACACAGAATGGTGGTTAAGCACCTACTCGTTGCCAGGATGTGTTCTGGGGATTCAGTATGACATGGAGTCCCTTCTCTCTGGAACTAACAGCTTTGTGGGATGGAATGTTGTTCTCCAGATCCCCTGTGTGGGATGATGATGATGATGATGATGATGATGATGATGGTGATAGCTAACTGTCACTGAGTACCTACTATGTGTCCCGCCCTACATGAGAGATTTATCTGCACTCCCTTAATCCTTCCAGCACCACTTCGAGGTGAGCACTATATTATCCCTACGGAACAGAGGAGGAAATCAAGGCACAGAGAGGGATAGGGTCTTGTCCAAGGCCACACAGCTGGTAAGTGAAAGGGGAAGCCAGGAGTCCCACCCAGGCAGCTGACTGCGGGAACCCTCTCCCCCACTCGGCCCCAGCCTTTCCCTGGGGCATGCGGGCGAGTGAACAAAGCGAGCGGTCCAACCCACTGCGAAGTTATTTGCAGTGATAAATAACACGTGTAACAGAAGTTTATACAAATCGTTAGTGGAGGATTTACGTGGCGAAGGCTGGGGGCAATGGCCTGTGACTGGTTACCTGTAGCTGTTAGCCCTCTGCAAAATGACAGTGGCGTTGTCCGCTGTGGCCCTGCAGCTCGCCCCCGTGGGCGCCTGCAGCCCAACACACCTGGGGCTCCAGGCACAGTGCTCCCCGGAAGGACTATCATGGGCCCGGCCAAGGGGGGTAAGGGGAGGGGGTGAGTGCCCTCAGGACAGCGCCAACCAAACGTTGAGGGGGTGGGTGGGGAAGAGAGCGCACAGGACTTTAAGTGAGCACAGAATTCATTCATTCATTCGCTGATCCAACATTTATTGAGCACCTACTATGTGCTATGCTATGGAATCTAATATGAGCAAAGCCAGCTGAGTTGTTGCCCTCATGGGGCTTATATCCTAGTGGAGGGAATGAGATTAAAATCTAACCATGGAAATAGGAGAGGCACACGGCTGCATGAGTGTATATAATGAATGGACTGGACTCAGAGCAAGGGAGACATGCAGAGGGAGGGGAGAATTTTGCATGAAGAAATAATGCTTGGGGCGCCTGGGTGGTTCAGTCGTTAAGCATCTGCCTTCGGCTCAGGTCATGATCTCAGGGTCCTGGAATCAAGCCCCGCATCGGGCTCCCTGCTTGGTGGGAAGCCTGCTTCTCCCTCTCACACTCCCCTGCTGGTGTTCTCTCTCTTGCTGTGTCTCTGTCAAACAAATAAATAAAATCTTTAAAAACCAAAAAAAGAAACAATGCTTGATCTGAGGTTCAAGAAAGCAGAAGGTGAAAAGCCTCTGAAGTAGGCAAAGGGAACAGCATGCAAAGGCCCTGTGGCAGGATCAAGTTGCCAAGAGATGGCTTGTATGCCAGAATCTCAATGACTAAGGGAGGAAAAGGTAGAGAGATGGGTTTGGAGAGGTAGGCAGGGGTAAATCTCATGAGGCTTTGTGGGTCCTTCTACAGATTATTAGCACTAAAACAAGTGGAAAGGACAGGATATGCACTAACTTGATCAGATCTGCACTTTCTAAAATACTTCTGCAGTGGAACAGTGGACTAGGAGGTGGGGTGGCCTGACGGACTCGAGACAACCATTGAGGAGACTCCTGTGGTCATCACATTAGTGGCTGGCTATTTGGCTGAGTCCTTGGAGGATTCGGTTCAAATCTCAGCTCTGACACCAGTTCAGTGGTCTTCGGCAATGAACTTTCTCTTCTTGAGGCTCAGTGGCACCATCTGTAAACTGGGGATAACACAATATGCCGGGCATGGAAAAGATGGTATAAAATAGGAAAACTCACAGTCCGTCAGAGGAAAGGAAATCAGGAGCAGCTACTTGGACTCCAGGTAAGGACTGTACCCCTTCCTCTGCCCCACTACTCTCTCATTGCATCGTAGAATAATCTAAGCCACTCCCCTTTTTTCCTTTCTAAGAGATCGGCAGGGGACAATATCCTCCTCAGAAGATGCAACCTTGAAGTACATGGCCATCGGAGGATCAGATGTTTTGAAAGGGTCATCAAGCTCTGAGGTTTGATCATTCCTTAGCTGGGCATTCAAGGCTTCCCACAACCCAGCCCCAGCTCATAACCCCCAGGGGTGGACAGAAATGGGGAGGAGGTAGGACTGGACCTATGGCCTGGCAGACCATGGTGGGGACTTTTTTGTTTTCGCTTTTTCCTAAATGTAACAGAACCTAGTAAAGAGTTTTAAGGAGGAGGGAGATGCAATCAAATTTCTGAATTTGTAATTTAACATGATTACTCTAGCCACAGGGTGAATAGGTTGGAGAGATGCAAGCCTGGAAAAGAGGGGGTGGAAATGGAGAAAAGTGGGCAAATGCGAGTTGAGATTTGCAGTTAGAACGGATGGAATGACGCTGGGGGGCTGGTGTGTGAGGTGGAGGCAGGAGATACAGAGAGGAGCCAGGGCGACTTCCCGGATGGTGCTTGAGCACTTTGAGTCCAAGATGTTCACATCCAGCACTGTACCCAAACCTGGTGCATAC
The DNA here is from genome assembly GCF_011800145.1 of Mirounga leonina. Lineage (NCBI taxonomy): Eukaryota > Metazoa > Chordata > Mammalia > Carnivora > Phocidae > Mirounga > Mirounga leonina. The sequence goes on along the minus strand of NW_023270436.1, from coordinate 20,076,539 downwards.
GAGGTGCTCAGTGTCTGGCCTTGCAGTGAAATGACACAGTGGAACCCAAGGCTTCCTGGGCAGGTGTTTCTTAATGGAGGTAATGCCATCTCCAAGGGCAGTTACGGAAGGGTATGGTGATGGGAACAGCCTTTTCTATTATCCTGCTCCATTGGTTCTCCTCAGAGGGATATTTTGCCCCCTCACGGGACACTTGGCAATATCTGGAAGTATTTTTGGTTGTCACAACTTGAGTGGGAGATGCTCCTATCTAGCACCTAGAGGCCAGGGACACTGCTAAACATCTTTCAGTGCACAGGGCAGCCCCCCACCCCCAACAGAGAATTATCCAGCCCAAAATGTCAATTGCAGCAAAGTTGAGAAAGCCTGCCCTAGAGATCGGGAAGGATTAAATCACCCATTCTGGATATGAAATGCCCAGGACAGTCCTATGCCAAGAACAGTCCCAAGTCCTTTGAAGATTTCAAACGCCCTTTCTGGACATTCATAGAGGCAAAATTCCTACTCAGTAATTATCTGAGCCTAGAATTTACACCCATCTTAAATATAGCAAAATCTTTTTTTGTACCATTTTCCTTTACATGGGATTTTCCTGAAATGCAGCAGCATTTTGAATTGGAGGAAGGCAGTACTTTGCTTTATCCAAAATTCTATCAAAAGTTGTTTTGCATTTTGGGAAATCCAGACATTTGTCTCTAAGCTGCTCGTGGAATGTGAGTTGCTGCCACAACCCACCTGTGTTGGTCGACATTTGCAGCTGTCCCACTCGTGGTGATGGCACCCATACATATGAATATACTAATTTAGCTCTTATTTCAAAATGTCAAATATAGAGAAAAAATGTTGACAATATTCAACTGAATATTTGTCTGAAATTTCAACTTATTCATTATAAGTAGGTACAAGCATCAGACTGCTTCATTATGTCTCCTGGCGTATAGTGGTTTCTCGATAATTTTCATATTGAAATAGATATCATTTTATTATAAATTGCTTTCATTTTATTCCTCTTTTATATTACAGTTAGGGCATTATATTGATTTTTTTGGAAATTACGTGTGTATGAAGATGAAATGCATGAATTTCATTTCAGAATAGTAAAGTGGGTGTTATAAAATATATGTAATGAAGAGGAAGTATTGGGTCTACTAGAGTGGAGACCCGCAGTCCTAGACTAGTTCCCATATTGATGAGGGAACATTGGCATTTAAAGTGCAGAAGGCAGGGACACCTGGGAGGCTCAGTTGGTTAAGCGTCCAACTCCTGATTTCAGCTCAGTTCATGATCTCAGGGTTGTGAGATTGAGCCCCGTGTTGAGCTCTGTGCTGGGTGTGGAGCCTGCTCGAGGTTCTCTCTCTCCTTTTCCTCTGCCCCTCCCCCACATACATACACTCTCTCTCTTTCAAAAAAAAATAGAAAGGAAAGGAGGGAGGGAGGAAAGAAGGAAAGGAGGAAGGAAGGGAAAGAGGGGGGAAGGAAAGGAGGGAGGAGGGAGGGAGGGAGAGAGGAAAGAAGGAACAAACGAACGAATGAGAAGGCCAAGACTCTAGATAAACTGCAATTCACAGACAGTCCCACTCAATAAAGATTGCCCTGAGTCCTATATGAATTTTAAATGTTCTACAGAACATTCTTGAAGGCAAACCTCTGTTTGTAATCACCTGAGTCTAGCTACTTTATTAGTCAGTTTTTGCTGTATAACAAACAATCCCTAAAGTCTCAATGGCTAACAAGCATTTATTTCTTTTGCTCACAGGTCTATAGGTTGGCTGCACTTGACTCTAGGCTGTTCTGCTTGACTCTTCTCCATAGACCAGCATCTACCTGGGCATGCCATTCTTAAGCAAATAGTGGGAATACAAGAGACCAAGTCAAACCACACAGTATATTTAAAGTGTCTGCTTGCGTCATGTCTGCACACAGGCTATTGGTCAAAATAATTCACATGGCATGTCTACTAACAATGGGATGAGGAAATAAATCTCATCTCCAGTGGAAGAAGCTGTAAAGTCACATGGCAAAAGGGTATGTGTATAGGGGAAAGGTGGAAAAAATTGGGAACAATAATTCAGAATCAATAATTAGAATCAATAATTCAACCTAACTCTGTTTTACATCTAAACACAAGTTACAGTCACAGCTCTTTTTTTCCCCATGCTTAAGAAAAGCTTCTTGGACAAATGCTTCCACCACAGAATGTAAAAATGGCAAAAAACATTTTTTTCTGAAAGAGGAAAGACATGGGTAACCCATTTGTCCCACACCTCTCAATTCCTGTATTAAAAACTTACTACGTGCCAGACACTATGTATGAGATATTTTTGTCCTCATGACAACCGATGATTGTCTTCTTTTGATGGAAGATAAAACAGAGGCTCAGAGGGGTTAAGAAACTCTCTCAGTGTTGCACAGCTCATGAAGGTTGGAGCCAGCATCCAAACATACACACGCATGACTCCGAAGCCAGCATGCTTTCTATTTCATCAGGGCATCACTCTGTGGGTTAGAAGAACCAACGCTGACCCAATCCCTCCTAGGAACCCTCAAACATTGAACTAGGACTCTGACATTGGCTTGAGTCGCTTCTAGTTGTGCAAGGCAAGTTGAGTAACTGGGACATGTGACATTTATTTAGTTACATATCTCTGGTGGGAGGTTTTGGGGGCCATTAATGTAGTGTGTCTGCATGGCTAGTTTACATGCTACTTCTTGTTATTGCTGTCTCTATTCCATGGCCCTCACACTCAATTTCAATTCAAAGTTTGGCAGTCAAGGTGTCAGAGCTAAAAAATGGGATGGCCTCCCTCCGAAATGAAATAATTTTGTTGTTCAGTTCCGAGCGATTTTGTAATTTCATGCTTGTGTATGATAATTTTATGCTGTCCTGCCTCACGTAACTCAGTTCTGGCAGATCCTGACAGGTGATAAATACAATCTTTTCCACCCCGCATGCGACAGGCTGGTGCGAGGGGGGAGGAAAAAAACGGCAATTTCACATCTGAGGCCAGTGCAGAACTGCAGGCAGAGACAGCCCCATTCTTTCATAATTTCACGCCTGGATTCCAGTCGGCGCCACCTCTGTTGTGGCTGAAGGACCCACGGGTCAAGGGAGACTTTCTGAAAATAGAATGGTGTTGGGCAGGGGCCTGGTCATTGGCAGGAGGGGAGGGACGAGGAGAAAGTTAGGACTTTGGGCCCGCCCTGGGCTGGCGATGTTCAATTTATGGCTCTGCTCCCTGCTTGTGCGCCCTCCTCTGTGTATTCCTACCAAATGAATGCCTCTTGGAGGAATTATTTTTGCAAATCTGTTAAACATTTGAAAGATAGCCATTCCAATAAAAAGAGGGGGAGGGAGGGAGGAAGGGATGGAGAGATAGAGAGAGAGAAAGACTGGGGGAGCAGAGGAGTCCTTAACCTTTATCACCACAAGCTGCGTTTTTTGTTCCTGCTCCCTGGTATTGTTTTCGAAGACAATGTTTCTCCTCCTGAGAACGAATGCATCAAAACAATATTTAGGAAATGCCGATGGTACAGAGGCGGTTGTGATGGTGGTTGATGGAATGGAGGTAGAGGCAGCAGAGTTGGATAACAAGGAGGGAGAAAAGTGCCCTTAATCTGGCGCTGTGGGCTTGAAGAACAGTCGCACCTCCCTCCTTTCTCCTGCCTTCTTGCTGGGGAAAAGCAAGGAGCTGCTTTGGCTTAACACTAGGAGAAGCCCAAGGAATGGCTCCTCTGTAATAATAACTGTTAATAACAACTACAATTTCTCGAGTGTCAACTGTGTGACAGACAAGGTATAGGGCATTTGCATGTCAGTTTTCTCCCAATGCCTCTAGAGACTACAAGGACACCCACTTTACAGATGAGGAAACTGAAGCTCCAAAGTCTAACTTAGTTGGCCAAAGTCACTGTATCAATATTCTGGGGCTGCCATGACAAATTACAACAAACCGGGTGACTTAGATGAGCAGAAATGTATTGTCTGATGGTTCTGGAAGTTAGAAGTCTGAAACCAAGGTGTCGGCAGGGTTGGTTCCTTCTGGAGACGCTAAGGGAACGTCTGTTCCATGCCTCTCTCCTAGCTTCTGGTGGTTGCCAACAATCCTGGTCTCATGGACACATCACTGCTATCTCTACCTTCATCTTCACATGGTATTCATTTTCGCATGTCTGTTCCTCTTCTCTTCCCTTCTAAGTAACTTGTCACTAAATTCAGGGCTTGTCCCAATCCAGGATGATCTCATCTCAAGGTCCTTACCTTAATTATATCTGCAAAGAGCTTTATTCCAAATAGGGTCACAGTCTGAGGGGCCGGAAGACATATATTTGGAAGGAGCCACTCTTCACCCCACTGCAGTCCTACAGCGCCGAAGTGGTAGAACTGCCTGGGGCCACTGGGATCAACTGCCTTCTACCACGGGCTTCTCACGCAGCAGGGAATGGTGGGCGGATGGCTGCTGTGCCAGCAGGGGACAGCTTGGTTAAGAAGAACATGGCTGGCTTCAGAATTCCTCATCCGTGTTCAGAAGGCGCATTGTGTTTTGTCCCATCGTGAGACTTCTAGGTTGGACTTGGGGTCCTTTGAAATCAGATTATGATTTCCATGCATCTTAGAACTGGACGAGATCATCAGGGTCTCACAGATGCCAGACCACATTCACTAAACCAAATATGGAGTCTTGTTGAGGATCGCCAGAGGACATGAGCACTGGTGTCTACTGGGATAGTTTTATGGCCCATTACAAAGCTCCAACAGCTATCTTAGCTTGAGATCGGCATTATGGTCACCATGTAGGCACACGAGAAAACAGAGTGTCCTGTTGTTTTGTTGTTCAGTTCCGAGCTGACATGAGGACCTTTGACTGGAGGCATCTGGTGTTAAGAAAGCAAAAAAAAACAGATTTGACCCAGGTCTGTCGAATTCCAAAGACCCGACTCTTTCAGCCCCAACAGACTGAGTCACTTTCTTGAGCTCAGAGCTTCCCAGGCAAATAGAGGTCACAGGGGAACTATGCTCTCAGAAAGTCTACCTGGACCTCCTCTCCTTCCAATGCATTTCTCTAGTCTGTGAAGATATGTCCACATCCATGATTCCACCTGGAGCCCAGGGACATTAGCCCTCTTAATAATGATGCAGATGATCATAGCATCACTGTTCCTGTGCTACAGATGGAAAATGAAGGCTTGGGGGCTGGAATTGGGGAGATAGCAGTGGGCAGAACTGTTATAATCCCTGCCTTCATGGAGCTTATAATCTAATGGGGAAAACAGAAGATAAAGAAGTCAACAAAGAGGTTGTTCTGAATCATGACAAATGCCATAAAAGATTCATGAACTGGGTGCTGATGTAGGGAATACTTGAGGAGGTAGCTGGGGGAAGCCTCTCCAAGAAGTGATGGTTAGCTAAGATCAGAAAGATGAGTGGCAGCCAATAGTTGGGGTTGGGGGCATCCCCTCCCATAGTGAATAGCATTTGAGAGGACCTGGGGTAGGGAAGATCTTAGCATGTTCAAGGAAATAAAGAAAGCTCATGTATTAGAGCATGGTAACTATAGGGAAGGAGAAGCAGAATGATGTCAGGGGGATGTCAAGGACCTCCAGATCAAGGGCAGGAGTAGAACCCCATCCATGCGGAGCCACTGAAACATTTCAACAGGGGAAGACAGGATTTGACTTAAGTTTCTTAGAAGAGTGCTGCACCGTGCTGGTGGATATAAGATTGGGGCAGGGGCAGGGCAGGGCAGGGGCAGGAGTAGAAGAAGCAGGGGGACAGGAAGGAAACTCTCTCTGCCTCCAAGGATGAGATGATGATTGCTTGGACCAGGGTGGAGTACCGAAGGTAGCCAGATGTGGTCAGATTCCAGAGAGATGCAGAGATGTATCTGCAGACAGAACTGATAGTACCTGCTAATGGATTCATTCGATGTTCAAAGGATGGGGAACAATTCGCACAGTTCAGCCCCACCAGACCTGTCATTTTCTTGAGCTCAGATGAAAGCCTTCTCCTTATACTCCTGGGTTTCTTAGAAAACTACTTTTTCCCCAAATACTGGAATTTCCATAACAAAAGCCTTGCTCCAAACAACTTCATACCTAGAGTTTTGTAAGTGATGCACAGTGATCACAGGGAAGTCCCTAGTAGCTCATGTCTGTGTGCTGTGTGGACCCTCAAACCTGGACAGAGAGAAGGGCTCTCTCTTGCCCAGAGGGACAGCCACAGATTTTCCAGAAACCCCTGCAGGAAGTGGTATCGTGGAGATGGACCATTTGGAAGTCTCCCTTATAAATGAGCTTTAAGATGTCTGGGCACTTTTTCTACAAATGAGCTTTATTCTCTCTTTTGGGAGAGTCACAAGTAAATCCATTCTTGTCACCTCTCTTTTGGGACAGTCAGCCCTTGCAGGATTAAAGGCTTCTGCAGGAAGCCCACCCTGCCCCACCCTAAATCATTTCATGGTCATAAGTAGGCTTGACCCTCCAGAGCTCTGGAAATTCCCAGAGCGTCCCATATCATCATAGTGTCATTTGGAATCAGGTGATCTTGAGTGTCTAACTTGAATAGATCATTGAGAATATGAGCAAACTGAGGTCTAAAATGGCCCAGTTATTTGTCCAAAGCTACACTGCAGGTTCCCACATGAAAAGGACAAGAAGACAACAGCCCTGGAAGCCATCTGGGAAAGAGGCGTTCTAGAGAGCCTATCAGTATATAAACAGTAATATCCCGTCTTAGTCAACACTGCATCCCCAGATCATAGTAGAGAGGCTGCATTGAGTAGGATCCACCGGTATTTGTTGAAGGAAACATTACATTTACTGAGGACTTACTCGTAGGTATTGAGTCTCCATCCCTGCTTTCCAGATGTGCATACCCTGAGCATAAAGAAGGGAAGGAATAGAGTTGGAATTTGAACCCCATCCTCCTGGCCCCAGAGTCTGCATTCATACTGCCATCACCTCCCCTGGAAGCAGAGCTCACTTACCAATCCACAAAGCATTTGATGGTTATTTCAGCTAATTTGTGAGGTGCAGTTACCACCTTCTGTGGGTTATATAGAGCCCCGCTAAATGAGCACAACGCAGAGTGGCAGGACCATGTGGCCAAACAGCCCTGAAGTCAAGACATGAGGCCTCAGACTGCCACTTCCTGGCCATGTGTTCCCTGGGGCCTCAGTTTCTGTACCTAGAAATATGGTGGGGAAAAAATGGTTGCCTTGTCACATAAATGTGCTGTAACCATACAAGGAGATAGTGGAGGAGAAGGGTTTCACCAACTGGAAAGTGCTCTGTTCAGGAGTAGAACTTGATTATTTTGAAAATTCTTTTGCAACTTGAGGTTCTCAGACATGCTGTTTCCTGGGCCCTGTCCTACCCCAACCCTATCACCTGGCAAACTCTGACCCCTCTTTCAGGACTGCAGTGAAGTATCTCTTCCTCCAGAAGGCCTTCCTAAAACTTCCAAACTGGGCCAAATTTCCTATTGTGGGCCCTTACTACATGCTGTATGTTGCCTCCAAATTGACCTGACATTTCTACACACCTTATCATTGTCTAACTCCCCATGACAAAATAAGCTTATGAAGCCATGATCATATCAGCCTCAACCACACCATATATCCATTTATTTGCTGATTGAGGAATTGTGTATTGAACGGGTACTCTTCTAGAATGAGCGATGCAGTGGTCACAGAACAAAATGAGCTAGTATGTGGGGAGACAGATTATAAACAGTAAACATAACAGTGTACTGGCAGGTCATGATAAGTGCTATGAAGAAACATACAACAAGATAAGATAATTCCTTGTTGACCAGAAAGTGATCACAATGATTTGCTTACTCATTCAATGATCCTACTTGCTGTGATATCCTTCAAGAAAGATGAAAAAATGTTCATCATCATTAGCCATCAGGGAAATTTAAATCAAAACCACAGTGAGATACCACTTTATACCAGTTGGAATGGCAAAAATTGACAAGGCAAGAAACAACAAAGGTTGGAGAGGTTGTGGAGAAAGGGGAACCCTCTTACACTGTTGATGGGAATGCAAGTTGGTACAGCCACTTTGGAAAACAGTGTGGAGGTTCCTCAAAAAATTAAAAATAGAGCTACCCTATGACCCAGCAATTGCACTCCTGGGTATTTACCCCAAAGACACAGATGTAGTGAAAAAAGGGCCATATGCACCCCAATGTTCATAGCAGCAATGTCTGCAATAGCCAAACTTTGGAAAGAGCCGAGATGCCCTTCCACAGATGAATGGATAAAGAAGATGTGGTCCATATATACAATGGAATATTATACAGCCATCAGAAAAGATGAATACCCAACTTTTACATCAACATGGATGGAACTGGAGGAGATTACGCTAAGTGAAATAAGTCAAGCAGAGAAAGTCAATTATCATATGGTTTCACTTATTTGTGGAACATAAGGAATAGCATGGAGGACATTAAGAGAAGGAAGGGAAAAATGAAGGGGGGGAATCAGAGGGGGAGATGAATCATGAGAGACTATGGACTCTGAAAAACAAACAGGGTTCTAGAGGGGAGGGGTGTGGGGGGATGGGTTAGCCTGGTGATGGGTATTAAGGAGGGCACGTTCTGCATGGAGCACTGGGTGTTATACGCAAACAATGAATCATGGAACACTATATCAAAAACTAATGATGTAATGTATGGTGATTAACATAACATAATAATAAAAAAAACTAATGATGTACTGTATGGGGACTAACATAACATAATAAAATAAAATTAAAAAGAAAGATGTGTCTAATTTGCTCAGGTCTGTTACCTTGGTGCCTGGCATAGTGCCTGGCACATAGAAGATACTAGATAAATGTTTGATGATTTAATGAATGAATGGATGAAAATGAATAAATGAATCAATCAACCAGTCAATAGATGAATGAATAAATGAAAAGATGGATGGATGGGTGGATGGATAGATGGATAATGGATGAATGGGTGGATAGATGAGTGATTGGATGGGTGGATGGTTGGATGGTTGGATGGATAGGTGGGTGGGTGGATGAGTGGACTCAACTATGCAATCCCCCAAATATGTCAATATTCTAATCCCTGGAACCTGTTAGTGTCACATTATGCAGGGATGTAGATGTGATTAAGTTAAGGATCTTGAAATAAGGAGAGTATCCCAGATTTTCCAGGTGGACCTGATTTAATCACAATATTGTTATGAGGGAGGCAGGAGGGTCAGAGTCAGGGGAGAAAGTGATGTGATGACAGAGGTTGGAGTGATGTGCTTTGAAGAAGGAAAAAGAGGCCACAAGGTAAAGAATCCAGGCAGCCACCAGAAGCTGAAAAAAGTCAAGGAAACCAATTCTTCCCTTAGAGCCTCCAGAAAGAACCAGCCCTGCCCACACCTTGATGTTAGCACAGAACTATAAAACTCCCGACCTCCAGGAGTGCAAGAAAATAAATGTATGTTGTTTTAAGCCACTAAATTCATGATAATCTGTTACAGCCATAACAGAAAACTCATACAGATATGTAGATAGATGGGTGGTGGATGGATGAATGGTTGCATGGGTGGTTGGAGGAGCACCATGCATGGACAAAGTATAGAGTAGGAACATAAACCTGATCCTGGGTCACCAGAATCTTGGAACTTAGAAGTTGCCACTGGAATAAACAAAAGCTGAATTTTTTTCCCACAAGAGAAAAACCCTAGCAAGGTGGTCCAGGGCAACTTCATAAATACTCACAACAATAAGGATTGACATCAAGTCATGAATGGTGGCTTGATAGCAGGTGTATATGCAGCCATGTCTTATCACAGTCTCAAGACCTACATCTCACAGATGACTGTCCATGCACACCAGTCATCAGTGCATCCTCTCTCCTTGGTGCCATCCTCCTGACATCAGCCTGAGGAGTGTGGGGTGGTAAGAAAGAGGCCAGGTTTGGTATCAGACAACCAGGTGACTCCCAGCTCTGCCATCTGCCAGCTGTACAAGTTTGGGTGATTTGCTTTTCTCTAAGCTCAGTTCCCTGTGGCCAAACTGGAGGAACTAATTGCAACCTAAGAGGGTGATTGGGGTATTAAATGTGATGCAAAGCGTCAAGTGCTCCTCCTAGGCTGGGCACACAGTAAATGTTCAATTAGCTGCAGATATTCTGCTGCTACATCACCGTTTACTTAACCCATCCGTTATTGGTTCCATTTGCGCCACTTTCAATTCTCCCTCTATTTTAAACACCACAACAGAAATGCCTGTAGTTACTGTTTTGCATGCACCCATGATTAATCCCCTAAGGTAAAAGCTCTGGAAGTGAACGTTGCTGAGCCAAAGGAAATGAACACTTTTATGACTTTTGATACATAGAGCCAAAAGGTAGACGAGACCCCTTGTAAATACCATTCCACAAGCATTAGTGAATGTTGGAGTTGCCAGATTTAGGGTTGGTCCCTTTAAGATCCAAAACATGGTCCAGATATTTTTAGATCAACTATTTTGTTGATCTATTTCCTTATTGTACAGATGGGGAAAACTGAGGCCAGAGAGGGGTAAGGACTTGCCCAAGGTAAGACAGGTGGAATAACAGCAGTGATTTAAAAAACAACAACAACAACACTTTTGAAGTCTGGGGATGCTGTGATAAACACCTAGCAGGCGGCTGACCATCCTCTGCTCACCACACTTCTCCCGGTTAGGTATCATCATCGCCTTATACAGATGGTGGGACAGAATGCCCCAGAGAAGTGAAGCAGTTAACGCAACTTGACCAAACCCCTAAGGGCTGAGGGTGGGATTTGAACCCAGGCATCCTGACTCCGGAGCCTGTGCTCTAACCACTAAGCTGTATCTACTCCCTGGAATCAATGACTCCGAAATTAAGGGCTGAATGGTCACTAGATTGGGAGGGCAGGGTATGGGGCAGTCTCGCAGGGGGATGGGTAGAAGCATTCTCATGGAGTTTGTTCCAATGTGATTGCTCTGAACCCCTCTACCCTCCAGACTCCTGATAAGCCGATAGCCCCAGGCAAGTGCCAATATGTAAATTTATGCCTAGCTGGACCATAAAGTGGATGGCACTGTCAGCTTCCAAGGCCCCCGGTCATCCAGGGAGTGGATTCCCAGAACCACCCATGTAAATTTCAGCTCCAAAGGAGCGTTTGCACTTGGAAAGTTCTGCTCTGCCCCGGCACTGCATGCCAGTGGAGGGCAGAAAAGGGAAGCTCCACGAGTTATGGGCTTGCTTTTGTTTGCTCACTTGGGAGTTATCTTATGTCTTCCTGCAAAGTGGAGGCCACCAGGGTTGTGAAACCTCTGACAGATTCTTAAGCAGCTTTGTGGCAAAGCAAGGAGAAGCCATCAAAGCACTTCTACTCCTAACTCTGCCTCTTGCTTGCTGTGTGACTTTAGAAAACTGACTTAACCTCTCTGGGCAACCCCTGTCCCATCTGCAGCAGCAACATCCCTAACATCCCCACTGGCTCTACACCGCTTCCTTAAAAGGCTCCAGACTCAAGAGCCTCCCTATGTCAAACTCGCCACCAAACCCAGCCTTTGCCAGAAGTAATACACCCCTTGCCACTACGGGGGACCACAGCCTCCGGCCCCTCCACACATCTGGAAATTAACTTCATAACTTCCCATTTCGCCATTGCTCCGTGAGTAGCCATAAATCACCATTGGTTTGGGTTGCATATTTTTATACATCGCCCTTTTAATGTCTCTCAGAAAATATAAATAAAGCATACATAACCATTAGAACACTCCGAATCCTGAAAAGTACATAAGAATTTATTTGTCTCCATGCAGATCATACATATTGTATTAAAACCGCATAAAGGGGTTTAATAAAACGGCAAAGAGAGAGGCAGGAGAGCAGCATCTCAGGCAGCGGGGAGAGGTGGAAGTGATCTTTCTTTGATGCCTGTTAAATGTTCCAGCAGATGAACCCTATATTCTGCCAGGAAATGAGTTTGCCACCGGCCTATTGGGCCTGTCGTAAGAGGTTGGTCTCACCACGGTCATCCCTCTTCCGCACGCGGCAATACATTACGCCGCCTCAATTTTTCATTCCTTGCTGCCCGAAATGCAAATTTCTTCTCTGTTGTTTATATTAGGTTTTCAAATATATGGAAATCCAGAGATCCGGAGGGAAATGCCAGGGCCAGGGAGGCACTCAATCTGTCTTTCTCCTCTGACTGACTTCTTTCCATCACTTACATGATGTGTGATGGGGGCTGAGTGTGGAGTATGGGGTCCAGGACAGAACAGTGCTCCTCACAGTAAAGGACAGCAGAGGACAAGTTTTGAATTGGGGGCTGCACTTGGAACCACAAAAGTCTGGAGTGGCCTCATTAAGTGTGGTCTCCAAGCCCCCGCAGTGGACCCGCAACTACTCCAGACACCGTGGGCAAAGAGATAAGGCCCCCAATCCCTGTCTGTGTGGAGACATCAGGTGGAAGTTCTTGCGTGTGGCAGTAAGAATATATTGAGCATCTACTGCATACCAGGGACAGTGACACACTGACTTCTTAGCCTAAACGTTCATTCTGTTCGTGCACACAGACACAAGGGAAGCACTGGACTGAACATCTCGTCTCATTGTCCCGATCATCCTGCGGCGTGAGTCATCACTTCAGTTTGGCAGATGAGAAACAGCGATTTCCTGTAATGTACCCAATCACACAGCAAGGAAGGGCGAAGGTTGAGTTTTGAACTTTGGCCTTAGAAGCATCAATGCCCATGGTGTTCTATTCCAGGGATCAGCAAACTCTTTCTGTAAAGGGCCAGATAATAAATACTTTAGGCTTGGGGGGCCTCATGGTCACTGTTGCAATGACTCAACTCTGCCACTATATTGCAAAAGCAGCCACGACAGATAGGTACACAAATCGGCATGGTCGTGTTACAATAAATATTTATTTATAGAAATAGGCAATGGATTGGATTTGGTGTGTGGGCAGTAGTTTGCTGATCCTGCTGTCCCAGGCTGCCCCTGACATGACTGAGAACTCAATGTTCCAGGGTGATTCTCCATGATACCACCTAACAGATGCTGACGTTTCGGGCACCGATTAGGTCTACTAGGAAATTTCATCATTGTCGCCATAATATGCATTGTCTTTTTCCCAACCTCAGAGCAACCTGGTGAGGTAGGGATTTTATTTATCCTTATTTATGAAGGGGGAAACAGGCTCAGAGAACACTCAGGCTCAAGTTCACAACTGAGGCAGTAGCCAAGCTGGGATTCAAACCCACTGAGCTACAGACCTTTGCCTGGTGGGGGACAGGTAAGGGGCTTGGGACAGCATGGCAGAGAGCAGAGGCTGTTCTTGTGGTAGCGGGATTGCTCGGGGAGTCAGAGGCAGGACGGAGGCAGACATCAGCTAGGAATGGCCTTCAGCTGCGAGTCTGTGTGGCCAGTGGGAGAATGAGACGCCCTCCCCACCGGAATGGGAGCGCCCTCCCCACCCGCCCTTCACCCAGTGACTGCACTCAGGGAGAATGCTATGTGAGTGATGATGGAAGCAAACGTGGGGGTGATGCTTCCACAAGCCAAGGAACTCCAAAATGGCTCGCAAACCACCAGAAACCAGGGCAGATGCACGGAACACATTCTCCCTCCACCCTCAGGAGGATTCAACCCTGCCAACACCCTGATCTTAGACTTCTACTTCCCAGAACTGTGGGAGAAAAAGTTTCTGTTCTTTAAGGTGTCTGATCCAGGGTACTTTTTTATGGCGGCCCTAGGCGACCAGTTCAGCTTTCCGTGTGGCCAGGATCCCGAGCGCCAGCTCTGAAGGATCCCCAAGGCGTCCAACCTCGATCCCAGCTCTGAGAGGCTGGTTTCCCTTCCTCTGAAACATTTACACGTCCATCCGTACATTGAACTTGTGACCTTGGCAATCTTGTGTTGTGCGCTCACCAATCCTCCACTGAGGAAACATTTACTGAGTACCCACTGGATGCCGTATCCTTCACTGACTCACTCACAGAAGTGAATTAGCAACTACCATGTGCCGGGCCCTGCAGGTGCAGAGTTGAGAGCCTGATATGCAAGGTCCTTAACCCCAAGGAGCTTGGGGACCCTGGTGCATGAGGAGGATACCAGCTGCTGTAACAGGAGAGCCCACAAGTCCCAGTGGTATCACACAACAGAAAGTGTATTTCTTGCTCTCCTGGATTCCAACAGGCAGCAGGATGGGAATGGGGCTCCATCTCCTTCAGCAAGCACTCTTTAGGTCATGATGCAGGTCAGCAATGAGAGGAGAGAGGGTGGGGGGCCCCATGTCCTGGAAGTGGTGGACAACACTCCTGCTCTCATCTCATCAGCTAGCACAGATTCGTCCCACCCCAAAGAGGGGAAGCTGGTGGAATGGCAGCCTAGGGATGTACCCAGAAGGAATGGAGAATGGGTTTGCTGAATGACTAGCTAGTCTCTGCAGTGCTCGGCATCATAGGGTGATAGAGAAAGATGAACAGGACATGACCCCAGCCCTCAAAGAACCCCACATTCTGGGAGGCAAGACGCAAACACAGAGCCCTGGAGTGCCAAGACTAGAGATAGCCTCAAGCCCACTGTCTAGAAAAGCAAGGACGCAGGTCAGAATCACCACTTCCCGGAATGCTTGCCTATGCCTCAGACTAGTCACTGAGGCCAGCTGGCAGAGATTCCGTGACCCCACTCTGGGTCACCAGCATCTCCAATTCAATATAGGATGATGAACCACAGGGGAAATAAATGAGCAGGGTTAAGGACTGCCTACAGGCTAGGAACTAGAATCCTGAACCCTCCTCTGGTCCTCACATCAGCCTCCCTGGGTCTGAATGGTTTCCTCCGTTCCATCAACGAGGGAATTAGAGCCCAGAGAGGTGAAGCTACTTGCCCAAAGTCACACAGTGGAAAAGTTGAGAGGTTGAGGCATGATTAGCCTTAGGCCTGTTGGACTCCAAAAAACCTAGTCTCTTTTCTCTGTGTCTCATGGAAAAGAAGTATACTTACGACCAATGAGCACATAAAAAAAATGCTCAACATCACCAATGACGAGAGAAAGGCAAAACACAACTATAGTGAGATATCACCTCACACTCATTCGGACGGCTTCTACTGAAAACAAATGAACAAACAAACAAAAAACAGGAAATAACAAGTGTCAATGAAGAGGTGGAGAAATTGGACCCTTCACGTATTTCTGGTGGCATATAAAATGTTGCGGCTGCCGCTGAAAATAGTACAGTGTTTTTCAAAAAATTAAAAAGGAAATTACCATATGATCCAATAATTCCACTTCTGGAAAGAATGTAAAGCAGAGACTAAAGAAATACTCACGCATCCCCGTTCACGGCAGCGTTACCACAACTGCTAAAACGTGGAAGCCACTCAGCTGTCCTCAAACGGATGGATGCATAAACAAAACGTGGTCTGTACACACAATGAAATATCATTCAGCCTGAAAAAGGAAGTTCTGACACGCACCACCACATAGATGAACCTTGAGGACTCACGATGCGAAGTGAAATGAGCCAGTCACAGGACAGATACCGTAGGATTCCACTTATGTGAGGCACCTAGAGTAGTCAGATTCACGAGCAGAAACCGGAAGGGGGGCGAGGAGGATAGGGACTTAGTGTTTAGTGGAGACAGAGTTTCAGTTTGGGAAGATGAAAAATTCAGGAGACGGATAATGGTAGTGCTTGTACGACACTGGGAACACAGTTAATGCCGCTGACCTTAAAAATGGTTAAGACGGCAAGTTTTATGGGGTGCGTATTTTAGGAAAATTTAAAAAGAGAAGGAGAGGTGGGGCACTGTCTTTCAAGCTTGTGGATTCAGAAGGGGTGGGGAGGTGGCGGGGGGTCCAAGGGCAGAGAATTGGTCAGGAATCCCTACTGAGAGCCTGAAGGCTGACTTCGCAGCTCGGGGCCCTGAGCTGGTGCACCTGCTATCCACGCAGCAGCTACACCTCCATCAAATAGGAACATTAATTGCCTCTTCTTCCTCTTGCTGCTGGGTCTGAAAATGCTATAAACCTGAAGTGCTGTTCTCAGCACTTTTGCCATTTTTTTGTACACCTCTTGGTCAGTGGAGGGCTACATTTCAACCTTGTGGCTGGAGCTGCATGCCTGCCCTCCTTGCCAAAGGCCCCACCACCTTCCAGGAGTCTTGTCACCTGAATTCCATCTCTGTCTCTCATGCACTCAGCGACTGCACTGTATCCCATGAGGGCATGGGAGGGTTCCCCGCATTGCACCCAGACATGGCTCAGCACAGATGTGGGGATACTCAAGGTCCTGTAGCCATTCCCTGGAGCTGGAAATTATAGCAGCACCTCCCTTCAATAGGGTCCTTTCCCCCTTAGAAGGGAAATGAGGGGGCGGCACTTTTAGGGAATAAAACACTGAAGCCACGGGAACAGAGGTGACCTCAGCCTGGGGTTAGCAACATAGAGTTCCTCCTCACTCCAAAAATTTCACCCAGGCCCAAAGGCAGGAGTGGGGAGGACTGTGCCTGTCTGAACCCCAGTGCCGTCCATCCCGGACCACTCCACAGCACGTACAGCCCTCCTTCCATTCTGCTTCCCTCCAAAGTGCCCCGGAGTCTTTCATTTATTTACTCCCCCTCTGACAGATACATACTAAGTTTCCATCATGTCAGAACACTGGAGCACCTGCTGCCATTCTGAGGCTCTCCCTAAAGTGCTCGCCAGAGTCTGGCAAGTGGTAAGCCCCCAACACCGGAGTGCTTGCCTCCAGGGAAATGTCATCGTCAGAATTTCTGAGATCTCAGGCCATGGATTCCTTCCACCTGGGCTCTCTAGATGGATGCCCCCACCATCAGGGTCTTTGGCTCCTGATCTCTGCATGGATCTATCCATCATTAGCCAAGGTCAAGTCGCAGGTGCCTCCAATCATTTCTCAATTATGGGTGGCCCAGCACCATAAAGTGGGCTCTGCTTGGCTCATATTAATTAAATATCACAGGCTCCAGGGAAGGAGCCAGGAAGGGAAGCTTGGCAGCCGGTCCCTCTGGAGTAGCTGCTCCTTCTCAAGGTAAAAACATATTCATTCATTCATTCATTTGACAGATATTTATTAAGCCCAGACTTGTGCATGTGTCAGGCACGGTGCTAGTCTCTGGATATCCAGAGGCAAAAAAAGACTAACATAGATTACACCCTGTGGTGCAGACCCACAAGTGGGAAGGTCCCCAAACTTCAAGACACATATCCATGACCCAGAGTGATAGCCTGCGTAGGACAGCCTCCAGGCTCAGTAGCCAGGAAGAGGGGATTTGGGGTGAGGGGTACATGACAGTGACCTTCATTTATGAATCCACTAAGCATACACCATGGAGACCAGAGACAGCGTGGCTCAGAGCAGAGAGCACAGCCTCAAGAGTAAGAAGACCTGATTTCTGAGGATTTCTTCAGCCCTATCGCTCTGATTCTGTGACTTGCACTTTTAGCACTTCCCTTACCACTATCCAGGAAAAAATATATATATATTCGCTAACTCATGTTGAGCAGCTGCTGTGTGTCAGCAGCTGGGCAAATGCGTAATCTCATGGCATCAACACCACCAGTCTGGAGGGATCCTTCTCTTCCTTCTTGATGCTACACAAATGAGGCCTCAGATGAAGTCATTTGCCCCAAACCTCACAGTGAGACTGGGAACATTGTAGGGCTGCTACTCACATAGAGTCTGTTTTGCATCTTTGGCTTCCCATAACTGAAACCTACCTGTCTCTCCATCCCCATTTCTTTTTCCTTCTTTCTTTCTTTCTTTCTTTCTTTCTTTCTTTCTTTCTTTCTTTC
>NW_023270436.1:19947048-20058734 GCF_011800145.1 Mirounga leonina | reverse complement strand
TCTTTCTGTCTTTCTTTCTGTCTTTCTTTCTGTCTTTCTTTCTGTCTTTCTTTCTTTCTTTCTTTCGCAAGCCAAATCATTTTTTTCTTCCACAATATGGATTTTATTTTATTTACTTTTTGTAAGACTTTTTAATGTAATGTCATGTAACAATATTTTGACCCATGCACCATGCAGCTCCAATACAGATGAAAACTTGATAATCTCCCAAGCATCTAAAAATATAGTTAATTGTAGCCCTAATTGTAACTAAATTGCCTGGGGACTCTCAAACATCCATGTATCTCCTTCCCCATTTCTCCCTTCCTTTCTCTACATTTATTCAGTGAGAGAGAGCATGGCAAGCCCCTAAAGTGTGGCCCATGGGAGACACTCAGCAAGTGAGGGCATCCACACGTGTGTCTCCGGATAGTGAACACAAGGCTAGGGAGCCAGCACAGGCCAAATGCTGGACTCACACTTGCTCATTTGGTTCTTCCAGCAACCAGTAAGTGGCCCCACTTGGCCCCACTTACAGATGACACTCAGGCTCACAAACAGGAAGCCACTTTCCTAAGGCCTCCCGGTTCGCATGGGACAGAATGGTGGTCCCAGCTTGGGCCTCCCTGACTCCAAAGCCCTGTTGTCTCTACCACACTGTTGAGGGGAAAGGCCTGGGGTGAGACCAGACTAGTGAAAAGGGAAATGATAGTTCACGTTGCTGGAAGGCATGCTTTGGAGAAAGGCTTCCCCAATTTGTGAATTCATGATGGGAAAAGATGTTTCAACTCCTATCCTGAGCATTCCAAGGTTTAGGATTCCAGCAATGAATGCCCCGGCTGTCCTAATGGAATCTGACTACAGATACAGATAAAGCTCCACACCCCCCAGACATCGCTGACCAAATCATGTAAGGGTGACAACTGGAAATAATAGCTAATATTTATTGGGTGTCAGGGGCTGTTCTACATACTTTACTCGGATCGATTTTACCCTCATAACAACCCCATAGGTTAATCACTCTTGTTTTACAAATGAGGAAACTGAAGCACAGAGATTAACATAACTTGTCCATAACTACATGGTGAGATGGTGGCATGGCAGGATCTGAACTCTGGTGCTTGGGACTGGAGCTCAAAGCCTTAACTTACAGGAAATATCACTTTCTCAAATGCATGGCAGTAGGGAATTAATTGAGTAAACTAGGAGACATCCACCCAATGGAATACTGCACAGCCATCAAAAATAAAACATAACATACAGTTGTTAACACACACAAAAAAATGCAGGATGAAGAAGTCAGACACAAAATTACACATTGTATTATTTCAACAGTATCTAAAAATGCCAAGGAAAGGTTGGAGGAGAATATTCCAAAATCAGTTCAGCTATCCATCCATCCATCCATCCATCCATCCATCCATCCATCCATCCATCCATCCACACACCTATCCAT
Organism: Mirounga leonina; assembly: GCF_011800145.1. NCBI lineage: Eukaryota > Metazoa > Chordata > Mammalia > Carnivora > Phocidae > Mirounga > Mirounga leonina. The sequence goes on along the minus strand of NW_023270436.1, from coordinate 20,057,299 downwards.
CCACCCACCCATCCACCCATCTATCCCTCCATATATCCTTTGATCTATTCACCCATCCATCCACTCATCCATCTACCCTTCCATCCATCTATCCATCCACACACCCATCCATCCCCTCATTCACCCATCCATCTACCTATCCATATATCCATTGATTCATCCAACCATCCATCCATCTATACATACATACATACATTCATCCACCCACATTACCCATTCATCCATCCATTCATTCAACAAATACTTACTGATGCCTCTTTGTATCTACTGTCCCTGAGATGACAATTGGGATTATAAAATTAATGAACTACATAAGGGTGTTCCCTGACAACCTGGAGCAATCTGCCTAGTCAGGGTGATAGCAATCAAACAATTAATATCACATATGGACAGCTAATGCTGATTGAGACATTTGTGATGCAGGACACAGGAAATGGCATCAAGTGGCAAAGGTACGACCCTAAATTTGAATGAGGAGGAGGACAGGGAGGACTTCCAGGAGGAAGTGGTGTTTAGGCTGTACCCTGAAAGGAGAGTTAGAGTCACTCAAGGATAGAGAAGAGAGGAAAACACTCTAGGCAGAGGGACCAGCAATTTTCAAAGGCCTCAGGAGGGGAGAAGTTGAGCTCATTCCAGTGAAAAAAGAAAAGCCAACACTGCATGAGTGGGAAAGCAAGAGGTGGGGAAGGGATCATTTTGCCTGGGGTCTGAGATTAATGGTAATTCTTTCTTCCTGTCTTTGCAATGAGCATGAATTTCTTTACTAATAAGGACAAGCCTTAAAGAGGGTTAAAATAAAAAGAGTGAAGCTTCCTGGGAAAAACAGAAAATCCAAGAAGAGGTTGTCATTACGGAAAAGAGACTGAGGCCAGAAACAGATCTGGGGCTGGCGATGGAGGCAGACCTAGCTCCTATGGACTCCCCACTCCAGCCTTCCTTCCTTGCAGGGCCCTCCTCTGGGGGCTTTGAGCAGGGAGAGTGGGGAGGGGGAGAGTTGGAAGAATCTGGCATGTGGAATAGATATTAATGTCGCAGGAGGGGGAGCTTGGGGGAGGGCAGACTATTAAAATTCTGTAGTCCTGAAAAATACATAAGTCTAAAATAAGACTAATGAGACATTTACTGGTGTGGTTGCCTTGCATTAATGACCGTGCTGAGGATAGGATCGCAGAAGGCTTTCAGTGTAATTACCAGGCTAATGATTAGCTGTGACATCACTGGAGACTAGAATGCAGACCTTGTTTTGGATTGCTTTCAAAGTCAGGACGCTGCTGACCACCTTGCCTCCTGAGCAATCTTGGGGTGCCTGCACCCCACCCCCTGCACCCTCCTCTCATCGCTGCAGCCTGTGGCTTCCAGCCAACACCTCCTCAAGCTCCCTCCTCACCCCCCATGCCTGCATTCCTGGACATGTTAAGAAGGCTTCTGGGACCATGAACTTCAAGCAGCAATTTGTCAGCACCAGTGGGGGCTGGGGGTCGAATGCCTAGAAAAGAAAGAGCTACGGGTATGTCCAGAAAGAATCTTTAATGAACAAGTGATGCATTAACCAATGAGTGCTTTCAAAACCCTTCTGCCCTGTGAGACCCGAGCAAGACACAGCAGGCAGCATATAATGCTTTATCTCGGAGAATCATTGGCTCTGAGCCCATCCAGGCCACCCATTTGAACAGATGGGGAACGCTGAGGATCAGAGAGGAGAACTGGTTTCCTGAACATCACCCAGCAAGCCTTATATTCTCCATGTGGATTATAGGAAAATAAAAGTGGAGAAATGACAATCTTACTCAGCCTTCCCCCTTCCGGAATCCACAGCTCTCTAAACTTCTAATTGCATTCCCTGTCATCAAAACTCAAAAGGAGTTCTTACTTGCTGTTGATCTTTGATTAGGACTTTGATTAAGACTCATGCCTTCCAGTGTGGGACTAGGGAAAACAGCCCAGACAAGATTTGCTGACACTAGCTGTAGTATAGCTGAAAGACCTGGGTCTTTCTTTTATAGGTGCTGGGTGTCAAGGAAGCAGTACAGTATAGAGATATGACTCTTAGTCTTCAGACTACCTAACAACACTAGAGACACATAGATCTTCAAAGAGGGCAGCATGTCTTCTTTATCAAGAATCTATGGAAAATCAGGTCGTAGGAAACATCCACCAGGATGGAGCAGGAATCCTAGAGGAAGGAGAAGCTGGTCCAGAGCAATGTAAGGAACATTTTGGAGTAAGTGGTTCAGAACCCAAACTCTAAGGAATAGGGTAATTTTGGAGCTCTTCTCTTGCACGAGTTCAGCATAGGGCCATGGATGGTGACTTAAAAGAGTCAGTGATTTTCTTTTTCAACATCTCCTTGGCGATTCGGGGTCTTTTCTGATTCCATACAAATTTTAGGATTGTTTGTTCCAGCACTTTGAAAAATTGCCATTGGTATTTTGATTGGGATGGCTTTGAAGCTATAGATTGCTCTGGGCAGCAGAGACATTTTAACAATGTTTATTCTTCCGATCCATGAACATGGAATGTTTTTCCATTTTTTGTGTCTTCTTCAATTTCTTTCATGAGTGTTCTGTATTTCCTAGAGTATAGATCCTTTACCTCTTTGGTTAGGTTCATAGCAGCAATGACCACAATAGCCAAACCGTGGAAAGAACTGAGATGCCCTTCAACAGACGAATGGATAAAGGTCCATATATACAATGGAATATTACTCAGCCATCAGAAAGGATGAATACAACTTTTATATCAACATGGATGGGACTGGAGGAGATCATGCTAAGTGAAATAAGTCAAGCAGAGAAAGTCAATTATCATATGGTTTCACTTATTTGTGGAGCATAAAGAATAGCATGAAGGACATTAGGAGAAGGAAGGGAAAAATGAAGGGGGGAAATTGGAGGGGGAGATGAACCATGAGAGACTATGGACTCCGAGAAACAAACTGAGGGTGTTAGAGGGGAGGGGGAGGGGGGATGGGTTAGCCTGGTGGTGGGTATTAAGGAGGGCACGTTCTGCATGGAGCACTGGGTGTTATATGCAAACAATGAATCATGGAACACTACATCAAAAACTAATGATGTATTGTATGATGACTAACATAACCTAATAAAAACAATTTTTAATTTAAAAAAAAGTCTTCTTGGGGCGCCTGGGTGGCTCAGTTGGTTAAGCGACTGCCTTCGGCTCAGGTCATGATCCTGGAGTCCCGGGATCGAGTCCCGCATCGGGCTCCCTGCTCGGCAGGGAGTCTGCTTCTCCCTCTGACCCTCCTCCCTCTCATGCTCTCTGTCTCTCATTCTCTCTCTCTCAATTTAAAAAAAAAAAAAAGTCTTCTTACCATAAATAAATAAATAAATAAATAAATAAATAAATAAATAAATAATAAAAGACTCAGTGACCTAGACAGTTAAGTTTCCAATGAAACAGTTACCGGAGCACAGGGGACTAGAGCAATGGTGGGGGCGGTCAGAATGTAGGGAAGAAGAGAATGGGGAAGCTGAGTACATCCAGAGAGAAGTTCATTCAGAGAAACCTCTGCAGCAACACTAAAAGTATCCCCAGATAGTGGTGTGTATAACAAGTATGATTTCATTTCTGAGTTCCCAGAGCTCACATTCTAAGATCTGCCCCCCTCTTAGTGTCCCACCATTGGTTGCACATCCCTTGCACATCTGGAAGAGCATAGCTGTGGGAGGTAGTGTCATCAAGGAGAATGGACAGAGGGAATAGGATTGGACAGATCCTTCCTCTCACCAGTTCACAGAAGAAGAAACTGCAGCCTGGGCTGGGACATGACTGGCCCAAGTTCACATACATCCAGGCCTACCATGCCACATTTTTTCTTTTTAATTTTTTATTGTTATTTTAATCACCATACATTACATCATTAGTTTTTGATGTAGTGTTCCATGATTCATTGCTTGTGCATAACACCCAGTGCTCCATGCAGAACGTGCCTCTTTAATACCCATCACCAGGCTAACCCATCCTCCCATCCCCCTCCCCTCCAGAACCCTCAGTTTGTTTTTCAGAATCCATCGTCTCTCATGGTTCGTCTCCCCCTCTGATTCCCCCCTTCATTCTTCCCCTCCTGCTATCTTCTTCTTTTTTTTTTTCTTAACATATATTGCATTATTTGTTTCAGAGGTACAGATCTGAGATTCCAACAGTCTTGCACAATTCACAGCACTTACCAGAGCACATACCCTCCCCAGTGTCTATCACCCAGTCACCCCATCCCTCCCACCCCACCCCCACTCCAGCAACCCTCAGTTTGTTTCCTGAGATTAAGAATTCCTCATATCAGTGAGGTCATATGATACATGTCTTTCTCTGTTTGACTTATTTCGCTCAGCATAATACCCTCCAGTTCCATCCACGTCGTTGCAAATGGCAAGATTTCATTCCTTTTGATGGCTGCATAATATTCCATTGTATATATATACCACATCTTCTTTATCCATTCATCTGTCAATGGACATCTTGGCTCTTTCAACAGTTTCTACCATGCCACATTTGAATCTTCCCTTCTTGCATTTCAATTTTTATACTTCCAAGATGGCGGGTACAACCAATGCTCCAGCTCAGAAGGTAAACTAGAAAAGGAGGGGATGTCTCAAACAGTCATTATAATAGCACAGTCAACTGTTCTATTTGGGGAACACACAATCATAAAGGAGAGCTGGTTTTCCTTGAGAACTGAATGTGTCAGAACTCAGCAGAGAGGCAGCTGTGAGGTCAGGCTAGGTGCCAGGCAGAGAATAAACCCCACCCCAACACACACCCTCATACACCCAGGCTTACAGATATGGAGGGTGGCCCTATTTCTCTGGAATCCAGATCAGATCTAGGTTTGCCCTTCTTAGAAAATGCCAGTCATCTCTGGTAGCACCATCTGCCTCCACCATCCACCACCTGCTGCCTCCCAGATCCTGCTCACCCTTCGAGATGATCTCAGAATGTAAAAGTCAGAGACATTTCCAGCATTCAAGTCCTGATTCTACTGCTTGCCAGCCAGGGGGGCTTTGTAAGAGTGAGTTAAGTCCTCAGAGTGCCTTAGGTCTGGATGTTTGAACTCCTGGGTCTCACTTATCTCATCCTGAAAATGGTCATAGCAACTATTTTAGATCCTAGAGGCAGAAGATGTACTAGATGAAACTGGAGTATCGCTTAGGATCTGGGATTTCTTTTCTCAATTTGTCTCACCTTTGAGTCTCTGCTCCCCAGATAACTGGACTTATTGTCCCAAAGGCAATAAAATCATAGGAAAAGTATATATAAACTTTGATTACAAACAGTCTGAGCCCTACCACTTACAAGCTGCAGGATCTTGGACACATTTCTTAGTCTTCACACTTCATGTCTCCAACTATGGATTAGGTACAACAAAGATACTGTCCTGAGATGTGTTCCCTAGAAGGAGAACCTAAGACTGGGACTGGGGCCAGGAAGGGGCAATCCAGGTGCCCAGAGTGCAAAATGTAAGGAAACTCTCATCCTCGTGCTCATACAAGCACAAAGCTAGCCCCTGAGAGTGAGTGCCTTCTTGAATTTTATGCCCTAAGTGCCATGCTTGCCTCACCCTGGTCCCATCCCTGAGGCCTGGATGAGGACTCTTGTAAAAGAGGTTGATGATGGGAGAGCTCCAGAGAAAAATTAGTAAGGTTGAGAAGAACTGGACAGCAATGAAGAAGAAACTAAGCAAAGATGTGCTGTCAGGTAAGGTCCAGTTTCTGCCTAATCCCATAGGGAGCTCTGGAGCATCAATGGTGCCAAGATGTGATCCTACAGGAAATCAAGGGAGCTTGTGTAAGAGTCAGCCATTGACTACAGAATGCCTCCTGGGTGTGCATAACTCTCCAGGAATTTCTGAACAAGGTGGCTCGAGAGCAAGTCGCCAGAAGGGGGGGAAGTTGTGAGCTGTCAGCCACCAGCTCTCATAGAAGCTGGGAACTGGGTGTACAGGCCAGGTAGACAGGACCAGCAATGTCTACTACAGGTACCTACACCATAAGTAGGTGGCTCTGAGGTTTCAAGGAGGAGATGTTTAGGCTCATCTTGTTTTGATGGTGCATAGAAGGTACTCAACAAAGCATAACTAATATTACTCTGGACAAAACTCTAAGCTCCAGCAGGGCAAGCTCCATCTCCACCTTCTTCTCTGTTCTACCCCCCATGCCTAGTTCAGGGTTGGGCTAATGGAAGGTGCCTAGTTATTTGCCAGATGAATGCATTGTTGCTACTAGTCTCCATCATTACCTAATGGCCGATTCTGAACCTGCAAAGATATGGCAAATAGATTGGATTGCTCTTTCCAAATTGGAACTGGCCTGATAGTTCCAGGGGAGAAGATCTTGTATTTTATTTTGGCTTTTATTATTTTCCTTTTCACTTTCCAGTTGATTTAATACTCAAGGAAGCTTTTCAGCCTCCCACACCCTAAAGTGAGCAGCCCACTCTGGCACCTTCTATGCTCTGCCTGGTGGAAATGTCTGGCTCTCTGCAGACCCTTGACATTCTCAGACCTCTCTGCAGACCCTTTGACCATCCCCAAATCAGACTACTAAGCAGGTCATGTGGTAATTGGGCTCTTTCTCCAGGACACAGCCATCCATGACTCTCAAATTCTGATTAGAGCCTCCTGACCTTTGTCAAATCCCCACCAAAGTACATCCAGGGATGGAAGTTCTCTTTTCACATTCTGGAGTCCAAACTTTCTCTTTTTTAAGCAACAATTCAAAACATTGGGCTGGGGAATTGTATAAACCACTTACTGTCTTTGGGATACAACAGGCACAGTGTGACATTCTTTTGCTGTGTGACTTCAAACAAATCATGTCACCTCTCTGAGCTGCATTTTCTCATGCAAATAATGAGGATTATCATTTATCTCACCAGGTTACAGTGAGGATTTGATGTGAGACTTTGGGAAAAGAGAATTTGATGAGTAACTCCTCTGCTTTAGAAACATCGGTTACTCTCTATTTCTCTATGATGAAATTGAATCGTTTACAATGTCCACAGGGTCAGGCCAGTTTGTCTTCTACCTGAATCTCAGATCTGTCTGAGCCCTGACTCTCCATGCACCAGCCACCCTAGCCTCCTTTCTGTCATTTACAAGTTCCAAACATCCTACTGTCTCAGGACCTCCATATATGTTTGTCCTGTGCCCGCTATCATCTGCTAAATACATGCACACTCCACCAAGTTAACCCTAATTCATCTTTCTCCTCATTTCAAATGTCACTTCTTCCAGGCAGTCCTCCATGACCTCTGCCCAAGCATTAAAGGCCTTTACCACTGCCTGTTCTTCTCCTTAGTGCACTTTTTATGCAATTGCTATGATGGCCTGTTTGGTTCTGTCTGCCCTACCAGACTGTGAGGTCCATGAGGGCAGCACTGTGTCAGGATGTTCAGCCCTGTACCCCCAGTGACTGGCACCGAGTAGGTGCTTAATAAATACATATTGAATGAATTATTGGTACCTCTGCAGATCACCTAAAGTAGATGCCCTAGACACCATTTCTGAGAGCCTTGTTTGGTGGGTTCTATTACTTGTAATTGCAAACAGATGCTGCCCTCCCCCATCATCCCCCTTCGCCCCGCCTTCAGCTGCCTGCCTGCTTGGATGCTATATATTTTCAAGGCATTACCCTGTGTGATGTGCATTCACGACACCCCCGGCAGCTCAATCTTCCCCTCCCTGGCGTCCATTGGCATAATCAACCGGGGGCCTGCCCAGAACCTGCCAAGCTTGTATTAATGTTGGCTCATGAAGAGATTTATTCCTTCCCAGCATAGCTCAGGCTAGTCCCAGCTCAGCTAGGACTCCCCACACCCTTATGCCCCTTACCACACATGCACATGAGCTCAGAGTTGAGCTAGTTCCGATTAGCTTTCGGGAGGGGAAGCTCCTTGGCCTTTGCCAAATAGACAATTAACCTGGAGAGTTTCAGAATGTCTGCATCACTGGGACTGAAAACCTGTTTCCCGCTCTGCCGAGGGCCACCAGCACGTTGGGAATGTGGCCTCAGTTGGAGGTTTAAATACAAACCCTGGGGTCAGACAGTTGTGTGATTTGAGTGGATAATTTACCTTTCTGGTTGTCAGTTTGCTCATTCATAAAAAGGGGATAATATTAAGTGGAATATGTCATAAAGTTGTATTCTCATTAAATGTATAATTCAGAAAGGGAAAGCAAAACAGTCCCTGCCCATGGAGGTGGGAGCGGCATAAGACACTGTCTATTCTCACCTCAGTTCAAGATGGAATTAATATGCAGTCTCTGGACTACGCCTACCCCAGCTCCAATAACACATACCCTGCAGGTAGGAAGACAAGAACATCTGCCCCAGATTCAAGCTGCAGCCCTGCTCACCTGATTCTGTCCTTATCACATATTCCTGAGCTCCATTCATGCCAAACTTTTCACTGACCCCAAGATGCACCACTTTTGTACATGCTGTTCCTTGTGCCTAGATTTCCCTTCTATCTAGTCTCTGCCTAGAAAACCTATATTCATCCTTCAAAGCCCAGATCTAAAACTCCCACATGTTTGTAGTTCCCCCCTGCTCCCTCCCCTTCTCCCTCAGCCCCAAACAGAGATCGTATCCTGTGTCCCCAAAGAATCTCATAAAAAGTTGTATTTTAGCACTTTTCACGGTGCACTTTCATGACCTGGCTCTTCCATCAAATGGTGAAACCTCTGAGGATAAGGACCCTGTTTATCTTCAGTTACCAAATGTCTAACCCAGTGCCCAGCACACAAGAGAAACTTATTCCATGTTTGTATGAACTATTCTTTGTGTCTCCAGAGCTTAACACCAAGACCGGGGCATACCAGTTACCTAATGAATGTTTGTAGAATTAATTGATTAAGTATTATCCATTTATCATTTATCTCTATAACCTCAAAGGCTCGTGCTTGGATGAATGAACCATGCTCCATTATTCCTGGCACTGAGTATGCTGTCTGGAACATAGTAAATACCAAGGAAAGGCTCAAATGAATGTTTATCCCCCGCCCCAATTCCTGTATAATGTCTAGCTAACCACTAGGTATGACAAACCCCATATTTCTGCAGCTCAAGAAGTGTAGGTGCATCCTGCTCACCTGAAGGTATAATGCAGGTTCAATTCAGTAGAGAATTGGGGGTGGGGGAGGGACTATGTTCCACTTCATTCAGGGACCCAGTATACTGATGGCTCTTCCAATTTCAACAAGTGGCCTTCTAGGATCACCCAGGATATTGATACCTACCTGGCAGGTTGGGGAAAGATTATGGAAGATAACATGTAGAAGGATCTTATGAGCCAGGGAGTGACCCACATCACTTCTTTTCACATTCCACTGGCTAAAACTCAGTCAAGTCAGCTTCAAAGGAGGCCGCAAAATGTAACCTAACTGTGTGCTCAGAAAGAAGAGGAAATGGATTTGAGGGGCAGTTTATCTGTCCTGCAAACTAGGACTATTTTTAATCATCAATAAGTATTTGAATAAATAAGATAAGCATTAAGTTTTTCTCTATCTGGATTCCAGCACAATGTCTACATGTAGTATATGCTCATTAAAAAGTTGAAATAATTCATTTCTGTATTCTCAAAGATTTACATAGTGTCTCGTATGGGGACAGTACTCAAGAAATGAAAGAAGGAAAGAAGGAAAAATTTCTATAATCCAAGATGCTAATATAATTATTGACATATATTTAGAGTTTGGGGAATTGTTACCTCCATAAACTTTGGCAGTGGGCAACTCCTACAGACTCTTGCCTTCCTGACCTTTAGATCCTGATGGCCAAGACCTATGGGATCTGTCCTTGGTCCTGATCTTTTTGTCTACCCAGTCCCATGGCTCATTACACCCTACACAGTGACCTGGCCAACTTCCAACTTCCCAGCAGGAGTGAGGTTACCCCCATGTTTCCCAGGTGTTGTGTGTTCTACAGCCCCGAGAAGGAGCAGTGGAAGGAAGGGGGTGGGGAGACAAAGCAGGATTTTCGATTCAAGGTCTGCTTCCTGCTTGAGTGATCAACATCATTTCCATACTATAATTACATTGCCCAATCCTCTCCTGATTTTACTGCTATCTTGTAAGCCGTCCCGGTTGTGAGTAATTTAAAGCTATATGAGATGTCAGACTCCGTGAAACAATCACCCCTCAAAGAAATATGGCCCTAGATCATAATTGATAAGTCCCATTAGGCAATGGGGCCTCTTAGTTCCTATTTGGTCTCTTCTGAAATGGCCTTGTTGATTCACCTAATGTAGACTGTGTCCCCAGCATTGCTGAGGGAGAAAGATTCATCCAGCTTTGGGAGATGAGGGCTCAGGGGTCCCAAGCCAGGGAGTGGAATGAGGGAGAGGCTGAAATGGAGGAGGGATGGGGCTCCTGGCTAGACGAGGTACAACCCGGCTAGTTTTCCTCCTTGGTCTGCCTGGTTTGTCTGGTGCAGAGAACACCTACAAGGAGAGGTTGATACTAATGGGATTCAGAACAGAGGTCACAGGATCTGTTCTTGTAAAGCTTGATTAGGATAAAAGGAAGAGGGGAAGTGTCTGGCACTGAGCCCAGAGGTGCTCCCAATGCATGACCCAGAACCCTGCAGGTGGTCCAGAAGAGGCACCCATCTTCACAAAGGCAGCCCTGACCTCCAATCCTGCTGACCCCTTTCCTCAGCCTCTCTCTCCTAGGTCTGGGAATTCAGCTGAGCTGATGTGTTGAAATAATTTTAGCTATCTAATGCTCTTGCAAAATTTAGGACTGATTTGATCAAACATCTTCCTCTATATTCCATCCTTTCATCTGCCTTTCCTATATCCAGTGCTCAGACAGAAGGCTTGTTCTGTCAAACAGAAAAGCAAGTTACAGGGAAGAGGACAGTAACTGAACTGGGAATCAAGCACTGAGATTCTAGGCCTTATCCTGTTGCCAACTTGCTGAGCCGCTTTGAGCAAATCCTCTCCCCTCCCTGGAGCTCAAGCCCTCCATCTTAAAATAAAGGGCTAGTCTAGAATATTTTTGAATTAGCTGCCAGCATTTTAAAAATCAGGAGATTGCACATAAAAGAGGTTTATAGCTCCCCTTGTATATTCCAACTGGCAACACTGTTCTCACATTCACCCATGGCTTCAAACAGTTGGAACTGAGGGGCAGCTGTCCTGTTTACAGGGGGTATGAGCCATTTGGTTAATCACAATCCCCACCACTCCCTATTGTCTTACAACTTGTTTCTTTTATTTATATTATCAACTGGCCTTTGTAGGCTTATGTGTTTGTGATTTCTGGATGTCTGTCTCCCCACTCCAACTTTATCAATTCACAACAGACTCATTCTCAGACAGAAGTAAACGGCTGATAACCATCTCTTGTGACTACTTCTCTCCAACACCAATTAACACTGAGAGGTGGGATTCAGCACGACGGACAGATCACTGGCCCAGGTATTGAAGGCTGGTGAGTCCTCCCAGGAGCCACAACCTCCCCTTTTGTGGGCAGCCACCCATTTGCCTGTGGTCGAGAATACACTGATACCTAGTACCCTGACACTCCATCCTGTTATTACTACCCAAGCCCCGAGTCTCCACTGCTTCTGTTCTCTGCCTGATTGGTTTGTAATTCTGTCATTCCTCGTGATCGGACCGGGATGGTGGGGGTGCTGAGGGTGGGGAGGGTAATTATTCTCTGGCAAGACATGTCAAAACTGCCTGTCTATCTTTTGGGTGCAACTGCTGTTTGCCAAACGCCATCGTCCATGTTGCTATAAAGAATGACGGATCTGATATCATATATTACCGTTGTGCACTTTCGTTTTTGATATCTGTTTTTCCTTCCAAAATTTGCTGAGTGATTGAGAGGCCGTGGTTGCTTTTTTGAGATGCATCATAAGGCCTCCTTCATGAACAACTTGGCCAGGCAACGTGGATCGCAGGATATAAGGGAAAATTGTCAAGTGCCTCCAAGCTGTTTCTCTTCTGGTGCCTCTTTGCGAGCTCCCCCCATGGCATCTCTCCGGGAGTCCACAGCTGTCAAGAGGAGATTGGTCGGTGGAAGCTGGTTTAAACTGCTTATAATGACTTGGCACGGTACTCAAAAACCCACCACAATCTGGAGCCCACTGGCTGCCCACTCTGTGCCAAGCACTGTGCTAGGAAGTGGAACACAGGAATGAAAAAGGAATGTCTCTGGTGTCAGGGAGCTCATATCCCAATGGCCAAGACAGACAATTGAAAGATGTATATAAAATAGCATGTAGTGATAAGCATCAGGGGAAAAAAATTAATCTTAGAAAAGAAAGATGAGGACAGTGACTATTTTAGATTAGAATAGTCAGGCAAAGCCTCTCCCAGGAAGTTGTCATTGAGCAGAGAGGAAGTGGTAAAGTGGTGGCACAGGGCATGCATGTCCCTGGGGGAGGAGTTTTCCGGGTAGAGGGAGGAGCTCGTTACAAGCTTTGCCAGCTAGAACATGTTTGGCACGTTTGAAGACTAGACAGGTCTTTGGAGCTGGAGGGGCGAGGGAAGATGGAGGAGGCTAGTCCTCATCTCCTGCTGCTCCCCCTCCAACCCCAGCCTTAAGTTCTCACTTGGGGCTCTGTATCCATCAGGGATCTCCAGAGAAACAAGACTAGTCTCTACGTTTAGATCTAGACATATCAAGAGATTTATCTCAAGGTCTTGGCTCATGCAATTGTGGGGGCTGGTAAGTCCAAAATCTGTAGGACAATTCGTCAGTCTGAAAGCAGGAGCTGATGCTCTAGTCTTGAGGCAGGACTTCTTCCTCAGAGAAAACTTAGTTCTGCTTAAAGCCTTTCAGCTGATTGGGTGGGGCTCACCCAGATTATTGAGGATAATTTCCTTTACTTAAAGTCAACTTCGGGTAGATGTTTGCCACATCCACAAAATGCCTTCACAGCAACATCTCAATTAGTGTTTGATTGAATGACCAAGTGCCAGAGCCTACCCAAGTGGACACATACAACTCGCTGTCACAGGCCCTTTGAGCCCCCCTCACTATCTCCCACCCTGTGCCTCTGCTCATGGCACCGCTCTGCCTACACCTCCAAGCGCATCTCTTACCAAGGTGGCCAGGATGGTGTTCTGCCCTGGGGATGTACTAAAGGGATGCTGTTGTTATTATTTTGTCAGCCATCTTAAATATGTTTAGAGGAACTGAAGAATACATTGACGGTGAAAATATGTACTTTCAAAGTCCATATCTCGGATTTATGATGTTCGAATTCCAGAGAGGGGAGTTTGGCATTGGTGGCCAAGTCCTTGTGCCTTAGGAAGTGAGGAAGTGCAGGTAATAGATGTCTTCAATTCTGGGTCAAATCCAGCAATACTGGTCCCTTAAACCACTTCTTGCATAATTGTTAGCAGGATTTACCAAGTTCTCTGACTTTACAGTTCCTGGAGATGGGGAGATCCAGTAATCCCTTTTTTGTGAAGTATTAGCCACCAAGAATTTCCTGTCCATGAGCTCATCTGAGTCTTGCAACCCTCTCTGTGGTCAAGGAAACTGAGACCCAGAGAGGGGAAGGGACTTCCCCAAGGACACACAGTAGTGAGCAGAGGTAGACCTAGGACTCCTGCCCATGTCGCCCAATTCTCCTGCCCTGTCTTCCACCTTAGGGAACCAGGTTCCTTCCAGGACACAGCACAGGCAGGTTTGCCCCATCTTTTCCAAGGCTTTCAGGGCTGATAGATGGAGGATTGGTTTGTGACCCTCTGAATCATCTGCTTGTTCTCTAAGTTTTTACACAAGAGCAAATGTGCCAGACTGAGTCCAATCCGAAAAGGGCTATGACATTATCCTTAAGGATATGTCATCCATGAATGTATCCCCACACCCCCATCTTCATTCTAGTCCCATCTGGGGTGAAAGAATGCCAAGCCCTGTCTATGAAGCTGCCCCAAGCCTGTCCATGTTGGACCCTCCCCACCCCCACCAACCCTGCTTTCCTAGCTCTCCCTCACCCAACCAGCTGCAACCAAGCACTTGTTGGATGAATATTCCTGATTCCTGTTAGTCTTGGCAGACCTTGCTCAAAATTTCAGCCCTCTGTGGACTTTAGGAAGTCCAAACTCCATAGCATGGCATTAGAAAGCCCTCATGACGAGCCCCCAATGCCCCCATCTAGTCTCACCCCCATCCCCAGACTCCTACACCCCCTGAGAGTCAGGTCACAGCTGATGGTGCTTGTTTCCTCTAAGGCTCTGACCTTCCCACCTCCCCATCTCTGCTCAAAATGCCCCTTGCACTGGAAAAGCCTGCTTTCTGCATTCTAATAAGCTTGAAAAAATTCTATCTTGCTATAAAAAAAATTAAATGCACTACATTAAAAGTAAGAACATCTGTCCATCAGATGTGACCATTAAGAGAATGAGAAGACAAATCACCCCACAGAGTGGGAGAGATCCTCTCAATAGTATATCCAATCAAGAACTCATATCTAGAATATGTAAAGAACACCTTCTAACCAATAAGAAAAAGCTAGGCTACCCAATAGGGGAGGAAAAAGCACTTCACCACAAGAAGATGAGCAAATGGCCAATAAACATACAAAAGTGTGCTCAACCACATCAGCCATTGAGGCAATGCAGATTAAAGCCTCAATGGAATATTATCTCACCCCCACGAGAATGAACACGAAATAAAGTAAAATGAAAATGGCAGAAAATCCGGAGTGTTAGTAAGGCTACATTGCTCAAACACGCGCACGCTTCTGGTGGGAGTGTTAATTGGTACAACCATTTTGGAAGCCTGTCTGGCTGTGTCTGCCGAAGCTCAACATATGCCTACCCCTTGACCCATCAAGTTTACTCCCAGATCATACCCAACAGAGATGCGTGCATATGTTCACCAAAAGACATGTACCAGAATGTCATAGCAGCACCACCTGGGATGGCCAAAAATGGAAACAACTCAAGGCTCCAGCAATAGCAGAACAGGCCAAAGGGAAAAAAAAATCTTGGTGTATTCACACATTGGGATTCTGCACAGTAGTGGGAATAAATGAGATACGCTTACACACAACACGGATGGATCTGACAAACATAATCTTAAGCAAGAGAAGCCAGCCACAAAAGAGGGCATACTGTACATAAAAATAGGCACAATTAACCTATGCTGCTGGAAGTCAGGTTGGGGGTTCCCTGGGAGAGGCTGGAAGGGGTCTCCAGAGACTTCCTGGGGAGCTGGCCGTATTCTGTTTCTTGATCAAGATACTTCATTCATCTTGTGAGAATTTATCAAGCTGTACACTTGTCTGAAGTATTTATGCTACTAAAACAAAGAGTCTAAAGAAATTCCACCTACCTTTTAAATCCAGGGCAAGTCCTTCCTTGACCAGACAAGTTTGTTCCCTCATTTCCATTTTATTTAGCCCTTTCTGTACCTGCCTGGGGCCATCAGACTGTGTCCAGTGTGGCTCTGTCTGCCCTGCCAATCTGTGAACCCCCTGAGGGCAGATGTTGGGTCTGGTAGACCACAATTCCTCCCCCTCCTTCTGACCCATGCCCCCACACAGTAAGTGCTCAACAAAGTACATGCTGAATTGAACAGGGAGAGAGGGAGGAAGGGAGGAAGGAAGGAGGGAGGGGCAGAGGGAGGAAGGAAAGGAATTTTCTCCTAGCTGGGAAAGAGAACGTCATAGATAGACCAGCACAGCAACACCACCTCAGGGCATACCTGTTCCCATTGCCTGAAGAATCTCCCCCTGATGTCCTGTTGGCCTGTCCCCTCCTCACACCACCCAGGTCTCTGCTCAAATTCACTTTATCATGGAATCCTCACTTGACCAACCATCCTTTATAAAATACCATGATCCCCTTCATCCCCCTCGAGGAACTTTCCATCTGGTGGGAGCTGGGTACAAGCTCCTTCATGCAGCTCACAAGGTCCTCAGGGACCTGAGGCTTGCCTCCCCCTTGCCACACCTCCACTCACTCAGTCTGCACACTCTGCAAAAATGCACCATACCTCATCATGCCTCTGAGCCTTTGCACGCGTTGTTGATGCCTACATGGAATGTCATTCGTCACTCCAACACCTGTCCGTCACTTGACAAATACCTATGCCTTCTTTACAAACTCAAGCATCACTTTCTCTTAGTACCTTTCAGACTATTCCCTGGCTGGATCAGGTGCCCTCTCTGGGCACCCACAGCTCCTTCTGCTTCTATCATCACATCACTGATCACTCTGGGTTATAATGGAGTTTCCTCCAAATAACCTTCAGATCCTTCATCAATATAGGACCTTGGTTTATTCACTTCATATGCTTAGGGCTTTGCAGGGTGGCTTGTAAGGAGTGGGAATTCTAATAAAATGTGGAAGACAAGAAGGAAGGAATGAAGGAAGGAAGGAAGGAAGGAAGGAAGGAAGGAAGGAAGGAAGGAAGGAAGGAAGGAGGGAGGGAAGGAAGGAAAGAAGAAAGGAGGGTGAGAGGGAGGGAGGGAGGGCAGGAAGGAAGGAAGGAAAGAAGGTGGAAAGGAGGGAGGTGGAAAGGAGGGAGGGAGGGAAGGAAGGAAAGAAGGAAGGAGAGAGGGAGGGAAGGAAGGAAAGAGGGAAGGAGGGTGAAAGGGTGAGAGGGAGGGAGGGAGGGAAGGAAGGAAAGAAGGAAAGAAGGTGGAAAGGAGGGAGGTGGAAAGGAGGGAGGGAGGGAAGGAAGGAAGGAGGGAGGGAGGGAAGGAAGGAAGGACAGACGGAAGGACGGAAGGAAGGAAGGATTAAAATATCCTCTGAGCTCCAAAGCCCCTCACCATCCTGCCATAGCCCCTGAATCTTGACCATTAGAGAGAAGAAATTAATGAAGTTTCTACTGACATTCTTAACTCTGAGTAATGACAAGTTACCAGCAAGGTTGGGGTTTTGTGTTTTTTTTTCACGTTTCCTCTTTCAATGCTTTATTTATCTCTGTCTATTTAATGATGATACAATTCACATCCTCCTTTTTCCTTGCCCTTAAACTTCTGAATTTTTAATCGAGCAATGTAAACTTAATTTTTTTGTCTCCCAGATATGAAAGGTCTTAGACCCTGACAGGAAGAGGAGTGATGAATTATGCAGGCAACGAGCGCCCATCTGACTCCTGTGATGTGTTGAGTTATAATTGCACAAACTATTGCGTCCTCAGACCCGAGAAATGTGGTTTTACACTTTCTCAGACATCTTTACAAAAGGGTGACAGTAAATTTCACAAGTAGAGAGAAAGTGGACTGTTTTTCCAGAAACAACATGGGCCGGGACACCCACCTCCTGCTGGCCCTTCAGAGTGCAGACTAGGCTCCCTCGCCCACAATTGGCAGGAGGCTGGTGTCAGCTCCAGCCAAGAGAGAAGGTCTGGTGCCTTCCCACAATGATGGCCATTTATCAGACATGACACTGGTGACTCAGGGGACTGGCAATGGGATGTGGCATCTCCTATCTGAGACTGAGAAAATCGGAGTCCATGGGCAACAATGTGGGCATCCCCATGTAACATGGGCTACAATTCATGTATTCAGTGCTTCGTTCCACTAATAGTTATTAAATGCCTTTTTTTTTTTGCCAGTTAGTTATCCAGTCATTGGGGATAACTCAATAATCAAGACAGACGCAGCCCAGCTTTTGTGGGGCATGTTTTGGTGCTGGAAGCAAGGAATAGGATAAACCGACGAGGTGATTCCAGTTGGAAAGACAAGAAAACAATGTAGGATAATGATGGGGTGTGAAGTGGCACAGCTTTAAACAGGGTGGGCAAGACGGCTTACCTTGGAGGTGATGTTGAGCTGACACCCTTCTGAGGGGAAGGGAAAGCGTGTTCCAGGCAGAGGAAACACCAACACAAAGGCCGCCCTGAGATGGGACAGAGAATGGAGTATTTGCTGCACAGGAAGATGAGCCAGGTGACTACAGCATAGTGAGGAAGAGGCTCTTTCTCACCAATCTTACCAACAGTGAAGTCCATGTGTAGACATCATGCCTATTTGTCAGTTTTTGACAAAAACATTTTGTGTTGCTACTGGGGAGCCACTGAATGTTATAGCCAGAGGAAATTTAGAAGTGAATCATTTAAGTAGTGAAACTGACCACACACAGATTTCATCAGCCATTGTCATCATCTCCACCTTGATCATTATCCTCATCATCTCCCTCACCTTCATCATCACTGTCACCACCATCATCACCATCATGGCCACCAAAACCATGGTCACCATCATCATCATTATCCTCACCATTACCATTACTCTTGCTAACTGTCAACCCCTTTCTCTCACTTAGTGCAGTACCTGGGAGAAACCTGGCCATGAACACCTGTATCCACTCATTCCTTTATCAACCAACATTTACTGAATCTTTGATGTGCCACACACTGGGGCAGGCAGTAGGGACCCAACTGTGAATAAAAGGGGGCATAGTCCTTGCCCTCATAAAGCTCACAGGCTAGAGGGGGAGCCCAGGAGTAGACAAACTGACAAACCAATACCCTAATTACAGGGTTGTTGTGTTATTTACTTACAGAGGGTGATTAATGGCTGGACTGGGAGGAACTTTTCAGAATGTGTAGTGCCTTGGAGTGATAGGCACACCAAGTTCTTAAATCAACAAAACATTGGCATGTAGTCAGGCTTTCTTGGGGATAAGGCAAAGGCCTGTATTAGAACCTTTTTCAGAATGTGGCTCTGGGGGCACCTGGGGGGCTCAGTCATTAAGCATCTGCCTCCAGCTCAGGTCATGATCTCAGGGTCCTGGAATCGAGCCCCACTTTGGGCTCCCCGCTCAGCAAGGAGTCTGCTTCTCCCTCTCCCTCTGCCTCCTCCCCCTGCTCATAATCTCTCTCTCTCTCTCTCTCAAATAAATAAAATCTTAAAAAAAGAAGAAAAAGAATGTGGCTCTGGCTTTGGAACCAAATATTCCACACTCGCAAAACACAGAATAGAAAAACCCCATTTGTCTCACTCCAGCACTGGCGGGAGAAGGGAGGGAAAGAAAGAACGGAGTGCATGCTGGATGCTGTGTTTGTGCAACTCCATTTAATGTGCATTAAGCAGTATTGACCCCATTTAACACAGAAGGGAACTGAAGTACCAGGTGGTGAAGGCACCATGGTCACACAGCTAGGACTACCAGAGGAGGGAGCACACTCAAGTCTGCTGACCCAAGGGTCCCAGATTGTAACTGCCATGCAATTAAGCCTCCTTCTCCTAAAAGTCTTGTGCATTTAGGGCCTGGGTGTGTTAGAAAAGGAAACTTACATGAAATACACAAGGGTTCCATTGTCCTGAGGCCCAGAGTGGCTTGCAGACTGGAATGCATGATTCCCCAGAGGGATCTTGGAGCTGGTGGAAGAAGGTCAGTCCTCTCCGAAGACACACCCTCCTAAAATATTTCCTGACCAGGATGGGCATACAGAAAGGACTGAACAGTTTTCTTGGGGCACCAAGTTCTGTGGGTCTGGTGATCAGCTGTCATCATCACCACCCACCCTCCCGAACACAAACTGTCTGGAGCCATCGCTAGCCACATCCTACTAGGAAAAAGGGAAGCCCTTGGTCCTCCTTACTGGGTGACAGTGAGCACAGGAGACCAGAGCCTGGACTTTGGACTCAGATGTGAGCTTCAGTCGCAGCTCTGAGTCTCAGTTTCTGCATCTGTACAGCGAAAGCAATAGTTGTACCTGCCTTATCAGGTGACTGTAAAGATCAAAGGCGTAAAGACAGTCAAGTTGTTGGCGTATAGCAAATAATAGCATTTGGCAGTGATTATTGTTAACACTACAGCCAGAAGAGATGCACCAGCATCTAATCAGAGAATGTGACAGCTCACTTTTGATAAAGAAATTGTGTCTTCAATTCTCTCTTAAGAATATTCCACAAAGCAGGACTTTCTCCAGGAGGCTCTGAAAGAGAAATCATCTGCATGAGAATTTTTAGAATAGATGCACCCTCTCAACCCCACTTTTCTCTTTTTCATCAACTGTTCCATTCTTTCTGGCTCTTACCACCTACACACTTAGTGGTGTGCTTACTTATTTATTCCCATCTCTCTGCCGCTGTTTCTCTAATATCCCTCTGTATCCTCAGCTTCTAGCACCCTTCCTAAAGAATAGTGATGGAATAAATGGATGAAAGTGCAGCTGGGGAGAGTCCTCAGTGAAGAGATGGGGATACCCTTCGTGAGTTCGGGTCTAACTGAAAAGTCACCACTTCTCAGAAGCCTTCCAGGGTTTCTCTCCTCTCTTGAATTGTGACTTTTTTTCCCCACTGAGGTATAATTGACATATGACATTATATTAGTTTCAGGTATACAACATAATGATTGAATATTTGTATATATTGAGAAATGATCACCACTATGAGCCTAGTTAATATCCATCTTCATACATAGTTACAAAATCTTTTTTCCTGTGATGAAACTTTTAAGATTGATTCTCTTAGCAGCTTTCAAATGTGCAATACAGCATTGATAACAATAGTCACTGTGCTGTATATGACATCCCCATGACTTACTTATGTATAACTGGAAGTTTGTACCTTTAGACCCCCTTCACTAATTCCCCACATCCCCCACCTTCACCTCTGGCAACCAGTAATCTATTCTAAGATCCTATGAGCTTAGTTTTTTTTTGTTGTTTTTTTTATATGTTGCTTTTAGATTCCACATATAAGTGATATCCCATGGTATTTGTCTTTCTCTGCCTGACTTATTTCACTTAATGCCCTCATAGGCCCCATCGATGTTGTTGCAAATGTCAAGATTTCATTCTTTTTCATGGCTAAGTAATAATCCACTGTGTGTGTGTGTGTGTGTGTGTGTGTGTGTGTGTACACACTGCATTTTCCTTATCATTCATCCATCGATGGACACTTAGGTTGTTTCCGTATCTTGGCTATTGAAGATAATACTGCAGTGAATATTGCGGTGCCTATATCTTTCCAAATTAATGTTTTCATTTTCTTTGGATCAATGTCTAGAAGTAGAATTGTTGGCCACATGGTAGTTCTTTTTTTAACTTTTTGAGGACTCTCGTACTGTCTTCCACAGTGGCCGCACCAGTTTGCTTTCCCACCAGCAGTGCACAAGGGTTCCTTTTTCTCCACATCCTCACCAACACTTGTTGTTTCTTATCTTTTTGATACTAGCCCTTCTGACAGGTGTAAGGTGATATCGCATCATGGTTTTGATTTGCATCTCCCTGATGATACTGAGCATCTTTCATGTGGCCATCTCTATGTCTTCTTTGGGAAAATGTCTATTCAGATCTCCTGCCCATTTTTCAATCAGATCCCTTGTGTTTTCTTCCTGTTGAGTTGTATGAGTTCTTTCTATATGTTGGATACTGATTCCTTATCAGATATATTGAAATATTTTCTTCCATCTCCTCTCTGTGCAGGAGCATCAAGGATGGTGAACAGAGCACAGGGAAAATGTTAAAGACAGGGTGTGAACCTGCTCTGCTACCTTCTAGCCTGACATCTCTGAGCCTCAAATTCCTTACTGAAAAAGTTGGACCTCTCTCTGACCAGGACTCTATCCAGGACCAAATCTAGTCAGCCTCCTCTGAGCCCACTTCTCAACAAGGCCTTATCCTTGGCCTGCCAAGCCCAAGTGTGGCAAAGAATCCCCTCACCCTTGATATCTAATCAAGTTCTTAGTAATTTTTCAGCCACTGATTCTCTTACACTATCCATTGGCTAAAAATCTCCCTTGCTGGGAAAGGAAGATAAAAACAGAATAAAGCAGGTCTTAGTCACAAGGAAGGATGGGTCAAGCTTTGGAGAACCTCTTAGGATTCTCTGCAACCCCACTATGAGCAGGTCTTGGAAAACCCCACCTACCACCACCCCCTCCACGAGGGCCTGATCATCATCGGTTGGAACTGAGTTTGTGAGAAGCATTAACTGTGTGCGCAGAAATCCAGTTGGTGATCATGGGATTTTTTTATGGCTTCCCCCAGGGCTGAGTCATGGATAGCTGAGAATCCACAGGACTTTGTAGTGTATTGGCAATTTAACTTAAAACTCCAAGGCCCGACTCTTAATTTTGAAACTATGGGTAAGGAAGTTGCTTTGTGGCCTTCCTTCTTCCTCATTCTCTACTCACCACAGGCACACAAAAGCCCAGCCCCATAGCTCAATCTGGGGCAAGTCTGAAGATTTATTTTGGCTTCAGGGCTTCATGTATGATCAGCTGAGGGAGGCCTTAGTAACAACTGCATCGTGGATCAAGGTCTTGTCTTTACCAATATTTCCTTCCTCCCTCCCTTCCTCCCTCCCTCTCTTCCTTCCATACTTCCTTCCTTCCTTCTAGGTGTACCTCTTAAGATCACTCCCCAATAACTCTTCTACATGCAACTTTCCATCTCAGAATCTGTTTCCTAACAACCCAATCCAACAGAACCCCTCTGGGGGTAATGAGAGCATGTCTTAACTATAACTGTCTCTCAAGAAATGTATCACACATGATGACATTTTTCAATGTCCCTCCTGCAATGTGGTTCATTCTCTTGGATTGAATGAGGTTGATGTGGACACTTTTGTTTAGCCCACCAATATTAAGCTCTGACTGTATGCCAGGCTCTGGGCTGAGACGTGGGATATACAATCGTTCTAGCTCTGTCTAAAACTCTAGTTCCTCCTGCCGCAGAAAGGTTGCCCTGGCTCACTAAGATCTTATCCAACTTATTATGATGAGCATTTATTGAGTACTTACTGTTGATAAATCCTGTACTGTGCTGGAGAGTGGAGATACGAAGATGAAGAAAGGACTCCTCCTTACACAGCTCATGCTCTAGTAGAGGACCATGACACCACCACATGATACGTGAGACAAGGAAGCGTATACCAGGTGGGAAGCCCAGACATTCTAGTCTAAGGTTGCCTGGGTTCAAATCCCACATTTACCACATTCCAGCTTCATCGCTCTAGGGCAAGTTACAAATATTTATTGAGTACCTGCTATGGGTGAAACCCTTCACTAGCACCAAAGAGAAAACAGTGGGCAAAATGAGTGATATGACATGGTTCTTTCCCTCCTGGAGTATACAGTCTAATCCCTAATGTTACTTTTTATAACTTGCCCAAGGAGGCAGCTATTGGCTGTGTAGCACCCAGGAGGTGTGGGTTTCCTGTGTGTCCACAGAACACAGTAAATGCTTCCTCTAAGGCCCAGCTGTGGGGTCTCTATCCCCAAGTCCAGATCCCTGATCTCAGAGAGGAGGTAGAGTGGATTCCCATGAATGCCAAATAGATTCCCCTTCTCTCCACTGCCATTCACGAGGGAGCTCTCGTGACCACAGTCCTGATGTCAGGAGTGGGGCTCCTATGTTAGAGTGCTCATTAATTTCTAATTAGATTCCATTCACCAATTGCTCCATTTTAACAGAAACAAATGCAGGCATTTTTTGTTTGTCAAAATATGTCTTGCTGAAGAGCTACCACCGAGAAAATTCAAACCCTGGGTGGTCACAGGTATCACTATGAGATTCAGTGGGACCATTTTCCCGGAGAGAAGTTGACCAGGCTGCTGGCAAATGGATTCGATTCATGAGCATTGGTTTTTGAAATCAAGTGTGACTAATCCCAGCCCCATCATCACCCCGGTCAGGGAAAGCTACAGAAATGCTGGCTCCATTACACTTAGCATGTAATTCACAGGAGCATAAAACTGAAGCCTAATTCAACACTTTTCCTCCTGGTTTTACAGATGGAACCACTGAGGACCTTCCACCTGCATCACCCAGGGTCTGATACATAAATGGAGAATCTGACAAACCAGGCTTCCTATACTCCTAAGATGAGTTTTCTACAGATGGGGTGACCGCACTGGAAAGCCCAGAGATGTCTAGACTTGGAGGACGCTGGAGCAGGAAATCATCTTGACCAACCCTGTTTTATAGGTGAGAAGACTGAGACCCAGAGAGGGGAAGGGGGATTCCCAAGGTCACACAACAAAATCAAAAGCAGAGTCCAGACCTCCTGATTTCCAGTCCCGAGCTCTATCAACCACAGCCAACCGTCTCTTATTAACTTTTAATTCTAACCACATTGTGGTTCCTACAAATCCATTTGAGTAAAGCATAGCCCTTTACCGAAAGGAGTGAAGTAATTCCAATAAAAATGTCCTGAGTGAGGAAGAGATAGACAAAATATAGAATAGAACAAGATTCTGCCACGAAAAGAGTGAAGCACTGATACGTGCTACCACATGGATGAACCTCGAAAATGCTCGGCAGTAGAAGCCAGACACAAAAGGTCACCTCTTTTATGATCCCACTTATATGAAACATCCAGAAGAGGGAAATCCACAGGGACAGAAGGCAGAGTATTGGTTGCGAGGGGCTGGGGAGGGGGGTAATAGAGAATGACTGCTTAATGGGTATTTAATTTCCTTTTGGGGTGATGACAATGTCTTGGAGCTAGAGGCTGTGAATGTGCAAATGCCACTGAATGGTAAACTTTAAAATGATTAATTTTATGTTATGTAAAATTTGCCTTCACACACACACACACACACACACATCAAATGTACTGAGCACCTTGAAGTCCCACATTTTATGGACATTGTCTTGATGGTTTCTTGTGTGATTCGGTGGTATTCGTGGTATAGGTGTCATGATCCCATTTAACAGGTGAGTAAACTGAGACAAGACAGTTTTAGCAACGGGCCCAGGAAAGCTCAGCCATCAAGTGACAGAGCTGGGATTTGAACTTGTGTCTGACTGCCAAGTGTCTCCTCCCCCTGATTGCCTGCCCTTCAGGGCCACACAACCAGAGACGAGCTCTGAAGAGGTGACTGTGCTAATTCTCTGGCAGAGTCTCAAACTCACCTCTTCTGGGCACAGATGGGGAGTCATTAGCTCCTCTTCAGGAAGCTGGTGCTTCTGAGAAGACAGAACACAGAAAGGATTTGATTGCTAAAGGAGGAGGGGAGAGAGTGCTGGTCCACAAGGCTAATACTTCCCCAGCCAGTTAGCTCCTCCTAGCACTTGGCGAAGTGAATGAGATCAGAAATCTTTGGATGAAACAAAATTCAACAGGTTTCATTCCCACAGGCTTTTCCTTTTCCTGCCAGGTTCTCATGCTTAAGCTCATCTGAACTCTGTTTCCGAGAAAAGAGGAAAGGCTGAGTGAGGGAAATGGAGGGAGGGAGGGAGGGAAAGGATGGAAGGAGGGAGGGGGGAGGAGAAGGAGAGAGAGGGGAGGGAGGGAAGAGGAAGGGAAAGGATGGAGGGGAGGGGCAGGAGGGGAGGGGGAGGGGGGAGGGGAGGGGAGGGGAGACCAGGAAAGGAAAATGGAAGGGAAGGGATGAAGAGAAACAGATAAACAGGAAGGACAAGAGCAAGAAGAGCCCCAAGCAAACCTCAGGTTGATCGGGTCCCCCAACCCCAGGCCCAGCATCATCAGCTGCAGAACACAAACAAACAAGTCTGCTCTGAAGAGGTAGAATGAGGATGTACTACCAATCAATGAGGTATTACCCAAGATGCAGGAAACAATTAGGACAGGTAGCACCAGAGATAAAGCAAACACTTTTTCCATCAAAAAGATATTAAAGCTAATTCAAATGGAGAAGAGGTGATGAGGGGGTGGGGAGGACCTTGGAAGCCCAGGGAGAAGGATAAAGGGCTTGCTGATAAGCGCCGAGAAGAGAGAGATTTATCCAAACTCCAATATGTGTGCAAGGAGGATGGCGTGGGGGTGCTTCAGGGGGCTCCCCAGCTGAGCTTCAATAAACAAATCGATACCTGCTCTTCCTTCCCATAAGTGAGAGCATGATGGGCAAACCGCTCATCCCCCAGTTGGGCAGACTTGAAATGAGTGATCGATAGGGCAATATCACGGAGCTAATTAAATCAGAGCTCCATGGGGCTGACTTCTTTATAGTCCAGAACCAGTGAGAGGCTGATGCTCTGGGCAGGGTGGCGCCTGACTGCTCTGACCTCCTGCCCCCAGTCCAATAGTTGAAGTTCTTCGACCTTCAACCGTGCTCACCCCTGTACCACCCAACAGAGCCTATTCTGCTATTTGGAAACCCTGAGCACAACAATCATAAATAGCCTGACACTGGGTAGCTCTGAGCTTCAGACTTGGAGTTCCCGGCTCTTTTGTCTCATTTCATCCCGAAGGTAACACTCTGCAGTGGGTACAATGATTATCACCTTTTTACAGATGAAGACACTGAGGACCGGAGAGGTGAAGGAATTAGCTCAAGGTCACACAGCTGGTGAGTGTGAGAATACAAATCCATGTTTCCCAGAATCCCAACGAAGAGGTCTACACCACTGATCCTGGGAAGGTCCAGCCACATCAGCTCTCTGGCAGCTTTAACCCATCAGAGCCACACTTTCATTAATTCATTCATTTTACACATACTTATAACTATGAGCCAGGTGCCAGGCTAGGCAATGGGAACAAAATGGGGAAAAGCCAGACAGGATACCTGCCCTCAGACTAGCAGGCAATGACGGAGAAAAGGGAGGGAACCAACCAGTAACCAGACACTTGCAAACTGGGCTGTGACAGAGAGCTCCTGCCAGGGTAGTCAGAGAAGGCTTCTTGGAAGAGGTGGCACTCATAGCGAGACCCAAAGGATGAGAAGGAGCCAGCCAGCTGGAAGGCAGAGGAGGCACTGGTGAAGGTGGGAATGAGCTCGAAGCTTAGGGGAGCAGAAGGAAGCCTGGAGCTGAGTGATCAGGGTGGGCAGTCATGGGAGATGAAGAGGGAATGGTGGGCGGGTCCTGGTTGTACAAGAACCCTGGGGTGAGGCTTTGAATGTGTTGGCTCTTAATTGTGATAGAAAGTCCTTGGAGAACTTTAAGCCACGAAGAGACATGGCTCAACTTGTGGTTCTTCAGGTTCGCTCACCACTGACGGAGGAGGAAACAGACTCAGACATGGCCAGTGATTTCCTCAGAATAACAATGCAAATCTGTGGGTCCACCAGCCCAGAGCCCAAGTCTGGGGATGCCCAGCCCAGAGCTCTTCCTCCGGCCGTGAGTCTTCTCTTGCTGGATGGTAAGTGATGGCTTTTTCATTTCTCAGCGTAACCCCAGCACTCAATCCTGGATCTGGTACATGCAAAGCACCCACTGAAGTTTGCTGAGTGAATTAATGACCTTAAAAGGCGAACTGGAGACAGACTTGACACCTATGGAGCACCTACTGTGTACAAGACACCATGATCATTACAATGGGACTGGAAGTGATGAAAGATGCCCTTTCTTTATGGGACACTTAGTTTCATCTCCTACCCCCATTCCTAACTTAGTGTCTACTCCAACCAAGCCTTACCCCTAACTCTCATGTCTTTATGTCATGCATGCATCCCCTCTCTGACTCTGTCTTTGCTCTTGCTGTGCCCCCACCTGACCACCTCCTCTCAGCCTTTTCAGCTGCCCAAATCAGTTCAGTCCTCCAAGATCCTCCTCCTCTGTGATGCCCTGCCTTCACCATTTCTCTGAACTCTTTCTCTGTACACGCTATTTATCTATGGCTGCCCTTCCCAATAATTTATAAGCCCCTCAAGAGCCCAAGCCATGGTTCTTCTTTTCCTTGCAGGACTGGACCTGGGGTTGCGGTGAATAAACCCTTACTCAAGTGACTCCATTCTTTGAGACTCTGGCTTCATACCTGAAAGGTAAGAAGATGACACTTTAGCAAGAATGGCCAATCTGTGGGATCCCTACCACTGCATCCCCTCCCTGAGTCAGAGCAGACATTACTAATTGATTACTGGGGGTTTTTTTCCACTGTGACCAGATACACATTTAGAATGTTTTCTGAATGCAACGTTCCAAGCAGTCATTACTAAGAAATGCAAAATTTGTGAGCAAGACAAACCCTATTTGCCACTCCTTGATACAGTAAACTCTATGGGATCTTAATATCTGAAATGTGAGGACCTACCATGAGCCCGATGCAAAAAATATAAGAATTGGAGACTGGAACCTAATTTATAGATTATGCACTCATGAGTAAACCCCAATTTCCATATGCGTCAATTTCTGTCAGATGGGGCATATTTTATAAGTTGTGATCAATTGATTGATTGCTCTATCTATCTAGATACATATATCACTCCTTTTTACCTGTTATAATAAGGAAAACTAGATTACCAGGCTTGTTATAATTGTGTGTAAATATAAAGTTATTAGGCTTTAAATGAGGAAGTCTGAGGATTTCTCCTTAGCAGTCCAGGAACTTAATTCATTGGTTTGGAATATTTTTTTTCAGCCTGTCCAAGACCATGTTTGCCTTCCTTCTGGTTCTTGCCTATGCTGCAAATTGTCCTATTTAGTACTTCCCAGTGAGTCTGTTCTTACCAAATTCACTGTTACCCCCTCCTCCTTTTTTCTGGACAATAAGGTAAGCTCCTAGGAATCGTCTAGCAAGCATGGGTTGGTTCAGTTGCCTTGGCATGAAGAGACCGGAGAAGAGAACTCTGTTCCCCAGCCAGCCAGACAGTAAGCCACTCGAGGGTATGGGCTCTGTCTCCTGCAGCTCTATCCTCAGCACCCCACACAGGGCCAGGAGTTTCATGGACTCTTCGGTGAAGATTAGATGAATGGACTGACAGAGGGAGGAAAAGCGCTGATACCATTTAATGCCCCGACACCGTGCATTCTGCATGCCAAGACCGGGTGCACACACACTGCTCTCACTCGGACACAATTATGTTAAAAGAGCAATTAGCAACCTTTTAAACCTGATTGCCAACTCTTCCATTAATCACTTGCAATTATAAACCCCAAATCTTCAAAACAATTGGTCCCAGACGCCCACTAGAGAGAAACGCTAATAACCTTCCTTCTTCATCTGGAAATCTCTGCTCAGTTGGAGCCTCTGGGTCACAGAGGGGTGGAGAGGCCACGAATGGCTGAAAAGCCTGACACGGGAGGGGCGACCCTAGAAAAGGGGGTAGAAAAGTCACCCCTCAGGGGCCAGAGGACATTGTGGGAGGCTGCTTCATCTTCCCCCTGCCTGTTTCTCTCCCCCATTCCCACCGCCAGCCAGGGCCATATATCTCCCCGTGCTTTCTCCAAGCCACTCTAATTCCACATTGTGAAGAGGCTCTCTCTAATTACTGCAGCTAATTAGCTCCTCGCAGCCACCCCAGTCAAGGTGCACGAGAGACAGAGCAGCCTGCAAGGCGTCGGACGTGGCTGGCCGCCTCCAGCCGCCAGCCGCCACTCTGCCACCGCAGTGCCACCCCTCGCACTGACCCTCGTGTTCCAGGGGAAAGGGGGGATGAGGGGAGAGGTGGCAGGAGCCTGCTCGGTCAATCCGAACCCCCTCTCTCTGCTGGTCCCCCGCTGCGGGCGGCAAGCAATTCAGACCCGAGTGCAACAGCTAATTAAATCAATATGAGATAATGAACGGCAATTAGAGGTCCGGCTAGGCACATCTTCTCTTGTAAATACTGTTTCTCTCCCAACGGGGAGCTCTTTTTTAATAATCTGTTTGTGTTTCATTTCCAGGAGCTGTAATTCCCCCAAGAAGCACTTTGGGAAAGTGATTTGTTTGTCTGTATAATCGCCAAAGCATTCCGTTAGGCTTGTTTATTTTGCTGAGCGCCTGCTGTTAGTGGAGAGAAACAATTCGCTTCTCTCCTCTTATTTATTTATTTATTTTTGAAATGTTATTTCTGTTTCCTGCCTAGATATCCTGACATTGGACCAGGCCAGGGGGTTGCATTATAGAGGTCCAATGAGCTGCTTCCTGTCTCATCCCCTTGCTCCCTCTCCACCTGTTTGAAGAATGAGCAAAACTAGAAATCTTAAGAGATCACAGAAGGATTGAACGAAAGCCTGGCGATTCCCATCCTACAGATGGGGACACTGAGGTCCAGAGTGGCCATGGATGACTGACAAGCCTACCATTCTCCTCTCCCCCATTCAAATATCTCATAAATTTCCTGTGGTGCCCAGGGAGAGGCTTGAGAGAGCATTATAAGGAGCCCTCTGCCCTCAAGGAGCTTGCAAATTTATCGGGTGTGACAGCCCAAGGCACGTATCAATTAGAAAGCAATTAAGTGCCTAATTGTGTGGCACCAACAAGCTCAAAGAGTTCAGGGAAGGAAAAGATCCTTTAGGGTAGAGAATGGGAGGAGAGGACATTTGTATCTTAACTGTATCTCTAGTCTCCATCAAAACCAGTTTCTTGAGCCCTGGACTTCAGTATCTTCATTTGGATTCCCCACGGCCCCTCAAAGTCAAAATGCCCAAAATGGAAAACACCACGCACACCCCCAGCCCCATGTGTTTCCATTCCCATGCTCTCTGCTCAATAAGTGGCCCTCCAGACATCTAGTTTCCCAGTCTAGAGAACCTGATTCTTTTTCTGTTGCCATCCGCACCCAGTCAGTACATAGGACTTTGTAAATGTCTCTCAATTTTATTCACCTTGTTCCATCCTGCCATCACTACCCCAGTCCCAGCCACCAGCCCCTGGCACCCAGATTCTTACAACATTCACCCTACTGGTCCCAAGATGGCATCAATCCCATCCAACACCCATGAAATACCCACCCTGCACCTGGGGTGCTTTCTACAATGCAATCTGAGAATGCAGGCATTCTCTTGATTGAAACCCCTCTGTGTTCCTGCAGGGTAAGGATCAAACACTTTCATGTTGACCTCTGGCTGTTGCTTACATCTTTAGCATGGACTTTTGCCTCCTACACTCTCCCCTTGCACACACAGTCCATGCTTCCAGCTAGGGGCCTCACAAATGTGCAATGTCCTCTATACTCGGGCATCTGCAAGTACTTCTTTTTCCACTTAGAACTGATCCTCAGACTTTCTTCTAAATGTCTGTAGTAACCGACTCTTATTCCTTTCTTAGTCATCATCTTGGAGAATACCTCCTCCAGGAAGCCTTCTTATCCTTCTCCTCCCTAGGCTGGGTTGAATACCTGTCTCCTGGACAGACATAGGCACCTGTGCTGACACCACTTATAGCCCTAGAACTTTCCACAACCATGTGGTATTGTACTTGTCTGAACATTTTCCTCCATGCCCTCACTGGAATAAGAACTCTTTGGGGTCTAGAGCATGTTCTGTTCTTCATCAGGCTTCCCACTGCTTAGCCTTCTATAGATGTTTAATAAATACCCATTGAATGCGTGTTAGATTTAAAAAGCTGGAAGTTCCCTTAAAATTCATCAAATCCAAGCCCATCATCTTTCTGAAAGCAAAACTGAGCCCTCAGAGAGGGAAAGAGGGCTTCCCAGAACCATGCAACAAGGTGAAAACAGAATTAGAGTACATCAATCCAAATCATCCTGACTACCCACACGGTGTTCAATCTGCCATATTTATTTGATTTCAGTCAAATCCAGGTTTATTTGACTAAACACTTATTTAAATATAAATAAGTAAATATTATATGACTAAATAAATAGGGAGAGAACATGTACTTGGGAATCTAGAGATGGCTAAAATATGGATCCCATCCTCAGAATTACATGGTCTTGTTTGTAGGGGGACAGACAAATTACTATCATAGGGGGAAATAGGTGCAAAAACAAATGTATAGTGAGCACAGAGGCAGCGTTTATTGGGGGTTGAAGGTTGCACTAATGTCTTGCCAGAAGGTGATGGGCAGTGTTCATGAAGAAAATAAATCTTCGCTGGCCCATGAAGGATGAAACATGACAAACAGCACTTTACAGTTTACATCTTACTCCATTTTTTCAACAAATTTTATCTTCCACACAATTCTAAAGTTATGAGAGAAACTTTCACCACCAAAACTACCACCATCACCTCCAAGATGGAAGAGGGATCAGGGGCACTGGGAAGCTAAGTGATTTGCCCAAAGCTACAAATTATTCACTTTTTGAGGGGAAAAAACGTGATAAGGAAATGCTTGGCTTGAAAGATCCCTTGTTATTAACATGACTTGCCCCTGTTTATGGAGCCCTAGGAGGAGCCCTGGAGGATCTATGTCTATCCTAGGAGGATAGACATAGCTATCTTCCTACCTCCCCAGTGAACTTCCCCATTGTACAGATGAAGAGACTGAGGCTCAGAGAGGTTTAAAAATTTGCAAGACACACATCTGGCCAATACTGAATCTATGATTCAATTCAGATCTTTCTGCAACACTATACCTCTCTCCTGTGCAGAATAAACCCCTCTTTAAATATGGTTTGGAGTCTTTCAGACAGGTGCTGGTAGAACATACCTGTGGGGTTTGGAATAAAAAAGTTGGGAACCAAATCTGGGATTCAAACTGCCCATTCATTGTCCAGGCAAAGCTAATGACAGGAATTGTTGGTAGATGAGAATAGACAAGGGTCAGGGCTGTTAGATGGTTAAAGGTCATTCTGGAACATATAGGATATGTGTTATAACATGCAGGTTGTATAGAGATGTGAAATCAGGAGGATTTCTCAGAGGGAGAGGCCATGAGCCAGAGCCAGAGTGGGGCTCCTTTCCACAATGGGGGAGTGCCAATGCAAAGACGTCAGCACCACGGACAGCTTCTTGGTGGCGGGCTCCCTAGGGCTGATCCTTGCACAGCTTACTGGTTATGAACTTACCTGAACAAGGAGCAGGACACAGCTAACCTATCCCAAAGGAAGACTGAGTCATTCCCCCTGGTCCTTGTGGGATCCTGCATGATTTTCCCCCCTCTCCTTATTATTGGCCATGATGAACATAATGACCAGGTCAGATTTCTCTGCTCCTTAACTAGCTCCCCTTCCTGCTACCCTCACAGCTCAAAAACACGAAACCTAATTTTTTTTCAGGACTACAAAAAACCCTGAACAGGAAAATTCTCATTTACAATGCACTGTTGCCAAAATGCCAAATTCATCTTCTCCCTCCTTTCCTGTCTGTATAAGGTCCAGGGTAAATCTGTAAATCTGCCTTCCAGTCACACTCTCCTACCTACAACTGTAGACATACCTACTCTTCACTTACTCTCTTCTGTCTTCAATTTTTTTTCCTTCTCCTCTCCTTTAAAACTATAATAAGACACTTTTGACTTGGAAAATCTCTGCCCAGTCCTGATATAACAGAAAACAGTGGGCTTTGGAATCAGGCAGAGAAGGATTCAAATACATGCTCCATTCTGTCTAGTTCCATGATCTTAGGCAACATTCTAAAGTTCATTTATCTCATTAGTAAACTGGAGATGATGCCTACATTTAGCTGCTATAAAAATTAGCAACAATGTATATATAGGTCACAGCAGCTCTAGTAATAACAATATTAACACTAATAATAAAAATAGAAATTATTAACTTATTAAGTGTTCACCATTTACTAGGCACTGTTCTAAATGTTTTACATAATTAAGTCCTCATACAAATCTCATGTGGTTATACTATAAATGCCCCCATTTTTCAGATAGAGAAACACAGAAGTTAAATAATAAGCACAAGATTACATAGCTAGTAATTTTCAAGGAGTACAAAGAAAATAGACTTTCAATAAGTAGTAACTTTATACCTCACCTCTTCCTCCATCTCTATCATGTGTCTCCTTCCTTCCTTGGCTAATGATTTTGCTTGTCACCTTCACCACCATAAGCTCCATTTTCCTCATCCATAAAATGAGTATAACTCCTAATTTCTAGGAATACACTGAAGACCCAGTGATAAGAATGGGGAAGTGCACCACGCATAAAATGTGTTTAATAAATACTTGTTGGAAAATAATTATATTTACCTACATTTTGTTCCACCCCCTTCAACTTCTAGAAACCTTCTGATCTCATCATACCTCAACTATTTTTCATATAATCATTAATGATAAAGTTGCTACATGGAAGAGAGTTCCAGTTTTCATCTTTAGCCTCTTGGATGACCTTGCCACTACTGACCGACACAGCTAAGTCTCTCTCCTTCCTGGCTCCCAGAATCCTGTCCTTACCTCTTTCTACCTCTGAACTTCCTTCTCAGTTCCATGTGTTAAATGTACCCATATCCCCAAGGTTTGGTTCTGACTTCTCAACTTGCTTCTCTCCTGCCTCCAGTCCCTAGCTTCATGGGCTGGTTCAGGGCAGAGGGGGAGGGGGAAGAAGGACTCCTATTTTGGTTTGAGTTCCCCCATAAGCAGAGACTCTGAGCTGAAATTTTGAGTGTAAGTAGTTTATTGGGTGGTCCCAAGAAACAATGGGAAAGAGCATGCAGAAGTGACACAGGGAAGGGAAGACAGCCAATCGAAGGAAAATCAAGTAAGATACCACTGTGGGCAACGAGAGCTTGATCCCACTAGAGAATGCTGGGAATCAGTTTGGAACAGGGCCACTTATTCACCAGCTCCCTCCTGTAGAGTGTTAAATCTCAGGCACTTCCAGCCTACGTGCACACAAGCAGAGCAGATGCCCGCCAACAGCAATGCCCTTAGGCTCTTGGAATTCAGCCCAGCCAGCTCTACAAAGGTAAAGCCCCAGGGATATGGGTGAGGGCACCAATTGTGTCTGCTACAACTCCCAGATTCTCATCTCCATCTGCAGCTCCTCTCCCAAATTCCAGACCCAAATTCCCCAACTTGGGGTGGTCAGCTCTGCTGGACCTTCCTTGGCTCCTCAAACCCAGGGAGGTCATATCAAACATCCCACTCATCCCTACTCTGCCAGAAGCCCCACTCCAGCTGCTATCATGTCAGGCTCACCATAGATCTTCCATGTGCCCAGACTGGACTAGCTGCCCATTTCATATCCTTACCCTATCACCCCTGACCGACACACAATGCCACAGATGCCAGTTTAGCTGTAGAAGGACAAGAGTTCAGATACTCTCACTGCCACATCCTAGCTGCACCCACATTGGTGCCTGGCCTCACCTCTCAGAGCTTCTGTGGTGTCATCCATAAAACGGGCATTTTAAAATAAGATTTTATGAGTGTTGATAAGATTATGTATGAAAAAGTACCTAGTCCAGTTTATAAAACATACTAGGTATTCGATCCTTTGTAACTATGATTATCCCAATCAGTGATCAAATTAATTCTCTTTTTTTCCTGATGCAATTGCATATCTCCTACTACCTCACCTTTCCTTGCTTTTATTTTCCTGGCTATTTCAAGAGTTTCCAGGCTTTGCCAGAACACTGGATTGCTCCAGCGGCCCACTAAACTTTTCTCCAGACCCCAATCTCTCTCCCTTCTAGTCTCCTTGCATAACAATACCAGACTCATGTCCCTGAAATGCCACATGCATATCACCTATTGCCAGTAGCCCACAGCTGTCTTCACAGTGACTTCTAACCTCCTTGTTCTGGCATTTAAGACCCTTCACTATCCGACACCGTAGTTATGGTTTCCATTTTATCACTGCTTTCTTTTGGTCAAATGTCTTGTGCTTTCTTCTCCATGCTGATTCACTCATCAGGTGTTTATTGAACACCTACTATGTACCTATGTACCAGGCACTGTGCTGTGTACTGAGATGTTCATCATGATGCAAGTTGGAAAAATGGTTTTCCTTGCCTGAATCCTCCATCCAGCCTTTATCTACAATGTTCCCTACTCCCTATCCCACTACACCATCAAACCTCCCTAAGGAGGCATTTCTGTGTGTGGGAATAGGTACAGTCCCAGCTGCAAACCCCAGTCTGGTCACTTATGCTGGCTGACCTTTCTGTGGCAGAGTCATTTCCCTCTCTCAGGCCCTGTTTCCAAAAGATGAGAAGTACCACCAGCAAAGATTGGTGTAGGAACCAAATGATGACTCCCTCAAGATGCCCACATCCTAATCCTCAGAACCTGGGAATATAGTACCCTACATGTCAAAGGGGACTTTGCAGACATGCGTAAGTTAAGGATCTTGAGGTAGGGAGATTATCCTATAACCACAAGGGTCTTTCTAAGAGGGAGGCAAGAGGGTCAGAGTGCGTGGTGGAAGATGTGACAAGAGCAGCAGAGGATGGAGTCACCAAAGGTAAGAGCCCAGAGACGAGGACTGCAGGTGGCCTCTAGAAGCAAAAAAAGCCAAGAAATGAGATCTCCCTCACAGTCTCCAGAAAGAACATAGCCCTGCTGACACCTTGATTTTAGACTTCTGACCTCCAGAACTGTAAGATAATAAACACGTGTTGCTTTAAGCCATTAGGTTTGTGGTCCTCTGTCACAGCAGCAATGAGAAGCAAATGCTGTTGTTTCATGGGGTGAGGACACTGACAGGTGGAGGACCTTGACCCATGAGAAGGCCACCTCCTCATCAGTGGCCAGACTAGAGTTTTACCTGGGACTGTCCCTGCATGCAGGGCACTGAGATGCCTCTCTGGAGAGGATGTGACAGAATATAGAACATCCAGCTCACAATGTCAGGCATGTTGTAAGTCCTCAAATGGAGTCTGAAGGTGTGGGGTGGGAGAGGCTCAGGTCCCCTCTCCTCCTGGACGCTTCCCTAATCCTCGCAGCCCACCATGCTCACTCCCTCATCTTACATTCTGTAGCGTGCATCATCTGTAAAGCACTTGTCTATGAAAGATGCTTACATATCTTAGCATAGGAAATTGTTGCAAATGGGGACCTAGGGGTTATCTCTATGCAATATGCTTTTTTAGGTGATCATCATTTCATAGGTGAGGATACAAAGGCCCAAAGAGATTGCATGACTTGCCCAAGATCATTAAAAAACAGCATGGCAGAGCAAAAATGCAAAGCCAGTGATCCTGCCTCCTGGCCCAGTGCCATGTGAATGTCCTGCTGGCCTGATTTCTGTCTTAATCTTGCCTGAATCCCCATTCCCAGGACCTTACACCTCAGCAGCCATCAACCCCAGAGAAACCAGCTCCCCCATCCCATCACTGGAGTCTCAGGAGGGCCCATCCTCAGTCCCTCTCCCAAGAGACATGACAAGGGGAGAAAGCTGGTTGGGGAGAAATGGTAATTTCCTGTAAGTCCATGACGGGATGAGAAATGGTGTCCGGATAAAATATGTCCCATCTCCTACTCAGCTTGGACGCAAGCCCAGGAGATGTGGTGTGCTAGGACTGGGCTTGGGGCGGGGGGGAGGAGCAGAGCAGGGGGGAGGGGTAGAAGGGGTAGGAGAATTGTTCTCCAAGTCACCAAGACATCTGAAAGTAAGATCCAGCACCCTTGCAGTGTGTAGGAAGGAGACCTCATCTCTACCCACAGCACTTGCAGGCTGGAAATGAGCCTCTCTTGGCCACTGTAGGCTAGGCTAGAGCCTAAAATGGTGCCTGAAGAATCATAATATGCTCAGTAAATTCAGGTTGAATGGATAACTCTGAGTTAGTATAGTTCCCAGCCCTACAATCCATAAGCTGGGAATCTTAGATGCTACTTCCTCCCTCTGGGCCTCTGTTTTGCTATCTGTACATCTACCTCCCAGGAAACTGGTTGAGAAATCAAGTCAAGCATGTGCTAGGTGAACACCTAGATTCTAGAGTCAGACAATCTTGTGATCAAATCTCCTCTCCACTCCTTTCCAATCATTTGCTTTACATCTCTGAGTTTCATTTCCTTCTCTAAAAGATGGTCCTGTATAAGAATCATCAACATGTTGACCATCAGTTGGTTGTATCAGTCATTTACACTTTAGTATGAATGAGCAGTCTATACACAGGTTTATGGTAGAAGCTGAAGGGACTCTCTATTTGTTTACTATATATCATGCTCTTCCAAGCACTTTGCATGTAAAAATTTATTTAATTTTCACAATAACCCTGTGAAGTTCGAAGCAGGGAGGGAAATTTCACAGAGCCACCCAGCTGGTAAGAGGCCAAGTCAAGATTTAGCCCAAAGTCTGTATAAATCCAGACCCTGAACTCTTAATAGTCCATTACCTCCTCAGATCAAAATTGCTTACATGCCATGAAAATTAGCTTAGAATCCATCCTGCAGTCCAGTGCTTCCCAAACTTGTCTGTGCACTGGAATCAGATTCCTGAGTCAGCAGGTCTGGAGTGGGGCACAATAGGCTGCATTTCCAACCAGCTCACAGGGGCAGTTGAAGCTGCTGGTCCACTTTGAGGAATGGAGTTCTAGGCAGTGGGGTTGTACTGGTGGCTGTGAAACAGAGATGTGACAGAGTCAGATGAGGCTGTAGGAGCTTGTCTGGCTTCTGTGTGGAGGATGAATAAGAGGAGGTGGGGCTGGAGGTGGGTGTTTATGCCCTGAGGTTCCTTCTTGCTCAAAAGCCTCCTGATTTGATTCATAGAGATTTTCTAAGCCTCTTACGGAAAACGGATGGAATGTAAGAATGCAGGAATCTTCCAGCTCCACCTCTCCCCAGGCTGAAAAAGAATGTCAGCTTTGAGGCAGCTTTCTGCTTAAAAATGATGCTCTGAGCAGCCACTCAGTATTCCAGGGACCACGCTGGATTCAATACATCAAAGGTTGAAGGATCATATAGCCCCATTAGCTGCAAAGTTTAATTTCCTTTCGGGGCTGGTGGTACAATGAAACTACAGCAACAATTACAACTTCCCGTTCACTGACAACCTGCTCAGATCAATAACGGGCCATGTCACCAGATTCAGCCTCATTCGTCAGCAGGCTCGGGGCCACCCAAGGCCCATCACTGCCTACCGCACCCCCTCCACACAGAGTGACAGGGGAGAGAGTGTGGGGACCCCTCCCAAGGTGCGGAGTCTCCCTTCCTGATTTTGCAGAGGGGGACACCAGAGGCCAAGAGGAGGGGAACCTCATAAATTAATTAGCGGACCACATAGCTAATCAAGTGACAACTCTTCTAAGGCCTTGGGGGCGCAGCCATGCAGGAGGCAGGTGTGGTCCTTGACTTCATGGCAAAACAAAGGTAAACAAGGAAACCAACAAGCCAGAAAACTTAAGATTGGGAAATGTGACTCTTCAGTGGAGTAGTCATGGGGACACTGGAACAGCTCTTGAAGGAAGCGTAGGAGGGAGCTCTTGAAGACCTGGGGAAGGGCATTCCAAGAAGGGGACCTGCAAGGGCAGAGGTGTGAGATGGGAACAAAATCGACAAGGGAGGAGCAGAAGGAAAATGGACATAGAGCTTCATGACTGGGGTGGTGGGGGTACAGATTAGGCCAGGGGGCTGGCAAGGGCCAGGCAAGGGCTTTGGGTTTCCTTCTGGGCCCAGTGGGGATCCAGGGAGGGCTTCTGCAAGGGAATGACTTTCATGAGGTTGCATGTGGAATCCAGGGCCAGTCTGAGACAGAACCAACGTCTTCTGAAACCCCAGCTTTCTTCTTGCCCCACTGGACTCTGTGTTACAGGAGCATTGCCAAACAAAAAAGTTCTGTGGAGTCAGCAATGTCCAGGTAGGCAAATGGAGACCCTCACGATGTCTTCAGGACATGAACTGGGACCTTTGGACTCCATACTCCTCATGGTTTGGTGCTGCCACTGTTTTATAAGGCTATCCATTCCCTCATCAGATCCTCATAGCGAGCCTGGGATGCCAGGGTCTGGGGTGAATGTCTCACTTCAACAGATGAAGAAGCTGAAGGTCAAGGCAGCTGCAGAGGCATTGCTACCCACCCCAAGGCAGGCTACGATCAGTGTTCTGCCCCACTTCTAGATTCGCACCAGCTAGAGCCCAGCCCACCACCACACCTCCAGGGACTTCTGGCAAAGGCCAGAATCATCTCTTTCGAGATTTCTATGAGACTGGAACCAGCTTCCTCCCTCTTCTCTTCCTCTGAGCCTTCCTTTCATTTTTTTTCCCCAATACTGGCATTCTTCCTTGATTTATTAATACGACAGTTATTAAACCCCTGCTCTAGGCTAGACAGTGGGAAACTGATAAACAGAAACACAAAAAGGATCAGAGGGAAAAAAGGAAAGTTCAGGGGCCATAGAACACAGAGGACAGAAGTCAAACTTCAAATCGAATGATGTTGCTGTATTCCTTCTAGGAGTTATTCCCCCAAGGCTTGTTTATGGCTCTGCCTTTCCTGCATTTCTACCTTCAACCTAGCTTTATGGTAGTCTCCTGAGGACCCACCTCAGTCTTTGTTGCAATTCTTAGCACAGTGTCTTGCATGGGTTGATCCTTCAAAGGTAGCCCATACAGTATGAAAGCTGAGAGCACACACTCTGGGACCAGGTAACCAGGAATCACCCTCAGCTATGAGGTGTATATGAGCTGTGTGATCTTGGGCAAGTGACTTAACCTCTCTGAACATCAGTGTCTTCGTGTCAAAAATAGGGCTATGATAGAGTCTCTCTCCTAGGTCTTCTGTAAGACTCAGCAGTGAGAGTGGCAAAGTTGCCTGCCCAAGGGACCATGTCCCCTGCAGGGAACTTGCTATCTGGTTGTTGTGCTGCCCTGGGCAATCCATATGTCTCTCAGCTTTGGCTTCCCTTTCGTATGTCCTCATGGTACAACAGTCTAGAGG
The DNA here is from genome assembly GCF_011800145.1 of Mirounga leonina. Lineage (NCBI taxonomy): Eukaryota > Metazoa > Chordata > Mammalia > Carnivora > Phocidae > Mirounga > Mirounga leonina. The sequence continues at coordinate 20,017,013 of NW_023270436.1, read as the reverse complement.
GGGCACAGTGGCCAGAAACAAGGGCAGTTCCAGCCTCCTGCAAGGCTTGGGAGGAAGGCAGAAGACAGAGGGACAGAATGCAGCCCCTCTGCTCAGCTAGTCCTGAACCAACAGAACTTTCTGTTGGCAAGATGTCCATTGTGTGGATGGGAAAATTGAGGATCAGGGAACAGAAATAATGCTGTTATATAGCAGAAGAGAATTTGTACTCAGGTTTTTTTCCACCACCACCAACCCCCACCCCGAGTACTCCTCTACTAAGAAATTCAAGAAAGAAGGCACATGAGAGTCTATGGGTCTTGACTTCCTACTCCAAGGTGGGAATCTTGCAACCAGGTCCACTTCTGCAAAGCATTCATACATTGCTGCTGAAGAGATGGTTAGTTCACTCCTTCCAGCACACGCCTCAGCCAACTGAAGACAGATCCTTCCCAATCCTGTTGTCCCTTCCCTACTTAGCAAGCATCTATTGAGAGAGGAGAAGGAGGAAATGAAGCTTTGTGGAAGTCACATATTCTTGATGTGAAGTCATTCAGCAGACTAGGAGGAACAAGAATGTGAACATTATAACCACTCCCAGAATTTGGGATCTGGTCTGTGATAGCACCTTTTTAACTGAGTAACACTGGGTTTCCTTCACTGTCCTCACTTCTTTGAGCTTCGACTTCTTTCTCCTTAAAGTGGGGATAATAGATTACTTCAAAATAAAATTGTGCTATCAACAGAAGAATGGATACACAAATTATGAAGTATCCATACAATGGAAAACTACTACGCAATAAAAAAGTGACCCACTGATACATTTCAACAATGTAGAAGAAGCACAGAAGCGTTATGCAAAATGAAAAAAGCCAGGGCGCCTGGGTGGCTCAGTTGGTTAAGCGACTGCCTTCGGCTTAGGTCATGATTCTGGAGTCCCGGGATGGAGTCCCGCATCGGGCTCCCTGCTAGGCAGGGAGTCTGCTTCTCCCTCTGATCCTCCCCCCTCTCATGAGCTCTCTCTCTCTCAAATAAATAAATAAGATCTTTAAAAAAAAAAAAAAAAGACCTATCCTGTCGGGGCGCCTGGGTGGCTCAGTCAGTTGAGCGACTGCCTTCGGCTCAAGTCATGATCCTGGAGTCCCTGGATCGAGTCCCGCATTGGGCTCCCTGCTCGGCAGGGAGTCTGCTTCTCCCTCTGACCCTCCCCACTCTCATGCTCTCTCTATCTCATTCTCTCTCTCAAATAAATGAATAAAATCTTTAAAAAAAAAAAAAGAAAAAAGCCAGATACAAAAGGTGACATACTGTGTGATTCTATTCCATGACATTCTGGGAAAGGCAAAACTAGAAGACAGAAATCTAATCAGTTCTTGCTTGAAGCTGATGCTGGGAGTAGGGGATCGACTGCAATATGATATTTTTAAAGTGAGATGAAAACATTCTGTATCTTGATAGTGTTGGTGGTCACACTACTGTATACATTTGTTATAGCTCAGCAAACTGCACAGTTTTAAAAGGATGAATTTACCACAGGTACCTCCTGCCTCAGTAAACCTGACTTTTAAAACAACTGTGAGGATCTGGTAAATGTGTGATGCATGCACACAATAAGTGTTGATTTCTTCGGCCTCACCAAGGTAGTAAGATCGGTAGAGCTGGGTTGCTCTATCCCACTCAACCAGTAGGTGGTGCTAACAAACCACAGCCTTTTATACACACACACACACACACACACACACATATATATCTTGACGGGCCCATTCTTTCACACTTCCGGCATCAGATAAGAGAAATCTATATTCAGATTGTAATTTTTTTAAATATCTGTTGAAAGTAAGGGCTGTCTGCCTGCCTCTGATAAACAAACTGTGGGTGATGAGCTCAGTCCTTTCCCCCATCCAGACCAACGACATAACAGACTTGGCCCCAGTCCCTACACCAAGCAGTGGAGGTAAGCTCCAAGGTGGCGCTGGGCAGCATGTGATGTTTGAAGTACTTTTGTGCCTATCCCTACTGGGCGTGGCTGGAATATTTCTTGAAATCTTCCAGCCCACAGGTGAACCCGGGGTCTTGGGATGCTGAGGTCTTGCCAGTGCCAGGCCTGTGGGCAGGAGCAAACTTTGAGGTTAGGTGGACACGCTCCTCCCCATCCCCTCCTGGCTATGCCTCTTCCAATAACAATATTTTCTCTGCTCCCTCTGAAGAGAAAGTCATGTGTTAAATGGAAGATTTGCTTGAGTGAGTCACTGGGAACCTAAGCGAAATCATATTAAGGAAGTAATATTTATTATATCCATAAAGCAACCCGCACAGGCAATGTGCGGGGGCCAGATGGGAGACCCAGATGTGCAGGGAGCCAAATCAAGCCTGTCGGGGGGGTGGGGGGGAGGGTGTCTGGGCCTGTGAGTTAAAGCCCTTCAGCCAGGGAGGAATTGGAGGTGGATTCGCTTGGAGGGGGGACATTGGGGGGGGCGTTCAGGTAGCCTCAGAGGTGGGGGCTCTCAGAAGAAGGAAAAGGAAGTCAAGGTTTCCCTGCCATGGCAGTGATTGCTAACATGGTCCACGATATTGCAGGGGAGGGGCAGCTGGACAGCCAAAGATGAAAAAGGCCAAATTTGATTTGCAGGATGTGCATAATCAGAGTGGGAGGTGTAGAGGAGGAGGGAAGGAAAGAAGGAAGGAAGGGGGAGACAGAAAGAGGGGACTGTTGAGGACAGTTGTCCGAGTCATTGCTTGTTCAAGAATGCTCAGCCAATGAGCCAAGTAGAGGCTGTGGTCAATGCATACTGCATTTTGAGGCTGTATATCTTGGTCAGGAGTAGGCTCTACCTTGAAGTCTTTTACTACTTTGCATAGAGGTGCCAAATGGGTTAGTCCGAGTCCTAAAGGAAAGAATGGAAGGAAGGGAGTGGAAGGAAGTGGAGAAGAAAACACCCAGAATCTCTGATTTTCCTGCTCTGCACATTGCACATTGCCGGACTGCCCACTATATCTCATGGTTAACATTCTTCTCGCCAGCTGGTCCACACCAGTCCCACTGATACTTCAAAGCCCAGATCATGTCACCAACACCAGGAAGACCTCCCGGTGGTCCACATCTCCCAGAGGGGGCTCATGATTCCTGCTGAGCAACCTGATGAGAAGCCTGGAGCTTCACCTACAAGACCAGTGAGCCCTGAAAGCAGCTGAGATGCCTTCCTTGCTACTGGTGTCGATGACACTTTTTGTAAAAAAAAAAATTATTTATTTAGACAGAGAGAGAGAGTGTGTGAGAGAGGGAGAGGGAGAGAAAATCTCCAACAGACTCCCCACTGAGTGCAGAGCCCAACGCGGGGCTCTAATCCCATGAGCCCGAGGTCAGAACCTGAGCCAAAACCAAAAGTCAGATGCTCAACCAACTGAGCCACCCAGGCACTCCTCAGTGACACCTTGATGACGCCCCTCCCCACATCCACAGCTCTCTGGGCTCAGGACTGTCCAACTACCTAGGATCCTTGCTGATCGTCATAGGTGCAAGGAACTGAATGTCTCCTTTTATTAGTCTTTAAATTCTTGTGGTTGATAAAGACTATAATGGTGGCAAATCAGACACTACTAGGCAAGTGTGCAGACGGGGTGACTGTAAACAGTGACCTGGACAATGTGCAGAAAACACCTGTTATTCTTGACCCCCCAACATCCATTCCTCTGTCTTCTGGGAACAGGGTGTTTATATTCCTTTAGGAACCCACCCTTCCACCATTCTCAGTCCCTGGGACTCTGGTTGCACTGACTCCTCTCCCTGGCTCCAAAGGTGAGTGTTATTCCTCCAGGTCACAGTGATCAGTTTAGGAATGGGCACATGACCCAAGCCATCCAATGAGAGCCAGTCCTGTGACTTTTGCTACATCTCTCAGGAAAGAGACTCTTTGGGAATGGGGGGCAAATAATTCAAATGGAGTTACAGCTGCAGTGGCCATCCACAGAAATTCCTTCCCCAAGAATTGAGCCAACTCAGAGAAAAGCAGACCCTAAGAGATAAAAAGACAGATATTCCTGATGTTGCTTGGGCACCTAGAGCCAGCCATACCTGAATCTCTTACCATATACACACACCAATACATTCCCTTTCTAGATGAAGGCAGTTTCATTTGGATTCCTGGCATTTAGAGCCCTGATTAATAAGCAAAATTTCCTAAATCTAATTCTTCTTTGGGCATCGCTGAAATGCAGAAAAATGGGGCTTTAAATTGGGAGTTAAAATATCTGAGATTTTATCCCAGTTCTTAGATTAAGTAGGTAGTTGACCCTAAGCCACTCATTTCCCCTCACCAGGCCTAGTTTTCCCTTATCTAAAATAATAGTTACCTTTGGTTTGACTAAGCTTTGCTTTTTTTTTTTTTAATAAAATATGTTCTTTAAATTTCTGTGTGGAACAGTGACTTTTTTGGGTAGTTAGGAAGGCTCCATTGCCACGGGAACATCTCTAAACCCTTTAGCCACTTCCTGTGGTCTCTGCGCTACCTCCAAGTGAGAGTACCGCAACCTTCTCCATGCCCATCACTTCTCTGAATGCCAGCTTTCTCACTGCAGGATGGGGATCATTATTTTTAATCTTTACAGCCAGAGACTGTACTAAATGTTCTCTGTGTATCCCCACTTTTAATCTTCACACAGCCTTATAAATTAAATCCTATTATTATCTTTACAGAACAGAAAACCCAAACTCTGAGAGGTTAAGACTCTCACCTAAAGTCAAATCCCGAATTAGGATTTGAATCCATGTCTGTGTGATCCCAGAGCTTAAGAACTAGTATGTACTGACAGTAGGTATACACAGATCTAAGACAGAGCCTAACACAAAGTTGACACTCAGAGTAGATATAAATGTACTGATGTCCAACAGAATTTCCTACAGTCATGAAAATGTGTCAGTGCTTTCCTGCCCAACACGGTAGCCCACATGTGGCTCTTGAGACTGAAGAAGTAGGGCACCTGGGTGGCTCAGTTGGTTAAGTGACTGCCTTCGGCTCAGATCATGATCCCAGGATCCTGGGATCGAGTCCCACATTAGGCTCCCTGCTCTGCGGGGAGCCTGCTTCTCCCTCTCCCACTCTCCCTGCTTGTGTTCCCTCTCTCGCTGTGTTTCTCTCTGTTGAATAAATAAATAAAATCTTTAAAAAAATAAAAGATTTTAAAAAAAGACTGAAGAAGTAAGTTTTAACTTTTATTTAATTTTCATGAGTTTAAATTTCAAGAGCCACATGTGGCTGGTGGCTGGCATATTGGATAATGTGAGACTAGACACTCTGCTCCATCAAGGGAAGGTGGACCATGTTTGTAAAATAAGTATTACCCAGAGTCAAGCTGACCTGTGTTCAAATCGCAGTTGGCCATTTACTGGCATTTTGACCTTAGACAAGTGATTTCAATTTACAGTGCCAAAGACCACTCCCTCATAGGATAGACATGACATTCACTCACATATTCATTCAACGACATTGAGCATGGGAGTCCTGTGCTAGATGCTGGAAATATGGTGATGGACAGGACAGGAAAGAACCCAGTCCTTAAGAAATGTCCAACCTTGGGATACTTGTCTATAAACGTACATAATGTACATGAGGCAGGGAGCACAGTGCCAGGTACACAGCACATGCTTGAGCAATGGAAGCTCATTTCAGGAAGCACAACTTATACAATAGTATATGTCAATGATACCTCAATAAAGTTGGAGGAAGGTGGGAAAAACTAGAAAGAAAGAAAGAAAAAAGAAAGAAAGAAAAGGAAGGAAGGAAGGAAGGAAGGAGGGAGGGAGGGAGGAAAGGAAGGAAGGAAGGAAGGAAGGAAGGAAGGAAGGAAGGAAGGAAGGAAGGAAGGGAGGGAGGAAGGAAGGAAGAGAGGAAGGAAGAAGGGGGGAGAGAAAGAAAGGAAAGAAATGAAAAAAAAAAAAAAGCAGACATCTTCTGGAAGAGACTTGGCAATGTCTCCAGAGCATTTTGTGTTAACTCGAGAAAGTTGGGAGGGTATGCAAATGGATCTGTTAAATAAAGAATATTCCTAGGTAAAATCATTATGCAGAACAGTTTCCCCTCTGCATAAGGTGGCAAAAATTATCTCCCCGGTGCCAATTATGTGCTTGTTAGCACTGACATTCTCAGAGTCATTACACCGAATGGGTGCCGTTTATGTAAGATCTACACTGAGTTCTATTGTAATTTTTTCTCTGTTTACAACTCGGTATAATAAATGTCATTTTTTCAAATGTTAAGGTATTTGGTATTCAGTCTAACATTAAGGCTTGGAATGTGTTTGCCCCTAAAAGGCACTCACATCCAAACACCTTCAGGTGTCATGAAATGGAACAAATATGCAATGGGGGTGGGGGTCAGGAGACAAGAATTCCATTTCTGACTATGTCCTTGAACATGGAGCTTCCATCTTCTGAGACTAATTGCCCCCTGTGTGATACGACGTGATCAGATGAAGTAATTTCTAAGGTCTTTTTGCAGGCTTGATTTCCTGTAACCCTGTTGAGATGCTCAGCTTTTGTTGTTGTTGATTACAACCATATTAATATATTATACATTAATATATATCATTTTATATATAATGTGTTTTGTGTAATATATTTTTAAAAGACAAATGGAGCAAAATGGAGAGTACAAAGATAAATGAGAGATAGATAGATGATATAGATAGATAGATAGATAGATAGATAGATAGATAGATAGATAGATAGATGATAGATAGAATGACAAACAGTGGAAAAATGGTGAATTATCGTGCAAATGTTATTGAAAAAATTAAATCACTCGGTGAGGGAAAATCAAGATGGAGTCTTACCTCACACCATATACAAAAATAAAGTCCAGATTTGCTAATCATAAAAAGCAAAAACTAGAAGGCAAAGGGAAAACAGAAGAGAGTAGTTTTGTGACCTTCAATGGGAGGGGGTGGGATTTCTTGAAAACATCCCAGTATTAAAGATTAGGATAGTGGTAAAGGAAGGAATTTATTACTTTGAAATTGAAGATTCCTGTCCCATGTACACCACAGACAAAGTTAGCACAAGGCCAATGTAGTGAAACAAGATATTTGGAAAGAATAACTAGCTAGGAAACACAGAAATCTACAAATCGGGGGCGGGGGGGAGGGCAGAAAAAAACTTAGAAAATCCAATAGTGAAATGGAGAAAATATATTAATAAACAATTCACATAAAAGGGAAGAAAATTACTAATAAGTATATTAAGATGTGTTCAAAATTGTATGTGTTGGGTGACATGGAAATTGAGATAACCATGAAGTAGTGCATTATGCCCATTTGACTGCAAAAGTCAAAGACAAAGATAGCATCCTGCTTTGGCAAAAATGTGGTAAAAGAGGAATTCTTACACACAGGTGGAGAGAGCATGAATGATGCAGGCATCTGAGAACAGTCTGGCCAGACTCAGTGGAGTCAAGTGTGAGGATATCCAAGAGCTCAGCAAACCCACTGTTGGTCATACAGCCTGGAGAAATTCTTACTCAGGGCTACACAAGAATATACACCAAGGGTGTTCACTGCATTCTTATTATGCTGACAAAGATGCAGCGTTCCTTCACTTGAGAACCAGGTGAGCCATACATGGTGGGAGAACTAGGAAATGTTCTACAACCATCAGAAGAAATGAGCCAGATCTATATGCAGCAGCATGGGCAGACTTCAAAAACAATGCTGAGCAAGAAGAGTAAGAGCCAGAAAGAGAACTCCAAACCATTTCTATAATTTACAAAAGCACACGCACCATGTACTTTTCAAAGATGCAAATACATACAAATGGCCAGACAGTGGGTTTGGGGGCATAGAAACCAGGATAAGTGCCCATGTGGGCAAGAGGAGGAGCATCAGGGTGGAAGGTGGAGGGGAGTAATTTCAAACAAGAGTCCTTACAGAGAGGGGCTTCTCAATTCTGAGCACCTGAGCCCCCCTCCTAGCAAAAATCATGATTTCCATGGGTTAGGTTCCTAGGTACTATCCTAAGGGAGATGAGATGTAGACTGGGCATATCTGTATCTAATGTATATGTTATTTAACATAAATAATTTAATCCTCACTTTCAGCACCATTTGGAACTGGACAGATTTGTATCTCTCAGGTCAGATCCAGACACACTTCTCCAGAGAGGGGAACACATGTGATGAGTGGCTGTACACCCAGCCCCTAGAAGACATCAGCCATGAGTGGGTAGTCAAGAAGAGGATGTTCAGCTGTTGTCCTGAAGCACGAAGCACACTGTCACCCCATCTACTGATAAAAGGGAGGTGTCTGTCCTGACTCCCGACATTAATATTTTGAGGGTCTTCCTTCTTTCCTCTCTCTCTTCTCCTACCCTGACATCATCACCCAAATAAGATCCACTGAGATAAATGCCCCTCAGGACAGTCTTACAATTTATGAGTGTGTTCCAGGGAAAACCTAGAAGTTGGTACCATTTTCAACTTGCTGTGTGACCTTGGGCTCACTGAATGTGTTGCTTCATGCCCATTGCTATGAGCTGAGAGCCTATCAACTACTGAAACAGCCACCTGGCAATCATGTTAAATCCCTTGCCCAAAGTTCCAGGGTTCGAATTCGCAGAGCCAGAACTTGAGCCCAGCCAATGAATCCAACTCAAAACCCACGATATCAGCCACTGCTCACAGCTGCCAAGCACATGCCATTGTTCAGACTTTGCCAACCCCGCTCCTCAGAGTCCCTGCCTTTTCCCTGGATCCCAGGGAGCCTTGAGCCTCATGGAGCTCTTGGACCACTTCTGCCCCTCATAGGAACCTGTGAAGGCCACTTTTCTGACCTTGCTCCTGGCTGACAATACTTTACCATGACGAACACCATAGTGTCTGAATCTGCAGGTGGCTATCTGTCCCCAGTCCAGCTCGTGATGGCTGTGCTCAGGTCAGAACATTAATCTTGCGTTATTAATCTTGCATCACTCCCTCTCCAGCCTCTTCCCTGGCCAAGAATAGCGTGGCCCCATAATTCCTGCTGCAATCCTAGTGGATCCCACAGCTCAGGCATGAAGAGCCACAATCATTTGTGAAAGGAGAGCTCGCTCATTTGGAGTTCCCCTTCAATCCAGAGGAATGCTCACATTTTAAAGGGATTCAGAAAACAGCCACCTGGCAAGATTGGTTTGGGGAATCCTCAATTTCAGACAAGTGAACTGAGGTTCAGATAGGGTAATTGTGGATGAACTGAGCTAGGTTTCCTGGGGGGTTTTTTGTTTGGTTGGTTTGGTGTTTTGTTTTGTTTTGTTTTTTGTTTGTATGTTTTAGTTGCTAATGAAAAGAAAGACCAATATAGTAAAAAAAAAAAAAAAAGGCTCAATTTTACTTTCTGGGCAAGAGAAAGGGTGATACCATAAAGGTTTCTGAAGGGTGACACGTGATCTGCTTTGGAACTTTTCTGTGTTGTAGGCTCCAGGAAGAAGCAGTAGCACCAATACTACTTGATTCTTCAATCCCCTGGTTACTCATCTCATGCCAAACCTGGGCCAAGCCCTGAGCTGAGTGTGGGGGAACAGAATATAGCTAGCATAGACTCTTCCCTAAAGGAACGAGACCAAGACACATCATGATCACACATCATGATCTCATGAGACCATAACTGAGAGCTGCAGAGATCAGAGGGGAGGATCTCCCCAGCTCAGGAAGGCTGGTGACCTGTAACATCTTCATGCAAGAGGCCATGCTTTAGGTTTGACCTTTGAGGATGGATGTAGACAGAGAAGATCCCCAGCAAAGGATTTTTCTTCTTAACAATTCTTAAATCCAACTTCTCCTCCCCACCCCTACGACCACCAACCCTCTCCCAATCTGGCCAAGCCACTATCATCTCTCACTTAGGATGGCTGTTGCAGATTCCTCACTGGCTGTTTCTACACTTCACCTTCAAATCCTTCTTTTATAGTTGAATTCTATAATTTAGACTCATGCCACCTTCCCTACTTCACATCTTCCCATGGTTCCTCACTGCCCTCATACAAAAGTCACTTGCTTTGTCATGGCCTGCAGGGTTCCAGTATGGTCTGGTCCCTGCCATCCTCCCCAATGCTCTCTGCCATGCAGTTTACATTCAAGGCATATCAAGATGCTTGAGGTTCCCTGCATATGCTATGCTGTTTCTCATCCACATGCCTCTGTGTATGGCATCACTTTCTTCTGGAATGTCCTCCAGCTCATCCCCAACAGAGCCCCTGGGTAATTGCCACTTGTCTATCAATACCATGCTTTGGTATCATTGCCTGAAGAAAGATTTCCATGCCTACCACCAACCTTCACCCCAGGCTGGGTTATGTGCACTGACATTCAGTCTTAACAATAATTCCTGGAGGTGGGCCCTATTACTAGGCCCATTTGTAGATGGGACAACAGGCACAGTAAGGCAACAGCACCTGCCCTAGGCTGGATCAAACCGAAGTCTGCATGGTCCTAGGGCCCCAGCTCTTAAACAGGATGTTTGTCTACTCTGGCATACCAGGATTGGGGCACAGGACTGGGGAAGGATCTTGCCACCAGAACCCACCCTGGAGGTAAGAGCAGAGAGGGGAGAGAATAGGAGAAGCAACACCACGCAGATCTGGCACGCAGAAGCAGTTGGCCATGGAGTTGACTCGGTGCAATCAGGACTAAGAGAAGCTGTTCCCATACTTCAGTCTCAGCATTAACAGTGTGGATCACAACTCTGGGGTAGACTCCAGTACTTGAGTGCTTCCCCACCACCCTCAGTGATGCTGCAGTAAAACTATTTGAGGACGTCCTTAACCAGAGAAGAACAAGCATTGAGCCAGGATGTGGGTGCCAGGGACAAGATTCACTGAAGGAAGTCTGGGACCCAGACAGAAAGGAACTCTGCCCCTCACTGAGAGGATAGCTTCATCTTTGTTCTCAATCTATACTTTTGCTATTCATTTCACTTTTTCTGATTAAAAAAAAAGAAAGAGCACAAAGGCTGGACTGGAAGAAAAGCCAAAACACAAAAAGGGAGACATGTAAGGCATGAAAAGGCCAGCAGGTATAATTCCTAGGTCTGATTCAGCTACCAATTAGCTGTGTGCCCTTGGGTGGGTCAGATGTCCTCTCTGGGCTTTAGCTTCTGCTTCCATAAAACAGGCAGGGGGTGGGTAGATGATTCATTTGTTAATCCATTAAGCAAGTATTTGGTGAGTTCTCCACTTGGTTCTAGAGATCAAGTGATGGCCAAGGCAAGGTCACTTCTTTCAAGGAGCTTACAACCTGGAAGGAGAGGCAGACACCAACAAGAAAAATGAAAACCCAAGTGGAGTGAGCAAACAGGAGCAGGGGAGGAGCTGGGTTAGAGGACAGAGCCGGAACTTAGAGCATTTTGTTCCTAAGGTGGGTGAAGCCCTGCCACATGTCACTCATATACTTCAAGTGCTGGAGTCTACCCTGGAGTTTTTTCTGCATTAGCGAAGGAAGTATCATTTGATGGTCAAACTCCTAATCTCCAGTGCCCCTCTCCCAGGCTCTGCATTCAGGATGGTGCCTCCCATTCCACTGAGCTGGCCAGCCCCTTCCACGCCACCCCCACCCCTACCCCCATCCAACTGGATCCTGATCCCTGCAACTCTCACTTTCCCCCATTTTTCTCTCTGCACTTCTCGCCTTTCACTTCTGACCAAACTTCAGATGACGGGAACACTGATAAATTAATGATTGTAATTAATAAAAATTGACTCTGTGCTAATAAATTATTATGAAATGGCCTGTCAGGTTTTTTAATGAAATGCAAAAAGCTGCAGTAATGAGATGAGTGTGTGCACTTTTTCAGCCAAGACATGAGGAAATACATCTATGGGGTACTCAGGGTTCTATAAGGAAAGAATCTGGGAGAAGAAAGGCAGGGTTGGAGCAATGCTCAGAGGGGTAGGAGGAATTACCACTGTATAGGCACCTACTACATTAGACACTTAGTCTATGTTAGTTTATATTATCTTATTAGTTCCATGAGAGAGATGCCATTATTACCTCTCTCTTTTACAGAAGAAAACTGAGGCCCAGAGAAGGTATAAAATTACCCTAGGTCACATAGCAATAATGTTATAGAGTTGGGAACAAGCCTAAGGAGTTTGGATTCCAGACCCACCCCCAAGCTCTTAACCTCACTCAATTATACCACTTTTCAAAAACTCAGGATTTGGAATCAGGGGCTATGAGTTCAAAGTCTAATTCAGTCATTTGACATTGTGACCTGAAGTAGGTTGTTTGACCTCTCTGAGCCTCAGTTTACCCGTCCATATTATGGAGATAGCAATACTTCTTTCACATGCTTTTGTGCATGTACAGATACAAATGAAGCCAGCTGATGTATGTGAACACATGTAATCCTAAGCATCTTTCTTTTCTTCTTCCAAGAGTTTGGCACAAGAAGTTCTGTCTGTGAGCAGGTAAGGCAAGAAGTGGGGTACAATGTCATGGAGAGGAGGTATGGAGGCATCCTCATTCACACCCCATCCCAGCTCTGTAGAGTGTTTAATATTACAAGGTTGTCCCAGTTCTTTGTAAACTATAGCCATGAATGTAAAACAACCAATTTTTACAACAGAATTGTTTAACCCTGCACCAATTAAAAGTACCTGTTATTAAAAAAGGTAATTATGCTGTAATTAGTTTGACACAAGACATTAAGCAGATTATTATCAAAGCCAGGGAACTAGTAACTTCAAAGCAATTTCCCCTCTTGAAAGAGGCATTTACATGCCACCATTGCAACATGATCCTCACTCGAGGCACTTTTTAATGCAAGGAAATGTGGTTCCTGACTCTTCCAAGCAGCTTGGAGCTTTATGGCAGGGAAAGCCTGCATTACAAATGAACTTGGGTGGCTGGGTGGCAGAAATTCTTCCCAGGGAACCCACATTCTAGGCAGGAACTGGTTGGCTGGTATCCTCCCGGAGCCAGAGCAAATATGGGCAGAGGCTAGTGGTAAGATCAGGAGAACCGCTCATATGTGCCAGGCAACGTGCTTGGGTTTTTCACTATTCTCTCCTTGACTCTCCAAAACATATCTGTGAGGTAGGGACAATGAGACCCCATTTGTGAGAAGAACAGGCTACTGACCACTAGTGTGACAAGGAGAAAGGGGATTGGATGTCCCCTAAAGCACCTTCCAAAGCAATATTGTTATCCAAAATATATATCAAATCAAGTCACTTTTACTTCTCCTTAGCGACCTGCCAGGGGCTTTGTCCTTCCAGAAGACCCTGATCTTCTCTCACCCTCTCCCTGTGTTTTCCCTTCTGTGCCTTTTTCCTCTGCCTCTTCCCTCACCTCTTTCCTGGGAAAGCAGAACAGGAGGCACTGATGAGCACGCGTTCTAAGGGAACAGCTCCGCCCCGCCAGGCACTAATGTTTCAGGACCAAGGTCAGCAGCATCGGTACTCTTCCCCTGCCACCATCAGTAAAAAACTCCACTGCTGACTGAGATCCCATTTCTGCCATTTACCAGAGGTGTGACCTTGAATAATGTTTGTAACCTCTCTGAGCCTCAGTTTCCTCTCATAAAACAGGATAATAAGAGCACCTAACTTAAAGAGCCATTGCATTCATATCAAAAGCTGAGCTAGGGGTCTGGCACATCTAAGTTCCCAATAAATGAGAACTATTATTATTATTAACCTATGTCTCTTGACTACTGACCTATGTGCTTCCATTAGCCCACAGGGCTCTGCTCTCTAAGAGGCAGAAAAATATAGATATAAATATAAGCCAGGGAAAGGGACAAAATCAGATGGTTCAAGAAGTAAACTAGATACCTCCCCTCCTGCAGCTACACAAATACTGGGGGCTTTTAGCCAATAAAATGCAAATTTCCTTTTTTTCTGAATAGCCTCGTAATATTATTACATGTGACATTTATTGAGCATTTATGCTTTACCAAGCACCACACGGCGAATTTTATATCAATTATGCCTTTCAAAAATCTCAACCACTCTATGAGGCAGATAATATCATATGCCATAAACTTATCTATTTTGCAGATAAGGAAACTGAGACTTACAGGGCAAAGATAATATGCACTGCCACCTGCCTTGTAAGTGACAGAGGAAGACTTTGAACCCAGATCTGACACTTAGCCTTTATCCCAGGTGCCACCCTGTTCCCCCAGATCATGAAGTCTGGTGGAAAAGAGACACAAGTAATTAGAAGCTAGTTGAAAGTACCGGTACATAGTAGGTACTCAGAAAATATGTGTCCTGATCACTCCCTTCCTTAGCGCTCAGTTTCCCCATGTTTTAATTCAGGGGTTTGAACAGGTCTTCTTCAAAAGTCCGTTGATTTCAGCAGGTGCTGCCAGAAGAGCGTCCTGGGGCCTGGGGCCTCCCCTCTCACTGGCTGTCACCCTGAGGCCCCACCTGTGTTCTTAGGGCCCCTGCCCATGCCTCTGGCCTCCCCTCAAAGGCTCTGGAATCCAGGAGGAGGAGCTGCTCTGGGCACTGGGGCCTTGAGCCCATATTGTCGTTGCCATGACAACAATACCGACATCAATCTTCTTCAAGCCCCTCTTTCCAGCTTGCCTCTCTCCCTTTCCTGTCAAGTCTGTGCCTGCTGGGTGCCCCTGCAGTAGGATTCAGGGCAAGGGGCTGGCACCCAGCATGCGTGCAGTGATGGGGCAGGAGGAAGAAACAGGGAGAGGAGAAGGTTCAGGACTGAGGTGGATCAAACTCAGTAGGGGGCTGGGAGGGGTCCTGGATTCCCCACCAACTTCCGCAAACCCCATTTCTTCTCTCCTTTTTTTCGTTCTGAGTACAAAATTCACATCAGGTGTTCTGCTAAGCTTTTTACACCATTACACCCATTAAAGCACTTTAGGTATAACCTCCTATGGGAAGTTTTCTATGACTGTCACACCGTTCCCCTCAGTGGGGTTAATACTTCCTTCACTTCCGGGGCGCCTGGGTGGCTCAGTTGGTTAAGCATCTGCCTTTGGCTTAGGTCATGATCTCTTGCTCCTGGGATGGAGCCCCACATCAGGCTCCCTGCTCAGTGCAGAGTTTGCTTCTCCTTCTCCCTCTGCCCCTCCCCCCACTTGTGCTCGCTCACTCTCTCTCTCTCTCTCTCTCGCAAATAAATAAAATCTTAAAAAAAAAATACTTCCCACACTTCCTCAAGCCTCCTGCAAGTCATACCAATTATACTGTTTTACATGAATTAACACATTGATTCTCATAATAATCTTATGAGTTTGGCTCTATTGTTATCTAATGTTGCCTATCATATATCGCTTCTCGGCCTTTTGGCTAAGATCAAGTGTAATGTTGCCTATTATAATCTCCATTTGTCAGGTGGGTAAACTAAGGCTCACAGAGGTTAAGCAATTTGCTCACAAGCAAGTGGCCCAGACACCATTTAAACCCATCTCTGTTTGGCTGCAAAACCCAAACCTTTCCACTGTACCAGGAAGCCTTGGGGATCAATTTGACTGACGAAGCCAATATTTACATGTTTAGCTGTTGATTTGCTTTGTGAGTTCAGGGAGGAGCTGATGTGTCTCAAAACATGGACTGAACATAGCAGAGACCAGTTGGCCTCTAGCCTCTGAATGCTCTGTTGACCCTGGCTCCCTGCTCAGGAATCTAGGCCATGGTCCCTGGAGAGAGAAGCAAGTGCATCACGGTAACCACAGTCAGTTCTGAGGCATGAGAAAGTCTCTTCCCAAGGTGATGATGTAAAATAAAATACCACATTTACAGAAAACCACTCCAAGGGCCTTGGGTGAGCCACGAAAGTGCTATACACACATACACATACACACACACACACACTGAATCCCCAAGAAGGGTCACAGCTGACAGGTTGCTTATGGGTCATCTTCCCCCCACTCCCATCACAAGATTAGAAAACGGAGACCCAGATCAGGGTAAGAACACATCCAAAATCATCCATCCGTTAGTAAGAGACAGAGCCAGAAATTGAACCCAATCTGTTTGATCCCTACTCTAGTAGGGATCCTTCTTCTAGTCCCACATTAGAGCAGTTTTGCAGGTGCTGTTCCAGCCACCATGACTGTCGCACTGACTCCAACTAATGGACTCCATCTTATCCTCCAAGCCTCCTCTGTGACACAAGTGATATGTGGCTCCTCTTAACCCCACCTTTCCCTTCTCTCTCACTTCTAAATATTTCAAACTAATACACAGTTCCACTTCGGTTAGGAATCTCTGAGCTTATGTTAGAAATGTCTGGTGTGGTTCTAAAGACATTGAACTTCCCTGAATATAACTTTTTTAGCCAGTATCCATTCTTAGATCTTAGACTCAGAAAATGTTAAGTTACCTACTGCCTGACAACCTATTCCTGTCTCAGAATGTTTCTAAAATTAGAGTGAATGTTGTGTTAACCACCACAGTTAAAAATCAAAATGATGATGGGCGCCTGGGTGGCTCAGTTGGTTAAGCGACTGCCTTCAGCTCAGGTCATGATCCTGGAGTCCTGGGATCGAGTCCCACATCGGGCTCCCTGCTCGGCGGGGAGCCTGCTTCTCCCTCTGACCCTATCCCCTCTCATGCTGTTTCTCTCTCTCTCTCTCTCTCAAATAAATAAATAAATAAATAAATAAATAAATAAATAAAATCTTTAAAAAAAAAAATCAAAATGATGGATTTCTCTCAGGAAACCAATCCTAAAATGTTTCCTCTCCTGGCAGTCAGAAAACTCACTCTCAATTTGTACTATTATGACCCTTGTGATTGCTTTCCACAATTACATTGTCACTACCCTTTACCCCTGATGATGAGAAAGTTGAGACCCACTGACCTCACTCAGAGTCACTTCCTGTTTCAGCTCCAAGACCTGTAGCTGCTTCCTGTAGGTGACAGCCAATCACAGCAGAGCTGGGCTGAGCCCTTCCGGGTTAAAGACAGATTTCCTTTTTCTTTTTCTTTTTTTTTTTTCTTTTTTTTTTAGCAAAGTGAAAATGGCTGCTCTCATGAATCAACATGCAAGACCTTGTGCTACCCCACCCCACCCACCACACACACACAGCCCTCATTTTCTGTTTTTCCTTTGTCTTATCCCATTTCATCTAAAAAAAAGAAGAAGGGAATATGTGATTGCTCTAATGTTTAACCAGAATGCCAGGGAGGCACATCTGATTGGTGGCCACTTCCACTCAGAGCTAAGTAATTCTGAGAATGTTACAAAAAATGGAGCACCTGTCATTTCAAGAGCTGACAACTTGAATAAATATAAAATTTTTCATTTATTCTCTACATCCGGCAGTCTCCATAGAATGCTGTCCCCACTCCTTCACTTACTCCTTCACTTATTACCAAATGCACAACTTTGGGCAAATCGCCTTCTCTCTCCAGACCTCAGTTTTCTTTTTCCCAAAAGGGAGAATTATAGCAATTTCTGCATGGGGACATTGGGATGATTCAAGGACATAATACGAGTATAAGGCTTAGCCTGTAGGAAGCACCCAATGACTGTTTCCTTCTTGGCCAAGTTGGAACACAGGTTTTCACAGTTTTCAACCAGCATCTGGCCCTCTGAGCGACAGGAAGAACCAAAGACAGGGTGGACTAGTCAATAGAATTCAGTAACTTTTCTCTGAGTTTTGTTTTCTGCTATGCTGCCAACCAGCTGTGTGACTGAGAAAATTGCTTAACCTCTCTGAAGGCCATTTTCTGTAATGTGTACAAATAGATCTACACTACCCCCAGAGAGCTGTGAGAATCAAATGATTCAGCGTGTCAAAATGTTTTG
The DNA here is from genome assembly GCF_011800145.1 of Mirounga leonina. Lineage (NCBI taxonomy): Eukaryota > Metazoa > Chordata > Mammalia > Carnivora > Phocidae > Mirounga > Mirounga leonina. Next base: position 19,999,284 of record NW_023270436.1, on the reverse strand, counting down.
CGAACCAGCCCAGCTTCCACCCTGAAGAAGCCATGAGTGACTAATAAACAGTGTCATGTATTGCCTTCCAGAAGTATCATAAAGAGAACTCAAATGGACACTTTTAACTTCCTAGAAGAATTTGTATATAATGATGAGATTTGAGCTGTGTAGCAGGTGGGAGAGGGCACACTTGGGGGCTGGAATTCAGCACCTCTGTTGTCACATAACATCTTTGCCTACCTCCTCTTTCCATGGTCATCTTGAGCTGAACCCCAAGTCAGCTCCAACCCCTTCCGAAGTTCACCTTGCATATTAGCACCACCCACATTCACAATGTGGGTGAAAGCTATGATCAGCTGGGGATAGGGGACTTCGTACCAAATACCAAAACTCAGTTCCTACCCCCCTCCCAGATTCTTGAATTGGTTCGGGGCAGTTCTTAACTGGGGGTGATACTGTCACCCCAGGAGACATTTTTGGTGGTCACGAGACTAACACATCGCTACTGGCATCTTCAGAGTGGAGGCCAGGGATGCCGCTTGATATCCCACACTGCACATGGCAGCCCCCACTACAAAGAATAATCCAGCCCAATACGTCAATAGTAGTGAGCTAGAGAAACCCTGGTCTAGGGTGAGGCCCAGTCATTGGTGTGTTTGGAAAGCTCTTCAGGTGATTCTAATGAGAGCCACTGGGTTAATCAAACGCTCAGCAATTAGCCTTAGGGAATTAGAGTCTTTTAGATGAAGCCTCTCATAATTGGCCAGCTGTTATTAAATCATCAATAGCTGCGGCCAAATTAAACCCGGAGTTAAGAGTGCCTCAAGCATTGACTTATCCATTCCGGCTAGGGCAGCCAACCGTCCAGTTTTTCCCAGACAAAAGGAGTTCCCCAGGATATGGGACTTTTCTGTTGTAAGACTGGGACTGATTTAAGACTTAAGATTATTTAAGACAGGTTGGTCACCCTCACTTCCGCCTCTCTTTCGTTTCCTCCACTTTTCATCAATCCATTATTGACGGAGCTTGTACAATATGCAAATCCTATACAAACACAGTACCCATAGTAGGCTCACACCATGCTCAGAACCCTAAGAGACAGATGTTAAAATCATTTCACAGGAATCCAGGGGTTAGATTACCTGACCACAGAGGCCATTCATCTGGTTAAGCATTTGAGTCAGGACTCGGACCCAGGTCCCCAGACTCTGCGATCCTTACCAATAGACCACACTGTCTGTTTCCTTCAGTGAGTGACTTGATGCCCAGCACAGAGGCTCAGGGATGCTGGGGAGCAGGGAGGAACGCTATTCCAGGTTCTGCAGCATCTCTGCCATTTCCATTCATCCCATCCTTCTGTTTTCTTTTTCCAGGTTGGGGATCAGTCCATTAAAAAAGCATGAGGGCCCTGTAGACGACCTTCAGCCAAAATTAATTAACAAAGGCTCTGCCGAGTTACTGCAATGCTGTGGCCTCACAGCTGAAGGAAAGAGGAAAGAGAGCAGTCTTGGTGCCCACTGTCTCTCTGCATTTCAGATCTGTACTCCCTAAAGGACACGTGACAATCTCCACAGTACAGAGAAGGAAACTGAGACCAGTGAAGTGAACATGAAGGCCATCCTCCTGGTAAGGGGCGAATCTGCTTTTCGAACCCATGTCTGTTTACTCCAATGCCCATGCTTTTAGCATTTTATTCCACACCATGTGGGGAAGCCTGGCTTCTTGTTGATTTAACAGCCCAGCTTGGGCAAAGCGCCCCTAACAAATCCCAGAAGATTGTCTCGGGGAGTTGTTCATGTTGTGCAAACAGCATTACACATGTCCTGGGCTTTGAAGCATGGTTTCAAATATTGACGAGGCCCATTAAATAATTCCGAGAGAACAGGCTGCCTTAAGTGGAACAGGAGCTGAGCTTCAGAATGGCTGGTGCAAGGACAGACCTCACTGCTGCCCTGGTACTCCATGCAGCCCTGTGCACCCCCTGTGCACACGACCGTGCGAACACCCACGCACAAGCACCTGCCATCCTCCGCAGAACTCACCTCGCTCCCTCCCGAGCGCTCTCCAACGTGTGAACCCTGCGATGCCCCATGCATCTCTAGGAAATGATATTTTATTAAGTAAACAAACTGGAGCCGTTCCTGTAGATTTATGAACAGTTCTTCAAGTCTCACTTGTTCGACCCACCGCGGATTTACAGCCCTGCATTAACCTCGTGAGGGCTCATAACGTTTACTAAGATAACGTTGGCAGGAGGAAGAAGGGATTTTTATAGCCGAGTAATAATTACGAAATGCAGGGAGTACTCAAGAACCTGTTTATTAGTTATGCCGGGTGTGTGGTCAATGGTGGAATTGCACATTCTACACAGGTTTCACTGGCAGAGATCAATCCCTTCCCTCGTGAGCTGGCTTTACCTCCATGCCTCCTCTGGAGTCTCGTTTCTACTTTTAGAGCACGTGTCATCAGCCTGATGGGGCAGAGTCTCCGAAAGAACAGAAGGGGCAACTGCCCAGGTGACCCGCCATTCGAACTTGGCCCACCCCTCCGGAGAGTGGGCCCCAAGTGCATCCTTTGAATCTGGAGGGAGGTCAGTCCCATGGGGTGTGACATCTCTTTCCTCTTAGAGTGATTGGTTGTTCAGGCTCATTCTTGCCAACAGTTTTCCTCTGTGAAAAGGGAGAAATGCATCCCCTTAAGCATCCATGAGTGGTGGCTTTGGATGCTGAAGGGGAATTGGGAGAGAGGGGGGGTCTTGCAAAATGGGCAGGAAACATGAGGGAGCTAAACAGCAGAGGAGTATTAGTAATAAGAATGGCAACAATCTGGGCTGCATCTAAGAAGCAAGGGGTGTGGCGCTTAAAACCACAAGTGCCTGGTCCCCACCAATTAAACTTGACCCTCAAGGGATATGGATGGACACTGTGTTTTTACAAACTCCTCAGAGATGCTGATGCACAGAAAGACTTCGGACCAGCAGATCGACCCTACAAAGCACTTTCCTATTTTTATGGCCTTGCTGGCTTCTTGAAGGATGGTCTGCAAACCAGCATCATCTGCCTTGCCTGAGAGCTGGCTGGAAGTGCAGAATCTCAGGCCCACCCCTGACTTGCTGGACCAGAACCCCAATTCCAACAAGACCCCTGAATGATTCTTATAAACATCACATTTGAGAAGCACTGCATTGGAGCATTTGAATCTCAGAGATGCCACCTCCCCTCAAAGTAGGTAAGAAGAGCCGTTAGTTGGCCTCCCCATGTTGCAGGGGAAGAAACGGAGGCTCAGAGAGGTTTAGCTACCAGCCCAAGCTCACAGAGCCAGGCCCTGAAGCCAGTTCCCTGCTGTCCTTCAGCATCTCAGACACACACAGGTACATGAGGAAATCCGGGCACCATGGCAGGTACTTGTGGGCCAGAGCTGAAAATGGGCTGGAAGAGGGGTGCCCTGGGGAGGGGGCTTTGTGAGTGGTTGTCAATTAGTCACTGGCCTTCTTCCCACCACCCCTCCCCCGGCTCTGCCCTCTCTCCCTTCCCCTTCCAGAGCCTCCCTGAGATTTGAAGCTTAAACAAGAGGGTATGAATAATGTAGTGCGATCGCTCCTCTTGTCTCCCCCAATCCTCAGAGGGTGAGCAAGACTCCTTGTCTGCCTCATTAGTGGCCGTTCAACCATTTGATTTCGGTAACAATGAGTGCGCCTTCCTCAGAATTTTCATACCTATTTGCGTCACCGGAGTCAACACTGAATTTTTGAATCCACATAAAATTTTAATGGAGCGATCTGCATACTGCACACTCTCTGCCTGTACCCACCGCCCCAGCCCCAGTCCCAACAGGCAGGGAAAGGAGTGGCTGAGGACAGAATAGTCACAGAGAAGTGGGTAGGAGCCCAGTGGACTCGCCGCTTAGAGCCCGGGTAGGGCAGGAGTGACCATTGGGAGGCCCCCATGCATTGAGAAGGTCCTTCCAGTTAACCTCCTTGCACCTAATTTCAGGTTAAGGGTTAAGAAGTCCACTCTGGAGCTCGTAAGGGTCACCACTTCCTGGCTGTGTGACCTAAGGTAAGTTGCTTTACCACTCTGAGCCTCAGTTTGCTCATGTGTAAAATAAGGATTATAACAGAGTTGTTGCCAGGATTAAATGAAATCATCCATATGGAATGCTTAGTAGACATTATTTATTATTATTATTATTATTATTATTACTATTATTTTGTCTTTCACCCTACGTAGGACTGTAACTATGTAGTTTGCAAAACCTGACCACATCACATTTGTTTTTTTCATCTGCACTTTGGCTTTGGTAGCAGACAGACCTGAGTTGATCCCGGCCTCACCTCTTGCAAACTACATAACACAGAGGAAGTGACCTCACCTCCCTGAGCCTCAGGTTTTCCACCTATCTAATGGGGAGATAGACCCCTACCTTTTAGGAATATTATCAGGATCCAATAGGAGAAAGCACATAAGATGCCTAGCACTGCCTTCCACAGAGCAGCCACCACTCCCAGGAGGGTGTTTTTGATTCTAAGCACACCTCTTTTTTTTCACATGTTAGCATCTGTGAATTCAGGGTACATCTTACCATTGTGGTAGCATCCTAGATTCAGTGAAATGTAATGATATTATTACATTTGAGGTTATTTATTAATCACTTGCTCACATGTCAGGCAGATGCCTAACTGACTGAAAGGTCAGGCATGTACTAAAAACTGTTTGGGAGTTAGCTCATGAGCCTTGCAATAATCCAGAGAGACAAATGTTATCCCTAAGCATGCTTTGAGGCTGGGGAATAAGGCCCTAAAGAAGGACGCAGCCTCCCCTGGGTCCCCCAGCTGGTCACAGGGGAGTCCCCGGTTGCATTACAGAGCTCCCAGTCTTAGGAGCTCATTCTCTGCCAGCTCTGTCCTATCTCAGGTGGACAGCTCAAGGAGCCACACAGCCAGGGAGATGGTGCAATTTGCCGAGAGCAGCATGACCAGTAAGCAGCAGAGCTGGGATTGGGACCCAAGTCCATGGCATCACAAATGCCAAGTTCTTTCTGCCACGACCACACCAGGGCAGGAAGACGGATGGAGGCGTCCTTAACCAAGTCTGGCCCAGTCCGGGACAACCTTGCCAGAAACTACAGACCTGCTTCTCATTCCCAGATGTCTCACAAGTGGCTCCATATCTCTTGCAGCCTCACTTCTTCACCTATAAAAGGGAGGTGACATTCCCAACGTCTCAGAAGTGGTGTGAAGATTAAATGGAGCGATGCATAGAAATGGGCTCTGCAAGTCATGGGAGGCCCTCAAAATGCAGTGCTGATTGAGGGCAGAGAAAGTGAGGGGGCCAGAGAGCTGCCCTGGGACAGGACCCTGGAGGCTGGAAAGAGCAAAGAAGGGATCTCCACCCCTTTGACTCCACTGACCTCCTTCCTCGGCGGGGGGGGGGGGGGGGGTTCCCCATTGCGGACATTCCCCAGTCCCACCTGACACAGAGGAGGGAGGGGAGTGAAATATGGTCCCTGCCCCGCCCCCCACGACCCTGCGTTTCCCACCAGGAGTAATGAAATGGAAGGAGTTTCTGCTGAGAACGGTGATCACTAACCTGCCAAGATGAGTGAGAAAAATCAATTCAGAGAGTGCAGGGTGGGGGGGACTCGCTGAGTGGGCAAAGCGCTGGAGGGGAGGGCTGGAGGAAGAGACAGGAGAGAGACCTGGAGTGGGGAAGGAAGGGTGCTTGACTGAGGCCTTTGGTAACAAATTGTTTTATTGAGATGAAACTCACATAACATAAAAGTAACCATTTTTACATGTCCGATCCAGTGACATTTGCACATTTCCAGTGTTGTGCAAACACCACCTCTATGGAGTGCCCAACTTCACCACCCCCAAAAGGAAAGCTCATGTGCCGTAACAGTCACTCCTTGGGGTGCCTGGATGTTTCAGTCAGTTAGGCATCTGCCTTCAGCTCAGGTCATGATCCCAGGGTCCTGGGATCAAGTCCCGCATCCAGCTCCCTCCTCAGCAGGGAGTCTCCCTCTTCCCCTCTCTCTCAAATAAATGAATAAATAAAATCTTATCCAAAAAATGATAGATTAAAAAAATAAACAGTCACTCCCTGTTCCTTCCTCCCCTCAGACCCTGGCAACTACTAGCCTCCTTCCTGTCCCTATGGATTTACTTATTCTGGATATTTCATATAAATGGGATTATATAATAGGCGACCTTCTGTGTCTGGTTGCACTCACTGAGCATCAGATGAGTACTTGCACACGAATGTTCGCAGCAGCATTATTCCCAAGAGCCAGAGAGTAGAAACAATGCGAATGCCCATCAACAGATGAATGTGCAAAAAGTGGTCTACCTGTCCAGTGGAATACGACTCACCCATAAAAAGACATGAAGTACTAACACATGCTATACGGAATATGGATGGACCTTGAAAACATTTAATTCATTTTTTATTTGACGTTTCTTGCTCTTATGGCCACAACTGTGCTCCCGAATGACCCAATTCAAGTGCCATCCCTTCTTGCTGCAGACGAATGTTGGCTGAGCATCCACCACGGGCGGGTTGCTGGACACATCAGGGTTGAAGGTCAGTCAGACCAAGATTGGTGCTTGGCTCCTTACTGACTTGCCCCATGACCCCAGGCAAGTCCCTTCCTTTTTCTTAGCCTTGTGGTCTGTAAAATAAGATTCAAGGTCTCTCACCGGGTTGGTGAAAGACTTCCACTAGGTCAGGAAGAGAGCTTTGGGTAAGCTGCAAAACTGGACGAGTGTCGGATACTGTCGCCATGGGTTGAACAAGAAGGAACCTCAGAACCTTCCACTCATAATGGAGTTTGGGAGGGAGGATACAGACGGTGGAAAGAAAATTCACAGCAGAGGGGAGCTAGCTGCTATCATATAAAATCTAAACTCCTGTTCATGAGCTCCCGGACATGTCTGACCAGCACTGTCACCCTCTCGGACTTTGGCTGGATCCTAGGACTCACCCATCCCACCTCCCTTATTTCACAGAAGAATAAGATGCCCAAGGAAGGGAAGCAGTTTGCTCAAAGTCTGGCAGAGAACTATCCTTTCATTTGTTACTGACGTCCAGTGAAGATGGCAGGTTGAATACACCCCTCCCATAAAACCCAATAAAATGACCATGAGGGAAATCTGTAAAGGCATAAACTTGTAAGGACACAGAGCAGGAGGCAAAGGCAAGAGCTATGTGGTCTGGAAATTGGGAAGCACGTGGACAGTGGTAACTGACATAGCAGATTCAGTACAGCGGGATCCTAAGCCATCAGTGGGGACGCTGTGGACCCACCCACCCCGCACCCACTTGTTCCATCACTCAGTTATCTTTCATTTGTCAGCTTCTCCATACGGGCCCAGGATAAGATGGACAGGACTCCCCAGACCATGCCCTCAAGTAGCGTGTGATCTTTTGGGGGCGACAAAGAAGCAAAGCAGACAAAGCAATATGAAGAGTCCTTCAGTAAAGGCATAGCTATATTACAGGAGATTTCCCAGAGAGGGAGCGGCCCACACTTTGGGGGGATAGGGTGGTAAGTGTCAGAAAGGACAGAGGACTCTGAGCCAGCTACTGAAGAACAACCAAGAGGATAAAGAGTAAGGAGGACTTCCAGCTGCAGGAACAGCACATGCCAAGGCAAGCAGGAGTAGGAACATGAAACTTGCAGAGAAGATGAGGCTAGAGACACCTCCAGGTGCCAGATCTTGAAGGACCTAGTAAGCTGGAACTCAAGGGTGCTAGGGAGCCATTGACAGGTGTTGAGCAGTGGTGTGACAAGGTTCCAAAAGATTGCCTGGAGGAGTCATTAGAATACCCATCGATGTCTCCTTCCCTGTCTCCATCCTTTCTTCCACAAGCCTTCACTGAACACCTACTGTGTGCACAGCCCCATGCTGAGTGTCTGGGACCAGGAGCCAGCAACCACGCAGAGGGCATGGAGTGATAGGTCCAGAGCAGCTGTAATTGGGCCCCTGTCTAGATCTGCCATCTCCTGTTGTTTGGAAAAGACTTCCCACTGAGTGTCAAATCTGCACCTGCTGGCCCTGCACACTCACATAAAAGTCTCTGGGAAAAAAATGGATTATATTCATTCTCTTAACCTCACCCCAACCCAAACATAAATCGTCTCTGTTTATAACACTTCTGGCATTTTGTGCATTTTGCCGACTGACATAAAATGACAATAAATTTAGGCCCCACCAGCAGAAAAGTACCTAAAATGCCACATGTCACTAATATTGACAGGTTCTAAAAGTAAAACTTGGAAATGGTTCAGGTGACATAAATTTAAATAAAAATATATACTTTGTCCTTGAGAGAGAATCAGCTAAAATTAAACCTCGGTGTGGGTGGGTTGTCCAGGAACATGAGACAGAGAAATGATAGGGGTGCCTGATTCAGCCTGGGAGGCCAGAAGGACCGGAAGAAAACCCAAGCCAGGCCCTTGATAAAAAAAAAAAAAAAAAAAAAAAAAAAAAGGATTATTCTTAAAAAAGGCTCTCTCCCATCCTGTGGTCACTACCTTCAGATGGCTATTCACATTTAAATTTAGGGTAATGAATTTAAATACATGGTTATTCAAATTTAAATTTAAATGCAATTAAAATTCAGTTCCTAGGTTGCACTGGCCACATTTCAAGTGCTCAGTAGCCACATAAGGCTAGTGACTGTCTCCTCCAACGGCAGATCTAGAACATCATCACAGAAAGTTCCATCAGACAGCTAGCTGTCTTAGAGCAAGAAACATCCCTGGGGTGCTCTATGGCCGCCGACACCTGTGAATTTCCTCTTTCTGATCTTCTGAGCCATCCCCCCCCTTTGATGTCTCCTCCTTCCCTTCCCTCCCCCCACCTCTCTCTCTATTTCTCTCTCTCTCTCTCTCTCTCCCTCACCAATTTTCTGTCTCTGCCAATCTGCCTGCCCCCCTCACTGCCCCTCTCTTATTTCTCTTCTCCTTCACGTATTTCTCTAAAACAACAAATAAATCCAATTCAGAAGGCTGGCCTGGATTTGAAACTGGAGTTTAAAGTCCTGCTTTACCACTTACCAGCCTGGAGAGCTCAGCCTGCCTCTCCTCCAAACTGATAATTCTGGGGACGATAATACCTCCAGTGCAAGGCTGTTGAAGGCAATCATGAGCTTGCTCAGTGGCACACGGAGTAGGTGCTTGGGAGACGCAACTGCTTTCTTGTCCTTCATCACAAATTATCAGAGGCTTACAAAACTATACCAGCTACGGTTCAGCGTCTTCAACTCAGAATTTGAGACTCTCCAAATTTTTCCGGTTTCAGCTCTGGCTCCAGTCCCTCAACCCCTTTCCCACGTTCCAAAACGTTCTGTGCACTTTCCTACCTCCCTGCCTTGGCATGTGCCCTTTGCCCAGCCCAGGATGCCCCTTTCCCCTTTTGTCCAACTATTAGGATCCTACTGTCAGTGAAGGGTCCAGCTCAGAGGCCACCACACCCTTCTGGGTGCCTTCTCCTTGTCCGCTACAGCTCCAAACACAGGACTGGTTAAAGATTAAGGCAAGAAAGAACGTGGATAGAGAAATTAAAAGGGCGAGTTTCAGGCAGACAGGAAGGAACCTGGTTCCACTCCCTGGCTGAGAAGGCCAATTTCATTCATCCCAGTCAACATTTATTGGGCACCTGCTGTTTGCATGCCCCTGCCCAGCGGAATACAGGGATGTGTCAAGCAAATCTCTTTCCCTTCTTTCCCAGAGGAGTCACAGACTGATGGGGAAAGAGACTCTCCCTGGATAGAGTCTGGCCACACAAAAGGGGACTTTCAGATCACTTGAGGAGGACACAGGGATGGGAGAAACTGCCCCAAGAGCAGGGATTTGGGAACAGGGGGGCAGGAGGGTGCCACAAAGAGGCTGACAGGATATTTCAAGACAGATAACAACGAGAGCAATAACTTGCAAGAGCAAAGCTGAGTGCAGGGACCCGGGAGCCCTTCAGGGAGACTGAGCTTAGGTAGGAAGAGGGAACAAGAGAAAGATGGGGTCAGGAAGGGCCCAGACCACCAGGCTGGCCAAGGGGTTTGGACTTAATCCCGAGGGTGGCACGGAAAGGTTTTAAGTGAGGGACAGCAGTGATCATAGAGACACTTTAGAGGTGAGATGGGGTGGGTGGCACAGGCAGGTACCCAATGGAGTGGGGAGGCCTCGGGGAAGGAGAATGCAGGGTGGGCCATGGTGGAGACCCATGGGGCAGCCGGAGGCAGGGGGGCAGGAGGGAGTGTGCCCCCCCCACTCCAGAGCCTCACCCTTCCCCCTTAGGCTGCTACTGCCTCCGGCGCTAAGCGTCTCCCCCTCCCTGCCAGCCCCGCAGCCTTCTGGCTGCACAATTTGTGAAGAACATTATGTAAATGAGCTTTATGCAAATCCAGCCTCTCTCCCCGCTGGCTGGACTCCTGAACCCTAATTAACTTGCCAAAGCCTAATGTTGCCGGCCCCTCTACACCAGCCCAGCCCCAACCCGGCTTCCCCAACCAAGAAATCCATCTTCAGAGGCGAGCGGTCTAATCACTCCCTCATTTGGATGTGCGGGCTGTCGCCCACACTGTTAGCCCGCAGGAGAAGGCGGCGGTGGACACTCCCGCTTCCCATACAGCTCCAAAATAAATGCTTCTTTTTTCCTCAACGCCCCCCGCCGCCACCACCACCACCGGCTTTAGTTTTGCTGGCTTCCAGAACCAGAAACAGCTCTGGGGAAAGTTGATGCAATCTCTCATTACCTTGAAGTCCTTCTTCTGTCACCTTACACCACCATCCTCTCCGCAATCGCAAACTCAGGGACCCAGTGCCCTCTCTCCTGCCTCTCCCAAAAAATGCACTCAGGAAAGGACCAGGGATGGGTTGGGCTGTTTGGGAAATCAGGCCAGCAAGAATTTATCCTGGGGCTGCTCGGTGCAAGGCACTCATTGTGAACTTACACCTAAACACATGCTTTTAACCTAGAAAAGACCCCAGGAGCATCTCATGCAGGCTCCTTGATTTGAGAGATAATCCAACCTAGATTTCGAGGTGCCATTTACATATCCAGGGTCACACAGTGCGGATGGACTCAAATCGAGCCTCCCTGTCCCCAAGGCTGGCTTCCTTCCCTCTCTGCCACCCAGCCCAACATGCCTTGTGTCCCAAACAGCCCAGACTGAAGGAACCTTTCTTAACAGTCTTGTGCATGCTCACTTTCAAGTGCAGAACAAAGCAAAATAAAGGCTTTCCCAGGAAACAGGAAGAATTGTGTTGTCAGCCAGTTCCTGCTTCGGCAGCAAATCCCCTGGATGCAGCTCCAGAGGCAGAAATGGGTGGGGATGTAGTGGGGGTGGGGGGGCATATTAGTGCTTTTGGAGCTCTGGGGGGAAGAACAGGCACGACGTTTAAGACGCTATATTGCAAAGAAGTTTCTGAAAGATGCCGCATACAGGATACTTAGTAGATCTGATCTGACAATATGGAGTGGGAAACAAGCGCCCAGTCGTTACTCATTCATTCACTCACTCATTCATTCAAGCAAGATGTATTGTCAATAGTACCCAGCCCAGAGTGAATCCCCCAAAAAACAGTTTTGCCTGCAGAGCCTGGTGACCCACTGGTAACCCGCTCCTGGAGGCCAAGATCGTCCTATGCAAACAGCAGTCTGACTCCATGTCTTCCCCTCTGGCCGGCTCCCTCCCTCCACCCCCTAGCATCTGTGCCTATGAATTTTAAAAGGGTCCACATATGGGGGCGCCTGGGTGGCTCAGTCATTAAAGCGTCTGCCTTCGGCTCAGGTCATGATCCCGGGGTCCTGGGATCGAGCCCCGCATCGGGCTCCCTGCTCGGCGGGAAGCCTGCTTCTCTCTCTCCCACTCCCCCTGCTTGTGTTCCCTCTCTCGCTGTGTCTCTCTCTGTCAAATAGATGGGTGAAATCTTGGAAAAAAATAAATAAATAGAAGGGTCCACATTTGGAAATCCCCAAAACCATCTTATCCTTGCATTTTCATATCTGAAAAGGAGTGATGTCTGCTTGTGCTTCATCCCGAGTGGCAGTTTATCACTGAAGAAAGAATTTGAGGTCACCCACACACAGGGTTCGAATCCCTGCCTTGGACAAGACAGCTTTTGTCTTCCCATCTGTAGAAGGGGTATCATCAAAGTCCCTACCTCACCGGTTGCCATGGTGATTCAATAAGGAAATGGATAAATGTAGAAGATGTCACCTCTCTGACACCTCCATGTACCCTCTGCTGAAGCCATCAGCAAGTTCTGATCGGTGTTTCGGCAACAAAGGTAGGAACCCAGAATCCTTACAAGAATTTTATGATTAGAATATCACGACATCAGAGATGTCATGGAAGAAGTTTTCCAAGAACCCTTTGGTCTCGTCACTTCACCTCTTCGAGCCTCCATTTTCTCAGCTGTGAAATGGGAATCATGAAATTAGCTAACTGGTAGGGTTATTTAATTAGAAAAATCTTAGGACTGTGTGAACCACGTGGTTGGGGTTCAGTGAATCCTGGGTAAAGAACAGGGGCAGACGTGTACTCAGTTGTACAGACGTGACCGGGAATTTTCTTAATCAATTAATTAATAAAAAATTAATTACCCAGATTGTCCATTTAAAAAAGGATCCCCCCCCCCCAGGTATATGAAGAGAGATTTAAGCAGAAATCTTTGGTTATTTCCTTATTTTTATTTTGAAGAAAAACATAATAAAAATGTCTTTTTAGAAGACAAATCACTGCTATTAAGAATAAGCACTGAGGGGCGCCTGGGTGGCTCAGTTGGTTGGGCGACTGCCTTCGGCTCAGGTCATGATCCTGGAGTCCCCCGATCAAGTCCCGCATCGGACTCCCTGCTCGGCGGGGAGTCTGCTTTGTCCTCTGACCCTATCCCCTCTCATGTGTTCTCTCTCTCATTCTCTCTCTGTCAAATAAATAAATAAAATCTTTAAAAAAAAAAAAAAAGAAGAAGCACTGAGATCTGTGCAGAACTTTATGTCCCAAGATCTCATCTGAAATAGGTAGAAGGTATGGTCCAAAAGTCATTCTTGGTGAGATACCGGATGACCAATGCTAGGATATACAAGGTGCACCCTCTAATTACTATAGAGCCTTCCCACCCCCTCTGCCTTGGAATTTTTTTCTTGGGGGCAATGGAATGTCACTACAGACACAGGCCCCTCCACTACCGAAAGTAGAACATTCCTATGGAAACTCCTATCATCCGAAATGATGTACAGCAAACAAGCAATTGCCATTTCATAAAAGTGAAAGCCTTCTTGAGTTTTCTCTTGGTTAGCGAAAATGTGTACTAACATAGTTCTTTTGGAAAAAGTGGCGTCTTGTGAACTTTCAGATAGCGGTCCCAGCTCAAGGACAGCCGTCAATCTCACTCTGAGACATTATTTCGTCCTATAATGCAAGAAGACCTCATTTAGCATGCCAACTTCTATTAATTGGTAGCTCCGGCCTGAAGTACTGTGTTAAGAAGGATTCTGATGTCTTGTTTAAACTCAATGCCAAAGAGTGACTTATTGACAATAAGAGTGACTTATTGTCTGCTACGTAGCTAGGTGATGGCCAGTGTATATATGCCTCATGTTTGCTAACCCTAAGTATAACCTTGTGTTTGATCATTAGAGAAGCTGAAGCTCAGAGAGGGGAACTGATTTGCCAGGGTCACACAGCTATTTAATGGCAGAGCCAGAACTATAATAAATATCCCCTGGCTCCACGCCTCTCCATCATAAAGCATGTAGGTTCATAAAGTTCAGTGCTATCTATGAAACCGTCATAACATTTGGCATCTGCTATCTTCTTTACCCCCCTTATGATTCCAGAAAGATTTGCAGCGATTACACACCAAAATTACACGTTAGAGGAAAGTACATTAGAGGAGGATCAAAATAATGTAGACAAAGTAACCAGGGCAAAGGGAAAACGAGAATAGAAAAATAAAACCGAGCCATGAGTCAGTTGGGCACGTAAAAACACTGTCTCTGTGCAGGTGCAGGGCAACTGGTGGCCAAACAAAGAAGGAAATCAGAATCCAGGTGTTTAAAGATGGAAAATTTGGTTGCTCAAAAGGAGCAGATTTCCTTGGTGCTTCCCTGGGAGAAATACCACCCATGGGTGCCCATGCCTAGGCAACTGTGATGGAATGAAAAATGTTCCTCAAAGGAATGTCTCCAAGAAATGATGTGATTTTGATACCACTGATTCTTGGAATGTCTCTCTGTGAAGGTTGATGAAACGCCAAAGGATGACCCAAGAATTCCAAAACTCTCGATGTCAAGGTCACTGGTGACCACCATGTTTCTAAAGCCAGTGGTCAGCTTCCATCATCCATCTTTGATATAGCTGATCGCTCCTCCACCCCTAGGACACCACATTCTCTTGGATTTCCTCTTGCGTCCATGACAGCTCCTTCTCAATGTCCTGTACTGGGTGTTTCTTCTTTCTCCCAACATCTGAATGTTGCAGACTCCAGGACTCAGCCCATAGACCTTCTCTTATATCTGTCCCCAGTTTCTGGTGATCTCATGGCTTTAAAACTATCCTTGGGCTGATGTGTTCAAAATTTATATCTCCAGCCTGACCTCTCTCCTAAACTCCAGACTCATATATCTGCCTGCTGCCTTGACATCCCCATGGGGACATTAATGGCATCTCAAGCTTCACACATCCATCACCAAAGTCTTGAAGCTGTACCACCGTTCTCCAACCTGTCATAGCACCCCAGTCTTCCTGTTTCAGGAAATGGCCTCACTGCACACCCAGTTGCTCAGGCCAAGAACCTAAGACTCAGACTTGACTCCTGTCTTCCTGTCACACTCAATATCCAATTTGTCAACAAGACCTGTCAAAGCAACTACGAAAAATATTTCAGATGCAACCGTCTCTCTCCTCTCTACCACGACCCCTCGGTCGGAGCCACCTTCCTTTCACACCTGGAGGACAGGAAACCGTCCTGTCTCACCTTTCTGCTTCCCTTCTGCCCCCTACAGTCTGTTCTCCAGACTGCAGCCCGAACAACCATTCTTAAAATGCTAGCCTTTCTGGGGACCTCTCCATCCTTGTGAAAGCCAAGGTCCTCCCAGTGCATTAGTTGGGCCTGACTCCTCTTCCCCTTGCTCACTCTGCTTCTGTCACACTGGCCTCCTGCTTGGAACACGGTCCTCTCCAGGCCTCTGCATTTACTGCTTACCAGCGTACCCCCGGTATCCTGCACATAGTGGGTGCTCAATAAACACATGTTGCACAAATGACTCTCTAATGTCTGGACTTAGTCCAAATACCTTCTCAAACTGAAAACTCCAAGGCCATCAGCCCGCAGGAAGAGCAGGGTGGACTCTGGGCCCCTCATCTGTGGGGGCCTTGCCTGGTAGACCCCACACTGAGAGTTTTGCCTTTGAAGGTGGTCCATGGAGTGATGTCTCCCCTGGGCCGATGCTACCAGGGACACCCCTGTGATTTCCATAGCATCCCCTTACTCATAAATATCTCCCCTTGGTGTCAGCCGACCCCTCGGATCTCACCAGAGGAAATACTGTCATTAAACCCCAATAAATTGCTAAAGACCCAAGTGGACCGGGCCAATTTACAGCAGGTTTTGACTTTAATAATGTTTTGTCTTAGATTTGGCCCTAATTATAAATCATTTGCAAGCAAATCTTACATGGCATTCTTGTTATCTACTTAACATCGTGGAGGGAAAGATTTATGGAATCACATTCTGGGAATTAAGCAAACGAGGAAACTTTTAGGTGAGGGCGCAACACATGAAAATTATAGTTTTGTCATAAAACCTTGATTGATCAATGATTATTGTAAAACCGTGGTAACTGTGCTGGCGTCAACATAAATCTATAATTGGCTGGATTTATTCTTTTTCAAAATACTATATTTCCTACAGTTTTGACCATCGTGTTGATCTGAGTCTGTCAGATTTACTGTGGTTTTCACTCAATTAACTCCATTTAGCTTGTGCATATATTCACGCACAAGTGTATCTATTGGTTGACCCTTGAACAATGGTGGATTGAAGAGCGCCAACCCCCTGCACAGTCGAAAATCCACATATAATTTTTTGACTGCCCCAAATCCTAACTACTCATAGCCTACTGTTGACTAGAAGTCTTAGCAATGACATAAATAGTCAACTAACACATATTTTTTGTGTTATATGTATTACATGCTGTATTCTTAAAGTAAGCTAGAGAAAAATGTTATTAAGAAAAGCATAAGGAGGGGTGCCTGGGTGGCTCAGTTGTTAAGCATCTGCCTTCGGCTCAGGTCATGCTCCCAGGGTCCTGGGATCAAGCCCCACATCGGGCTCCCTGCTCGGCGGGGAGCCTGCTTCTCCCTCTCCCACTCCCCCTCCTTGTGTTCCCTCTCGCTGTGTCTCTCTCTGTCAAATAAATAAATAAAATCTTTTAAAAAGAAAAGAAAAGAAAATCATAAGGAACAGAAAATACAATTACAGTGCTGTACTGTATTTATCAAAAAACGTGTGCTTTGAAGGGGACCCACACAGTTCAAACCCTTCTTCGAGGGTCAACTATAGTGTGTGCATATATTTATATATATATATATATATATGCATGTTTTATATTTAGATGATAGATAGATAGATAGATAGATAGATAGATAGATAGATAGATAGATGATAGATGCATTGCCTCCAGGTGCCTTTGCTTTCCAATGGTTTGTGTTTTCCTCCAAATATAATTTGTAAAATCCTTGAAGAAAACACACTCGGTGGTATGAAGCCAGTTTTGCTGCAGAAATGGGTCCAAAGCTTTGCTTCTGGAGCTGCTCTTCTGTGGGATGACCGCGCAGGATCGTGATATTTTGCCCCAGAGGGTGGGAAGGACTGCAAAAAGATGGCGAGTCAAGTTCATGGCATGGTTCTGCCATTTGCTGGCTGTATCACCCTGAGTAACCCATTCCGGCTGGCTCGGCCTCTGTCTTCTCATCTGTAAAATGGGAATCATTAAACCTACTTCAGAAGCTCCTGTGACGCTTTGATGAAATGATGAACGTTAAGGGCTTGGCGTGCAGTGGCTATTCGGCACCTCTTGGGGATGCTCCTTTCCTCTTCCCAGTTGGGGGAGGGATGTGTGATGGGATGCCCTAAGGGGTGAGGTCAGGACAGCATGGGGACCTCAGAGGAGCCATCTCAGGAAGGCTCAACCTGGCACCAGTGGGAGTCAGACAAGACATGAGAATCACCTCCCAACCCAACAGGACCAGGGAGATGATGGGTCCAGATCAAAGCCACGCAGGGCCAGAGGACCACGTAATAATTCAATTTTAAAATAATTAAAATGAAAATTATAGCCCCTGCCGGTGAGTCATCACTTGCTGCTGTACCCCAATTCCTATGCTCCATCCTTAGCTTCATTTTGTTAAAGCTCAGCAATGACTACTACCCTCGCAACTTTTGTGTGAGAAAATTAAGATTTCAGAGATGCGACTTGCCCAAGGTCACGCAGTTAGCAAGTGGCCGAACCCAGACTCCAAACCCAATGAATCTGGCTGCTTCTGGGGGGGGAGGGGCTGCGCTCACACATCCATTGGGGGTCGGCCCTCCCTCCTGGAGGCCAGTGTGTCCTGGGCTGATAGCTCTTTCCAAAGCCAACCCGAGGAACAGAGGAGCCCAACTTGGCCACATCAGTGTCTGTTTTCTAATTGCTAAGGACGGAGCTGAGAAGTAGCCAGTTTGAGGTTGAAACCTGCCCTTTGCTTGCAGAGTCCTGCATGTGGGTTGAATAGTGCTTTCTTTTTTCCTGACTCCCACCATGTAGCCAGTGAAAAATATTTCCTGAAAGCCTCTTTCGGAGTCACTGATGCACAGTGTCTGTTCTCGAGTTGTCCAGGGTCAAGAGGCTTGACCGTAACTAAATGAACCCAGACATTGGATTTCACCAAAAAGTAAACACTCTGAGCCATGGGAAAAAAAAAGTGTTGCTTTCAGATAGGACATTCATGGGCCAGTTCTCTTCCTCTGTTCTTCCCCCACCCAAGTCTTCCTCCCTCTCTCCCTCCCTCCTTCCCATCTGATTTCTCCATTTCTCTTCCTCTTCTTCTCTTCCTCCCCCTCTCCTTAATCTTCTCCCTCCTCTCATTCTCTTATCCCTCTTATTTTTCCCTCCTCTTTCTTCAACTCCCTTCCCTCCCTCCTGTCTTCCCTCTGCTTTGAAATTCACCCCGAATTTTGTTTCCTTAGGCGTGCTGAGGCCAACAGACCAACAGGCAGCTGCCATTGAAGACAGGGGTCACTGCTCACAGTCCCCAACAGGAGGGAGGCACCTGGGTAGGTCAGGCAGGCAGAAGGAGCCACCAGAGGCCACAGGCCTGTGGGGACCTGCCTGTGGTTTCAGCAGGAAAGAAGAGTAAGCCCATCTAGGATTAGCTGGTTTGAATCATTTCAGCAGACTCCGGGCTGTCAGGCTGGTCCCCAGTCTTGTGGCGGCCGGCTCTGGGGTGATCCAGGCAGGGAGACAGTCCTGATCCAAAGGAGCCTGATGAAAGCAGGTGGATGGGGCTATGGACTTTGGGTTGGTTGGTTTGCATATCAAAAGCCAAAGGAGTGCTCAAGGTAAGTCATTTGCTATCTCTAGGAATTAGCAAACCCTGGGAGGGGCAGGCAGTCCGTCTCCAGGTCCAGGAGGCCCAAAGATGGCAAAGCATCAGCAAACACAGAAGAGGAAAAACACCGCTAAGATGGCTTCCTTCCACTCTTTTCTTTCCTCTTCTCTCTCGTGTCCCACCTCCCCGAAGCCTGCAGAAGAACCCATCACAAAGGGTCAGGGGAGCGGAGACAAAGGGCTGGGATGGGTGGGTGACGAGGAGCCCCTGGAGAGGAGCAGGCAGCCTCCTCTTCCTACAGAGCAACTGGGGAGGACGAGCCCTAGTTTTCAGAGACTGGAGGTGGCTTCCGGCAGCAGAGGAGAAAGCTCCCCTCAGCTCGTCCCGCAGCCGCCGGGCTCTGGAACCTCCGCTTCTAAGAAGCAGTCCCTTGTTCTGACAGCGGGGGCGGCCGTGTCCTTGCCCTGCCACGATCCCGTAGGTTGGTTGTTTTGCCCAGGCCTGGAATTACCCAAATCCCCTTAAATACACGGCTGCAAATGAGGACACTGGAAAAAAAGGCAATAATTGTGACAGTAACTCACGGGGCCAGGCCTGACACGTCTCTAATTGCCTGCTAAAATTGTCGCTGTCTCCTAAAGTGCAAATTATCACCCGAAATGACAAGAATAATGAATGAGTAACTCTGATGTAATGCAACAATTAGTCCGCAAAGACACTGTCTAATATGGTAATTCAGAACACCCACTCCTTGTTATTAAGTGCCTGATAATTATTTAATTATCTATCTGCCAGCATGATTTACTTGGTTTATTTAGCTGCAGATGTGGGCAGGAGCATTCGGGTTTAAGGTCAGGAGGAGCCGGCCCCTCCGTTGGCCGCCATGTCGGTTTGCTGGGGTGCTAGTCACTGCCGTCTGTCTGACGCCCCTAATTGGCTTTGGCAGTCCCCACCCAGAGTCAGAAAATCCTCTCTTCTTCACCCCTGGCCCCGGCCCGTGGGCTGAAGGCCATGAAGGCCAGGGCTGAGGGTCCCTGCTCTCCTCTGGCCTGCCTGGCAGATCCCCGACAAGTGATCAGAATACTTGGGGTGAATGACTGCCACTCCAAGATCAATGTGAGCCTTTCCTCTGTGCCGGGCTTGGTGCCAAGTCTTACCCAAACATTAGCTCATTTAAGCTTCTCCATCATGCCAGGAGGTGAAACCATGGGTTTTGGCATTTGACAGAGGAAGGGACTGAGGCTGGGAGAGGTAAGGCCACTCATCTGAGGTCCCACAGGGAGCCAGTGCTGGGACCAAGACCAGCCTCGCGATCTCCGGAGCCAGAGTCTGCTCTCCTGGACCCTGTCACCTACCCGGGTGAGGCTGGCCCCAGGGCTATGGGTCACTGCTTATTCCAGGGCCAGGGCACAGCCAGAAGACTCCGTGCTGGGATTCAGGAGGGTCAGGGCCATGGACCCCAAATCACACAACGACTAGAGGGAAAGATGAAAGGGGGCCTGATTGGTGTCAGCTCAATAATACAGTCAGAGCCAAGGAGGAGAAGCTACCACAGGGAGATAGGCATGGGCTCTAAAGTGGGACCACCTACCGGCTGGATGCACTTGGGCAGGTTA
This sequence comes from Mirounga leonina, assembly GCF_011800145.1. NCBI lineage: Eukaryota > Metazoa > Chordata > Mammalia > Carnivora > Phocidae > Mirounga > Mirounga leonina. The sequence goes on along the minus strand of NW_023270436.1, from coordinate 19,979,090 downwards.
CTTAGCCTCTCACAGCCTCAGTTCCCTCATCTGTAAAATGGGTATAACCAGAGAGTCTCTCCATGGTCGCCCTGTCAAAAGTACCCCTCGCCATCAGGCATGCTCCATTCAGCATCCTGTTGGTTTCCTTTACTAAATATATCTGTATCCAAAATCACCTTGCTTATTTATTTAGTTACCCTCTACTTACACACACACACACACACACACACATATACACACACCCCATAAGCAGAGACCTTGTCTTATTTATCCATCTGTCCCTGCACCAGATGTGATTCTATATACCATGTGTATAATGGCACACTCTAGGCCCTCAGTAAGTATCTGTAGGATGGATGGATGGATAGACGGATGGATGGATGGATGGATGGACGGATGGTCAGAAGCCGGGAGGGTTCCCAGACCAGCCAGGTCTTCCCTGAGTGACTCTCGTGTCTCATGCAAAAAGTGGGGAGGACCAACCCAGCTGTGACTCTCTGGTTTTCTTGCTCTGGGGCTCCAGCCAACAGGCCCCATGCTTCCACCAGCTTCCCAAGTCCACATGTCTGAAGGGTAAGTGTGATTGGCCCAGGCCATCTACAGCAGATGACCTTGGTTCTCACAGGCCCACATTTCCTCGACACTTTCCATTTCTGGGCGCATCTGCCCAACTTCCACGCTCCTGCATGCCAGCCTCATTGCCTGAACGCTCCCTCTGTCTGCTGGAGCTCTCCATGCCTGCACACTGGTCAGGCTGTGCTCATTCGCTGGTGGTGACTAACCGCTCTCTGATGAGAACTGACAAGAGTCGGGGAGTAAATAACCTGGCTCCCACCCACGGAGGTGTGAGTTCCGTACTATCTCCCCCAGTTTCCAGTGAGATGAAGCCCTAGTTTCCTCAATAGCAGATATGGTTGGTGGCCCGCTCAGATCCCTTTGAAAGACCAATGGTCAGATCCCAGCTCTTGTGAGTGTTTACTGCCCCTACTCACAGCTGTACCCCACAGCTAAGAATTGCCCTCAGCTAACAAGGGCCACCTTACCTGAAAACACCTGCGAGGATACACCCTCCCTCCAGTGGTGTCCCGTTGCCAGTGAGTCCCTGGTACCAGGACACCAAAGGCCAGCCTCCTTGCTCCAAGGCAGACAACTCTAGGGTGCTGTTCATGCTCCAGAGCTCCTTGTGGGGTCACCTAGAGGATGATTTCAACTCGATCCACATTTTCCCCTGGGCCCCAAAGGCAGGGCCATCTTTGTCATGCTCACATAGCACCATATTTGTTGAGTTAGCGAATGAATGCATGAATGCATGAATGCATGAATGAATGAATGAATGAATGAATGAATGAATGAATGAATACATTCATACATACATGCGTACACACATACATAGTGATTGAATTAGAGCCTTATGATCTCAGAATAGGACCAGAACATCTCCTCTCTAAATTGCTGGCCTGTGCATCAAAATGGTACAAGGTCAACGAAGCAGGAGGTCTGGGTCAGGAGTCAGAAGAGCTCCGTTGCTTGCCTTTAACTCACTGGGTGACTTCAGACCTCCCTCTGGGGCTCAGTTTTTCCATCTACCAATGAGAAAAACAACACTTCTTTCTTGTGTTCTCCTTCAGCTCGAACATGGTATAAGTCCCTGTTTTGTGTTATTTCTTTTGTATTTTGAAACAAGTTTAGACGACCAGAAAAGACTTTTATAAAAACAATAGCAGAGAGTTCCCAAATACCCTTCGCGCAGCTTTCCCAAATGTTCATGGCTTGTGATTTTGAAGCCTTCCATTGACATGTCTGGGGGATCATCTTCTGGGTGGAGATGGGGCAGAAGTGGGAGACAGGAAGTTAGCTTAAACGCTCACCGGGTTTAGCACCCCTTGGAAGACCAGGTGGCCACGGACAGACCACCTCCCCTGGCTTTCTCCCGTCTGCACTGCTCATGTGCATCTGCGGCTTTCTTTTTATTTGTGGTCTATCACCTCCTGTGCCGTGGCAAACCAGAGACTTTATAAATATTTCAAACACTAATAATTTGTGCTGTCCCTGTTTTGACTTTTAAATGAATCTAAGAGCATTTCTCTTCGAAGAACCTGCCAACCTACAGGCGGGTGAAAGAAATACCACCAGCTCCTGCCTGAGATGGGTACTTGATGTAGAGATGGGCCGGAGGCTGTAGCCGCGGGTGTGGGACATCCTGCCTGTCTCCTCTCCACATCCCCAGGCCCGGTGTCTGTTCTAGGGAAACTCGACCTGGAGGGGGAAGTGGCCAACCTGAACTCTGGGTCCGTGGAGTGCGGAGACTCTCACTGATCCAGCTGATGAAGAGAGAAGTTGGGGGCTGGTAATTCCATGGTTGGGGTTTGGCTTTGGAATAAGACATTCCTGGGTTCAAATCCCAGCTCATCTGCTTGTTAGCTGTGTGGCCTTGGACAAGTCACTTCCCCTCTCTGAGCCTTAGTTTTTTTATCTATAAAGTGCATTCTCTAAGAATTAAATGAAACAAGGCATATAAAGCATAAGGAGCCTGACTTAGGTCATGAACTCAATGTGCCGTAGCTGGTATTTTCCCTTTGAATATTTCCAAGATTGATTCCCAATATTTATAATGGCTCAGACACAATAGAGGTTAGTTTCTTGCTCACATAAACCAGCTGATGAGGTTCCAGGTTGGCTCAGGGAAGAGCAGGGGGGTGAGATTCTGCTCCACTAATGTTGTTGGAGGCTCTACTGTGACTCCCAAAACAGCCCTGGGCACCCCACATCCAGCGAACAGAAAGGAAATGAGTGGGTAAGGAGGTACGCAGAAGGTTCTTCTTTGTCCCTCTGGAGCCTCACAGTCCAAGAGGAGAAGAAATGTGGAAGCCACAGCCTATATCATATCTGGATGGGCTCTCAAGTGAGGAGGGACCAAAGCATTTGGGAGAACAGAGAAGAGAGAAGCCTCTTCAGGAGGAAACCAGCTCTTGGCACACCCTGGCTGGAATCCTTCAAAGGTTTTTTTTATTGCTGCTAGGACAGAAAATGAACTCCTTCTGCAGGTTTCAAGGCCCACATGGTTCTATCCCTGCCTGCCACTCCAGCCTTGGCTCCTCCTCCGTCTGTAGTCCTGATACCCTGAGCTTCTTTTCCCCAAACAGGCCACAATCTTAGAGCAACCATGTAATTTATCTTCCAAACCAGGCCACTTTGGAAAGATAAAGAGACTGTTGATAATAAATAACCCAGAACAACTGGGACAGCCTGGCACAGATGGGAATACGTGGTCACCATGCACCATTGGTCCTGCCACAGGGCCTTTGCACATGCTCTTCTCCCCACTCCCTCGACTAACTGTCCTGATGCTTCAGAATCACTTCCTCAGGGAAGCCCTTTCTGATAACTAAGTCAGATCCCTTTGTTATACATTCTCCTAGAACCTGTTTGGTTTTCTTTCTTTTTTTTTTTTCATTAGTGGCACTGATTTCAATTCCTAAATCTATGCCCAACTGTGTATATATCTAAGTGGTGTCTCCTTTCCAACTGGACTGTGAGCTCCATGAAGGTAGGGGCTGTGTCTTTTTTTGTTTACCCTTTAGCCCCATGTCCGGCCGGAACCCCAGCAAGCATTCAGTCATTGTGGAATACATGAATAATTGCTTACCTCTACTGGAAGGGATCAAAATAGAAACCTTTTGCTAGGAGAAGACAATTCAGAGTAGCCTGGAAGAATAAGCATAGCCTGGGGCTACACGGGGAAGCAGATGAGCAGCATTCTAGGTGGGGGGACAGCAGTGAGCACAGGTAAAGGTGCTGCACCCCATCAAATACATTCAGAGAATGTCCTAGAGCTTAGTAACTAGAGCGTCCAAGGGCTGGGAGAAATGCGGAAAGAAGCTGGTGGCGGGGGGGTGCGGGAGGCAGCGTCGGGTTGGGGAGGCCCTGAATGCCAAGGAACGGTGCTTGGACTGAATCCCACAGACACAGGAAGCCATGGAGAAGGAGTCTCACCCCCAGATGTGTTCTGAGAATGACGTCACTGGAGGCAGACCACAGTCCTATGAGTAAACCAAGAGACCATTGGCTATTGCAGCCATGGTCAGATTTTTCTTACTAGGAGCATAAATCTATTTTAATGATGTTTTAAGACACAAAATCAGGGGGCGCCTGGGTGGCTCAGTTGGTTAAGTGTCTGCCTTCAGCTCAGGTCATGATCTCAGGTCCTGGGATCAAGCCCCGCATGGGGCTCCACGCTCAGTGGGGAGTCTGCTTCTCCCTCTTCTCCTCCCTGCCTCATTCTTTCTCTCTCAAATAAATAAATAAAATCCTAAAAAAAAAAAAGACACAAAATCAGATGTCAAGAGAGGTCCCTGTGGCTGAGCTTGGGGGTGAATAGAGCCCCAGAGGCACCTCTGTTCCTGCAACATCCACTGATGCACTAAGATCACCAACCAGGACTTGACACCTCACTCCCAGGCTGTGACCTCCCAACATATTTCTCTGCCTCCGGGATAATAATAAAGGACAAGGAGATGGGTTCACTGGCACTGGAGTGGCCCTTCAGAGGGGGTCTTATTTAGCCCTTGGATCCAGAAAAAGCTGGGCCTGTCCTGAGTGATGATGGGTAACTCCCACCATCCTGATGCACACTGAAAGAGGTGACGGAGTATTTGTTCTTGGTAATCTGAGGCCCCCTTAAAATTATATTTCCCATTCCTGAGCACTTAGTGTGATCCTTATCCCATCCAAAACCCACATCAACCTTTGAGCTGGGCATTGTTTTCATCTTTCATTTTAATGGTGAAGGAACTGAGGCTCAGAGAGGTTTGGTAACTTACCTAGGGTCACACAGCTTGTGAGTGGCTCAACCAGGATCTGAGCCCAGGTCTTGCTGCTGTAAAGCTTTCACACTGCACTAATCGTTGCCAAAAGAAAAAAGTAGAGGAGGTCTGAATAGAGTTTCCTTTCTCCGTGGAGTCTTATAAGAAAGGAAACAGGTAGGCATCTTCCTGTCTGAGATGCGCTAAGGGGGTTCCCACTAGACTCAAGGGAAGGACACAATGACTCCATGGGTCCTGCCCAATCCCTCAGATTCTATTTTCAGAGCTGTCTCTATTGGGACAGATGAACCATCACCCAGTTAGACACGCTGTCCATCTGGCTGTCTGCACTGTGTTATTTATAATGCTTAACCCACAGCCAGGCTGTAATGAAGAAGAATTCAGCCGCGGCTCCTTGGCGGGGGAGGCGATTGACTTTGGAGCCAGTTGTCCTGGCAGCCCAGTTCGGCAAATGTGACTTAGACATGAGCCCCGAACTGAGGCATCCTGGCACCCAAATAGAAGGTGGTGGCCAAACTGTTCAGACGGGGCCATTTGTGTGTCTGACAGCCTCGAGGGTTTGTCCAGTAGCTCAGATGATGGAATGTGTGTCTTTCACAGTGGAATGTGGAATCAGACGAATGTATTCTCCATGACTCACAGAATGGGCATTGCTCTGGAAAGTGAGAGATGCCTCCTGAACCTAGAACTCCTATTGACTCTGTGTTGCTCACTATGTCTTATCTGTGCTTTGTAAGTATGTGCGTGCATGTGTGTGTGGGGGGGGTGGGTGTGTATGGTGTCACCCAGGTACACAGTGACCCATTAAGTGGGGAAGAAGGGACTGATAGGGACTTGGCATCTCCAGTAAGTCAGGGAACTGGTGAGTCTCTAATTGAATCCCCTCAACCATCAGTAAGGTCAGTGTCATGATCATTGCTACAGAGATGAAGAACTAGAGACTCAGAGAGGGAAGGGTGTGGCCAGAGGCAGCCCAGACCACCCCACCTTCCATCATGACCACTCACTGCCTGGCCCATGGGGCTGCCACAGCAGAAGTCCTCAGAGTTAGCTCCCTTCATCCTCATTTCTGCATCTTCTTCTCTGCTAAACTGTAAGTTCCTTGGGGACAAGGATCATGTGCTTTTGGTTCCACACCTGCCTGGCCTGGCAAACAGCGGGTACCCAAATGGTTGTGGTGACCATAAGGCATTGTGCCCTAATTGCTTAAGCATATAAACTCATACTTACCTCAGATCAATCATTCTCAAGTTTGTTTTAACTAAGGAACCATAGCAAAATATCAAACAAATGGTGGCTATATGGTAAATATGCCAATGAAATCATGGCCAAAGAGGACATTATTCTACAAGAGATCTAGAAGAGATTTCTTACTCTTTCTGGTCCACAGAGGCAGTGTCCGCAACCTGCAAAAGCAAAGTGTTGAACAAGGGAACTCAGAAAAAAAATGATGGTAGATATTTAATAATCCTTGATTACACATCAGACACAGTGCTAAGTTCTTTATAGGTATCTGCTAAATATTTATCCTCAAAACATCCCTAGAGTTGGTACTATATTCCCCACTTTATGAACAAGGAAACAGGTCCAGAAAAAATAGTCTTAAATGTTCTCAATACAATAAAGAATGGTAACTATGTGATGGATCGAGGTGGTAACTAATACAATGGTGGTAATCATTTTGCAATTTATAAATATATCAAATCAACACATTGTACACTTTCAACTTACACAGTGTATGTCTCAATTATATCTTAATAAAACTGGGAGTGAGGGTGGGAATAGAGTCTAGAATCACATATATATGGTGAACTGATTTTCAACAATAATCCCAAGACAATTCAATGAGGAAAGTCTCTTCAACCGTGGGATCTCCTCACGTACTTACATGCAAAAATCCCCAAATTTTGCAAATCAAATCCAGTGATAAATAAAAATGACAAGACATCATGACCAATTGATATTTATTCTAGGAATACAATGGTATAAATCAATTAACATAATTCTCCACTTTAACAGAAAAGAGAGAACAATTATATTATTACCTCGACAGATGAGATTATCCTTTGCTAAAGCTCAATGTACTTTCATGATAACACTTTTAATGAGGAATAGAAGCGATCTTCTTCAATTTGATTTTTTAAATTTAAATACAGCAAACATCATTCTTAATGGTGAAATATTGAAAACTTTTCCCATGAAATTGGGAACTAGATAAGACTGCCTGCTATCGGGGCACCTCGGTGGCTCAGTCGGTTAAGCATCTACCTTTGGCTCAGGTCATGATCCCAGGGTTCTGGGATTGAGCCCTGCATCAGGCTCCCTGCTCAGCGGGAAGCCTGCTTCTCCCTCTCCCATTCCCCCTGCTTGTGATCTCTCTCTCTCTCTCTCTCTGTTAAATAAATAAAATCTTTTAAAAAATAAATAAATAAATGAAATTTTAAAAAAAGACTGCCTGCTATCACTAACTCTATTCCACACCATACTAGGGATCCCAACCAGAGCAATAGGAAAGAAAAAAAAAATTAAAGGCTTAAAGGTTGAGTGAAGAAATGAAATCATCTTTATTCACTAGTGACATGATTGTATATGTAGAAGATCCAAGAGAACCTATAAATTATTAACATTGATATTTTGGTTTAACAATGTCACTGGATACAAGGCCAATATACAAAGATCGATTTCTCTATCCCAGCAATGAACAAATAGAAATTAAAATTTAAGAATTTAAAATAAAATTTAAGAAATTATAATAATATAAAACATTTCACATACCTACATATCAATCTAATAAACAATGAGAAAGTTCATCACACTAAAAACTACAAACCAGTGTTTAGAATCAGAAATGAAAAGATGGGCTATTTATTAAATTGTGGTGGAACAGTGGGGACATATATGTAAAACAAGTAAAATCAGATTCCCATCTAACATATTGCCCAAAGATAATTTCTAGGTCAATTAAAGACCTAACAGGGAAAAATAAAACTTTTTAAACTGTACAATACCTGATAAGAAGATATTGTATAACCCCAGGGTGGACTATCTATGTTAAACTAGACACAAAAGCACAAATCATAAAAGATTAATAAATGTGATTAGATTAAACTTTAAAACATCTACAGAGCAAAAAATTTCCCATACACTATTGAAAGACAAGATACATCCTGGTAGAAAAATTTTCACTTCATATAATCACAAAGTATTAGTAAACAGAATATATCTTTAATTGGTTTATAAAAAAGATAAGCAACACTGTAGGGGGAAAATGGCATGAGAAATGAATAGGTAATTCACAAAAGAGAAAAATAAATGGCCAGTGAGCATATGTAAAGATGCACAATCTCACTAGTAATCAGGAAAATGCAAATTAAACCCACAAAGAGATATCATTTTACACCCATCAGATTGGAAAATATTAAGCCATCTGACAATGCCAATTATTGGCAAGAACTCATCCACTGCTGGGGGGTGGGGTGTAAATTTGAACAACCATTTGGGGGAACAACTTGGCAATTCCTAGTAGAGATTAAGATATGCATATCCTTGCACCTAGAAATTTTACTTCTAAGTATATACCTTAAAAACTCTTGCATATGTGCACCAGGAGATGTGTACAAAAATTGGAAACAGACTACATGTCCATCAGTGGAAAGAAGAATAAATTAATGTTGGTATATTTATACAATGGAACACCATATAGAAATTAAAATGAATGAACTAGAATTACATATATCAACATGTATAAACCTTTAAAAAAACATAAAATGTATTTAAAAATAAAAGTTGTGGAATGATACATATGGCATAATACGATGGATATAAATCTAAGAATATGCAAAACAATACCATGTATTATTTATGGACACATATGTAGTAAAAATATTTTTAAAACATGATAAACACCAAGTTTGGGATGGGACTATATTTCTGGCTCAGGAATCAAATGAATGAGATTGTGAAGAGTAATACAGATGGAGCCAACTGTTTTTGTATTGTTTTATCTCCTAAAAGAAAAATGAAAGGTCTGAAACAAATATAGCAAAATGTCAAGATTTACCAAAGCTGGGTAGGGGGTACATAAATATTTGTTATATTAGCCTAGTGGTGTGCTGGTAAATGTTTAACAACTAGCTTTCCTAGAGAAAACGTTGATTTGTAGTGTTGGCCAATTTTCATGGTGTAAATACTCCCACCATGGCCAATTTCAAGCTATCAATGTGACTTTGCTGATTACAGATTTGAGAAGAGAGGCACACAATAGGTTCTTACGAGCCAGAAGGAATGGGCCCCAGCATACCACTGTATTAGCCTCTGCTCCCTTCTGTGTGAAATAGGAGAAAATAAAAGTAAAACATTATAAATTTAAAAGCACACATGCAGTATGGAAAGAAGTCAGAGTGTAAGTGTTCTGTAAAATGGGGGAGGGGGGTGGACCCCTTGTCCTTCCTTCCCCTACCCCCACCATGAAAGCCACAGAGACCCCATCCTGTAGACCACTAGCCTAGACAATGCCTGATTTGCTAAGATTTGTTATGATCTCACCCCCTTTGTTGATAGTGACACTTCCTTGCTCAGCAAGCAAGGAAGCTTCTGGAGAGGTGGCTACATAAGGACCTGGCAGGGGACCCACAAAACTTAAGGCACAGCCAGGCTTATGACCTAGAAGAAATTATAGATCCATATTCCAAAGCTAGATAGAAATAAATGGCCAGGATCACTCTCTGTGCTCAAACTCCCAGGGCACCAGACTTGCTCACCTTGCTCTACTGAAAAGTTCTAACCTTGGATCAAATTGTTTAAGATGGCAAGAGACAGAATGTTGGAAGGGAGAATAGCCTTAGGAGACATTTGGGTATCTCTTTTCGGACTGTGCTCTCTGGCACACTGGTTTTCACTGCAGTTGCGTTGGGTAGAATCAATACCCCCACTCCCTCTCCATCCACAGAAGCCCCCCTCTTATCTAACTTGAGTGTAAACCTTTCCCATAAGGAGTTCATCTGAGCATCTGATTCTATTGCTTCACAACCAGAAAACAGTATGGAAGCCACTGAAGGGTTACTCCAACTCACACATTTTTGCAGCTGTGGGAATGGACATCCAGGGAGAGAAAGGGATATTCCCAAAGTCACATAGATGACAGGGTCAGAATTCAAATTCCTGTGTTCTGACTCCTGGCCCAGGTCTTCCCACCCACCCCCACCATCGTTGGGACATAGGGCCCATCTCTCCTTCTGCCTCATTGGGCAAAAGACCATGAGGACCAGCAAAGAGAGAAGAAATAGGAGGAGATGTAGAAGCAAAGCAACTCATAAGAATCAACTGAGGAAAGCTGCTATTTTTCTGCCTGATTTGTCCTGACAGTGACCCTACCATGCTAGCCAAAGTCCCAAGATAAGACAGGGTCCTGTCAGGGGACTCCTCCCAAACATCCCCCCCTTGAACTTTTGGAGAAGGACACAGAGAAGACACAAACATGGTACTCCTTTATTGGCAGAGCAGCAAAGCAGACAAACCCAGGCTTTCCCACCTCAGTTTGAGCCCCAGAACCTCCACACACCAGCCCTGTGACCATAAGCAGGATGGCTAGCCTCTCTAAAACTCAGTCTCCTCATTTACAGAATGCGTTATTCATGGGCTCAAGGGAATTGTTATAGGAGTCAAATGATGTCACAAACACAAAGCTTTCAGTGCAGAGACTGACCTCACAGTAAATGCCCCCAAAGTTATTGATCCTCATGCTCTGACCCACAAAACACTTAGTATGAAAGATAGGACATACTCACAAATGACTATGATACAAGCCAGAACAACAGCCAACATTTACTGAGCACCAGCTGTGCATGAGGCTATTCACTAAGCTCCTTTTGAACACCCCCTTTAATCCTTTCAGCAGTCTTATGAGGCAGGGGGTTGTTATAACCATTTTAAAGATGAGAAAGCTGAGGCTTTATCCCTAACTCAAGCTCAGTGCATTGATCTAGTGGGAGAAACAAGATTCCAACCCAAGAGCCTCAGACCCCACGATCCATGCTTTTGGCTGGTCTAACAGATGCCTCCCATCCCTTTCCCTGGTACCAACAGCTGTGAAGGTTCAAAGGATAGAGCAATGACTCTCAGTTGTGGCAGAGCAGGATCGAAGGCTTCCTGGAGGAGGTGATCTTGTGGGATGAATGGGAAGGGAAGAGCTGTTAGACCGGAAGAGCAGTGTCCACAAAGGCAAAGGACATGCCAGGGCTGGGTCACCTGGGAGACGGTCTGGCAGTAGACTTGCATCCCAGTGTGGCCACTTGAGCTTCCATGTACTTCCTGATCCACAGCATGCCAGGGCAAAAGAACCACTGATGGTATCTTGAGATAGGAAACAATATACTTAGACTCCAAACATGTGGGCCCAGAGCCAGATTGCCTGGCTTCAAAGCTTAACTCTGCCACTGAGTGTCCCTAGGCAAGTTACTCAACCACTCTGTGCCTCAGTTTATGCAGCTGTAAAATGAGGTTAATAATAGTACCTAATTTTGGGTGACATGAAGCATCTAGCACAGTGCCTGCAGAGTAAGCTCCCAACAAATGTTAGCTATTTCTATGATTGTTGCCAATATCATTCTAATCGTGACATAATATACTTCTTGGCAGTCCTGATTATTAGCCTGTTGGATTAATTTATCCTAAAAGTCAAACACCTTGGGAACTTGGACACCAAGAGTTTCAACACCTCAGAATCATTAAATATCAGATTCCTATAATTACAGAATTTTCAAACCTTAGAATAAAAATATAGTTAAAACCAACAAAATTTACAACATAATTTTTCCCTAAATGCTGCCCTCCTCCTCTCTCTTTGGGGGGATGAGAGCTATTATTTTGTCACCTGGATCTTTGACTTTTCTCCCCAGAAATATATGTATTGTTATTATTATTATTATTATTATTATTATTATTATTATTATTATTATTTGTTTCAAGGAGAAGCATTTGTGTTCTTCCCCCTCCCCTTCTTTTTGCTCTTTCTCTCTCTCTCTAGAATATGACGTGATGGGTAAAATACCAAGTACAATAAGTCAAAATTTCTGACAGAAATAATAGAGCCCGCATCCATTTCCAGCCATTCTCCCAGTGATAACAATTAAGCCCCGGACAGTTTGAACTTTTTACAAAGAATTAATGATGCATGTGAACACAGGGGGAGAACAATTGCTAATAATTTATGAAGTCTTCACCGGCTCAAAGTAGAAAGTTTGGTAAAGTGAAGGGGGGGAAGCTTTGAAAGGTAAACACTTTGAAAAGCCATTCTGAGGATCTGCCCTGTCAATTGAGAATTTACTACATTCCATTAAACAACCTAAAATAACTATGGTAATCACCCTTCAGATACAGGCGCCGGTGCCGACAAAGGTATTATTAAGTTAAATTACCCTAAAAATGTTGGATTGACAGAAAGGTTCAGTCAATGGTTTGGAAAGCCGGGGTCCCTAAATGACACCAGCAAACAGATACTGATGTTCTGAGGCTGGAGAACCTGGCTCTCCCAGACCTGGAGCTAACAGGGTTTCAATTTGAGCTTTTAAATATTTCATACTCCCCCTGCAGATCTCAGAAGGAGGGCTGTGGGATTCACAAAGGTGGAGCCAGGGATCCTCCTTGTCTTGCCTTTCAGGCCAGGATTTGAAAGGTAGCTCTGAGTGGAAATAAACAAAGAGATATATGGTGAGGAGGGTTTGTCTCTTTGAGGGGAGATGGCAGCAGTGAAGAGGGAACTCAGCAGCTGGGTTTGATGGGGGAAAGGAGTCAGGAGTCTCAATTCATAGAAAAGAGAAATGAGGTCTCTTACCTAAAGCCACCCAGCAAGCCTGGGGCATCACTAGAAGGCAGAAGATTCCATTTCATGATGGCACAGGCAAGCTCTCTCTTGATTTTGATGGCTCCTGGAGTCAAGCCTAGTTTGCCCCTTGTGGGAACCCCTAAATATTTTTAATAAACTCTGTTAATACATAACATACCTGGAGAAAAGTGAACAAGTCTTAGTGTGCAGCTCAATGAATTTTCCCAAACAAAATGTGTGTATAACCTAAGCACGGAGCTCAATACACACAACATACCCAACCTCTCCCACGTCATCCCCAACCCCCAGTAGATTCTCAAACCCCCAAGTCACTACCCCCACCAAATAATATCACCCTCCTAACTCCTAACACATAGACTACTTTGCCCAGCTTTGAAACTTGTTGTAGGTAGACTCCCTTGCTATGTATTCCTTTGTTGTCTGCTTCCTTTCACTCAAAATTATGTTTCTGAGTTCCATTCACGTTTTTAGAAGTATCTGTGGTTTGTTCACAGTCATGGGTGCTTAGTTTTCTACTGTGTGACTGTACCATAATTTATTTTGCCATGCTTCCATTGTGAGGATTTGGGTTATTTCTAGTTGAGACTAATACAAATCTTACTACTATAAACTTTCTTTTGCAAGTCTGTTAGTGCCCATGTGTATATATTTCTGCTAGATTTACACCAATAAGTGGAATTACTGGGTCACAGGATATGCATAAATTTGGCTTTCATAGTGCTGGCAAACAGATTTCCCAAACAATTGGATTAACATAATTTCCCAGAAGCAATGTAATATTGTTCCAGGTACTCCACATTCTCACCAACACTGGGTATTTCCTAGTCTTTTAAATATTTTAACTATCATGGTGTGTGTGCAATGGTATCACATTGTAATTTTAATCAGCATTTTCCTGTGGACTCCTGAAACTGAGCAGGTGCATTTATCAGTCATTTTGGTATCCATTTTGGTGAAGTCCTGTTCCAGTCTTTTGCCCATTTCTCTGTAGGATTATCTGCTTTTCTTATATTGACTCTGAGAGTCCTTTATATGGTCTAGATATGAGTGATTGGTCATGTGTATGGATTTTAGATATCTTCTATCATTCTGTTTCTTACCATTCACTCTCTTAATGGTGCCTTTCAATGAACAGACATTCTCAATTTTAATCTTAATTTAATGTGATTCATCTATTTTTTGGCCCTTACAATTATTTGTTGGGTGAAGGAACCCTAATGACACTAAATCCAACTTGGCTTGGCAGCCTAACTATTCTTATTTCACAAGCCTAAAATGAGGAAATCCAATAGTAGATGGTGCACTTAAGAGACTTCTGTATATAATATGTGATCTTTTGCACATAACCAACTGCTGCTCCCAGGCAAATATTCACTCAGTCAACACATATTTCTTAGGGTCGACTCTATGCCAGACTCTGTCCTCCAGCACTGGAGATATGACAGCAATGAGCAAGAAAACCAAGTCCTTGTTCTCAAGAAGCTTACATTTTAGTAGGGGGCAGAGACCATGAACATATCAACTAGTAGGAGGAATTACAGAGAAGTATTGCTAAATGCTAAAAGGAAAAACTGAAAGGGCAATAATGGTGGAGTGACTGGTGAAGGGTAAGAGAGACCTCTCCAGGGTGATGGTTGAGCTAGGAACTTAATGATAAGAAGGAAACTGCCTTGTAAAGTCAGAAAGAAGAAGGCTCCAGGAAAAAAAGGTGTGAAGACCCTGAGTGTTTGATGGTCCCAGAGGAAGGAAGTATGGCTTGTCCATATTAGGTGGGAGTAGGTGAAGAAGGAAATCCAGTTGGGTTGTGAAGGCCCATGGTCATAAGTTGAAACTGCAGGGAGAAATTACATTGGATTTTCCATTTAAATGATGGCTCTAGCTGCTGGGTGGAGGATAGATTACAGCAGGGTGAAAAGGATGCTGCGAGAATATTAGGAAGCCCTGAAGCAGTTTGGGGGGTGGGGGAGTGAAGGTGGCTCTGCTATGGTTTCAGATGGGGTTGCAAGCAGAGACCAGCATAATTCTTGGGGCTGGAAAGGAGCTGACAGAGTAAGACATCCATGTCCCTGCAGGCATGCAGCTCACACTCAAGCCTCCTCAAGACAAAATCGGCAAAGACAGTAGTGTTTTCTACTGTTGTAAAAATCTTTCACAGAAGGAAATCCTTCTTGCCTTCTTAAAACCACAGCGTCTCAGAAATGAAGGGGTTTCAGGGGTCTCCTAGTACAATTCCCCACACTTCTCCTCCTCTGGGTGCCTTCAGAACATCTCCAACAAGGAACTAGCCAGCTTCCACTTGAATACCCCTATGACAGGGAATTCATTACCCCCTAGGCAACTGCACAATCATCTTTGACTGGGCTAAACCTGCCTTCTTAATATTTCCACCTAATTTGACCCTCCAGAAAAAAAGAAAGGAAGAGCGTGTCTAGACCTCTCATGTTGCCCAAGATAGCACTTCACCCTTCTGAGTCTAACAGAAAATTCCTCCATGCTCTAACCTTAGTTCCTTACCTGTGTGAGTAGCCCGCACAATGTTGGGCATCAAGCCATGCAACACATAACAGAATGATCAGGACATGTTTTTAGCACAACAATGAAGTCACCCACATATAATGCCTGGCAAAATGTAACCTCCCTCTGCATGGTGGTTGCTATTGCTTTCGTGGTTACTGTTATTGTGTTCATTGTTATCATTATCAGGAATAATAGCATTGCGTTATTAAAGCTTGTTTTGTTCGGAGACCTGCCCCATGTGCTCATCTGAACTTCTCCAGGTATCAGACAACAGGACAGATGACATTTATCCTTACACTTATGTCACTTTGCACCTGTTGTTCCTTCTACCTCCAACACCCTTCCCTCCTTCAGTCTCTTGTAAACTTGCATTAACCATTCAGGAGTTGGCCCAGATACCATCTTCTCTGTGCAACCCTCTTCAGACCTCTCTTTCTGTCTCTCTCTGTCTCTGTCTGTCTGTCTGCCTCTCTCTCTCTCTCTCTCACACACACACACAGCAGGGGTGAGGCCTTTCCTCTACTGTGTGCTTCACCATCAAAGCATTTCACATGGTGGGCTTACATTCTTTTTTGTCCCTTGGTCAGCAGTCCCTAGATCAGCAATGGGCCTTCCACTCTATGGTGCCTTCATAGAAAGGGAATATGACCATAGCTATGACACACTCGGCACTCACTATGTACTGCCTCTGTGCTATGCATCTCCCCCTATCTCAACTCATCTCACCCTCACAAATACCCTAGAATGTAGGGGATCCTGTTATCCCATTTTATAGACAAGAAAACTGAGGCTTGGAGAGGTGAAGTGACTCCTCACCAAGTTATCTACTGGTTCTGAGCGTGCCATCCCCTCAGGAAAGCTCATCCTGGCCAACGCCCCACGAAGGTCAGACCCTGCCCCAGACAGACCTGTGGCTCCTTAACACTGAGCCCACCTTGTAAAGGTGCCTTCATTTGTGCCAATATTTGATGATGTCCATCTTCCTCACTAAACTCCCAGCTTCACATGGTCAGGGAAAAGGTCTGCCTGCATCATCTTGCTAGTCCCAGACTAGATAAATCATGGGTGCCCAAAAATAACTGGGGAAGAACAAGAGAAAGAAGGACATGGAGGAATGCCACATGAGAAGAACAAAGGGCAGAAACAGGTTCTCCTGGGGACCCTCATCCAGTTGTGTAATTTCAGAACTGCTTGGAGGAAGAGGACCCTGGGGTCTGACACCTTACCCCCAGAGGAAGTGAGGCCCTCCATTGTCTTCCCTACCTGCCATAAACCTTTCTCTGCCCATATAGGTTCCTTTGGACCCACACAGCAGAGCCCCCTGAGCTAAGGAGGCCTGTTCTCTGCCACCCACATGCCTTCCCCTTCATCCTTAAACAAGCTAAGCTGTCTTGGCCCCATGCCTCCCTGCTGGGAGCTGAAGAAGCAATTAATCCTGCAGGGTCCCCCACTGCTCTTGGGAAGCGGAGACTCCTAAAAGCCTGACAGCTGTGTGCGTTGGCACAGAGGGCCCGCCCAGACTGCTCTAAGTACAGGCTGGCCTGGCAGGGAGCTCAAGAGGGGGTGCCTTCCTGGGGCAAGGAGTGAAAAGACAACTCTAGGAGAACATTTGTCCTCCCTCCTCCCACAACTGTCTAGTGAGGGCTTCAAAGAGGAGATCAGTCACCCGAAGAAACAGTGAAGCATACATTGGCCACCTGGAATTCCAAAGACCAGGGGATAAGACTTGGCTTGATCTCTAACGTGCTGTGTGACCGTGTGACCTTGGGCAAGTCACTTAAACTCTCTGAATCGGGGCAATAATGGAATATAAGATTATCTCCTTCTCAAAAGTATCAAGATCATTAAGTGAGATTCATATAAAGGGCTAATTTGTGCCTAGTACATAGTTAACACTCAATAAATGGTAGCTGTTATTATTTTGTGTTATTATCCATAGCTTTTAGCACTAAATGAGATAATGTAACTAAAGCTTCCAGATGGAACCTGACACAAAAATGTTGCTTAATATCTAATTTCCATCCCAAACTTGGAGTGCCACCAGTTAAAGAGGACTAGAGTCTCTACCCACCTTATGGTGCACAGTTAACCTTCTTAATGTCCGGATGGATGGATGGATGGATGGATGGATGGATGGATGGATGGATGGGTAAATCTTGGGTAACATCATGCACATCTTCATGGTGACATCAGGAATATATATTCCCAGGCTTGAGAGCTAGCAGGCATGGATTTCTGGTTGCAAGATATCGGGTACCATGGCTTCTGTGAAAGATGTTCTAGAATCCACAGAGTCAGATAAACTGCGCCCCACCACACCACCAACTTCACTGATGCTCCCAGCAGATTCTGTTCCCTCTTCCCAACAGGCATTGGGGCATCCTCCTTGGGAAATTCCCATCAGCCCCTGTGAGTCCTGATGCAGTTCTTATCTGCACCTAAATGTCCTCCCCCCACATAGAATTCTAGAAGGTTGGAGATAAAAAGAAGATCTCAAGGATTAATGAATCCAACCCACTTGTTGAGCAATAACAACAACAACGGTTTAAAGAACTCTAACTTCTAGGTAGTGTGTTCATTATTTCATATGTGTAATCACATTCACTCTCACGGCACTCTGAGGAGCAAGACTCTTTCTATACATAATGCACACGCACGCATTCTATCTGTAATTCTCAATTAAAAGTATTAGATACTTTTAAATTATTTCTCGGAGTGACACAAAGCTCTCATGAAGGCCAAAATGTACATATCTTTTTCTAGGCTTCGTCCACTACTGTGCTTTTCTGGGGCCCCAAACATGCAGTTAGTCCTTCTTTGAGGTGATTCAATACTGCCTGCAGACAGAGAATATTATTGCAATTTTACAGACAAGTAAACATAAGTGCAGATAGGTGAGGAAGAAAGCCCTGCAGTTAGCAAGTGATAGAACTAAGGTTCCAACCCAGATCTGTTTGATTCCAAAACTCCCACCTCCTCTTTAATGAAACCTCCACCTTAAATGGTGAAACTGATACCCAGCAAGGGCAGGTGGCTTGCCCAAGTTCACACACATAGTCCAGAACCCAGGTTAGGATGCCTTCTCTTGGCTTCTTCAGTCAACCAGATTCCAAAGCAATGTGTTCAAGGATTCTCTGAGTCCTTGCTCCCCAGTGTGGCACCTCTCTTTCCAGCCATGGGGGAGCCCTGGGTGCACTCTGACCATCAGCAACATAAAACAGGTGAAAATATTTCAGTTAGATTTTTTTCCTTTTGATGGGTGAGAATTTTCCAGGTCTGGGCACCTTTGAAATCTCCCAACGTCAGCCATCATCAGCTGTAACTGGCACCTCTGCTAATAAATTGAGAATGTCACATCTCCCAAACTGCATTATTACCGTTTATAATTTTGATTGTTCATTTGCATACGAAAATTAGTCCTGTGACATGCGTGAATTTTATTTTATTCTTGAACTAATTATAAACAAGAATGCCACATTATTTACATAACTAATTATTGTTCCTTATGTTCCCCTGTTTTTAAATGGGGGGCCCATTCTCCATTGGTTAACTACGCAGATGAAAAATCCAAGAACATTTCTAAAGTTTAGGAACTTGCTCTATTTGCATCAAATACAAATTCCTTTGAATGAGAGATAATATGCTTTCCATTTTAATAGGCCTAAATTAGGTTGATCTTAATTTATAGTTAATTTGAATGAATAATTCTTGTCTACCTGAGTCTTTTTTTTTCAGCAGCTCATTGTAAATGTTTATTAACCCATAAATCTGCTGCCTTCCTTTAGCTGATGATTTTAAGGGCCCCCCAAACTAGAAAGAGTATAATGTGGGGGTTGGGGGGGAGCACAAGAGCAGTTAAGAACTCTGGTACAAGTCCCTGTGCTTCAAGTCACATGCTGTGTGCCTTTGGGCAAATACCTAACCCTCTCTGAGCCTCAGGTTTCTTAACCCTTAAATGAGTGGGTTGCATTAGATGGCTGCTAAGATTCTGACCCTCTCCAACATTATGGGAGAGGAGGAGGCAGAGAGATCTAGGTGTCTTCTTCATCTTGCCTTTGATGAGAACTGCTCCCCCAATCTCTCTTTTAGGATTTTAAATCTGTCTCCACTCATGGGGAGCTGACCCATTTTACTGGCCACTATAAAAGAGAGGGAGAAGTTCCTACCAAGAAGAGGACTGGAAGGGCTGCCAAGCTAATGGTGATGTTCAAGGCACTGGTGAACCTGAGGGAAGACAGGGGTTGGGCAGATCGCATGGCTGGGGTTCTGCAGAGTCTCCTCCTAGCTGACAATCACACCACAAAGATATGAACCACACTGCTGTGTTTATGGGGGGAAAACCTTTGGAGTCCAAAAGACCTAGATTTCAACCTCTGTTTTGTCCCTGCCTCTGAAAGATGACTTCACTTCTCTGAGATTCAGTGTGCCAAATAAGAAACACAATCCTACCTAGTTCCCAGGGACTTGCTGGAGGATTAAATGAGATAGTTATGTGCAAATTGCCCGGGACATAAACCGGTGCTCAAATGCTAAATCCTGCTCTTTCTGTTCATGATTTGACCTCTAGAGGGGAGGAAGAAGAGGTTAATGACACATGTATCGAGTGCTTCCTCTTCCGATTTTGGCCCAAGAGTTGCTACTTCAAGGAAGCACTCTCTGACCTCCTGAACAAGGTCAGACTCCTCATTGGCGACTCTCAGAGATCTGTGCACCACGCTTCATGGCAGTGATCACAATTACGATTTCACATTTCTTTGTGTGGGGTCTATCTTGACCATCACCACCACGATCCTACATCCAACAGAGGTGGACACCATGTCTTTTTTTTTTTTTGTCTCTATAATACTCAAATCCTGGCCCCCCCAGCCAGTCTTCAATAAGTATTTGATGAAATAATGACTAAGTATTTGCCCTAGATTGTCTTATACAATCTTCACAAGATGGGCTCCACTACTGTCATACCAATTTTATGGATGAGGAAACTGAGGCTCAAAAGGGAATATTCCCAGCTCAAGGTTACATGCAGACTAAATGGAGGATCTTGGATTTGAACACTGACCTGAAGAAGCTCAATCCCTTAAACTATTGTTTACCTGTCACCCAGAGATGGGGGAAAATGAAGGACCTATAAGGCTGGGCTGAGAGGGTCTTGCCTCCAGAAGTCGTCCCAAGTTTCTTGCTTTGCCCATCTACTTAAAAGGGTGGTGACTGGTTTTTGAGGCACTCTTCAGGCAGAAGAGCCCTGTGCAATCCCCAAGAAAAAGAAAGGCAGGCTGAGCAGCATTGACATTGTGACATTTCTCCATAACTAGTAGCTAAAGGTCAATCTCCCTCTGTAGGAGGTGTAGCCACAATGCCAACAGCCCAACCCTCCTCAGGCATTAACCAGCCTCTGACTACCCCATTTTTGTTTTTAGATTTCCCCTATAGAAAAATATGACCCTCCCCAAAGCAGGCAAATCATGCCGATTCTACAATTAAATCATTTCCTGAATCCTTGCTTCCTATGCTGTGCTGGGTACTGAGGACACCGGGATAAACAAGACCCAATATTAAAAGTTGACCATATAGGGACGCCTGGGTGGCTCAGTCGGTTAAGCATCTGCCTTCAGCTCAGGTCATGATCCCAGGGTCCTGGGATCGAGTCCCGCATCGGGCTCCCTGCTTCGCGGGGAGCCTGCTTCTCCCTCTGCCTCTGCCTCTCTCTCTCTATCTCTCATGAATAAATAAATTAAAAAAAAAAATATTTGACCATATAGATGGGGAGTTCAAAGAGATGCTCAAGATAACCTTTTCCCAAACCCAACTATCCCCGGACCCTGTCGCTCTCCCACACCCCAGTGCTGAAGCCACTGCACCCAAACACCCATCGTGTCAGCTATGACCCCAGCCTCAGCTAATACTTCCTCCAGAGCATCTGCCACAATAGGGGCAGGGAAGGAAATTAATTACTTCCTCACCCCCGCATTATTATATCAATCTGTAACCAATACACATTTGTGTATCATTTTACACTTCACCAAGAAACTTTACCCCACCTAGATTCTGGAATTCCTTTTGGCCCAAGGTAGGAAAAAGGACCACAGTCCTGGGACTGAGAACTTAGACCGCAGGCAGCCATGTTTTGCACCACATGACCCCTGACCTTCCCTAGCCAAAGCTGATTGGACCAAGAATGGTCACCTGACTGCAAGGCAGCCAATCCGTGGGCCTATGAACCCAGCTGTATGCCAGGCTCTCGTACCCTCTAAGATCCTCGGCCTCTGGGATGTTTGGTCTTTTCAAGTTAATACTTGATTATGTCTACCATGTACCAGGTCTGCCCTACTGAGGAAGAACTTAAAATCTTCTACATTTTGTCATGGGCTGCAAAAATAGCAAGTGTATCCATGTCGTTTACCATGTCATGTTGAAGTATCCTCGCACAGTGATTCTGAGCCCGGGTCTGTGTGAGTGACTTCGGCCATCCATGACTTTAGCAAATGAGGACTTGGGTTGGCTGACTTGCTGGAGGACAGGGCACAGCCTCGTCACCCCAGCCATCTCAGCAGGGGTCAACCCAGAACAGCACATAGCCAGCCGGTGAGCTGGCCCGGCAAAGACCAGAAGGACCACCCAGCCTAGCCCAGCTTGCCAGAGCCCTAAACATTGCTGTACACCACTGGTGCTTGGAGTGGTTTTGGATGCTTTTTTCCAGTTTTATTGAGGTATATATAATATTGACATATAACATTGTGTGAGTTTAAGGTGTGCATATATTGCAAAATAATTACCTCCATAGCATTAGCTACTACCTCTGCCCTGTTGAATAATTACCATTTCTTTTTTGTGGTGAAAACATTGAAGATCTACTCTCTTAGCAACTTTCAAGTATGTAATACAATATTACTAACTATAATCACCATGCTGTACCTTAGATCCCCGGAATATGTATTCATTTTATAACTGGAAGTTTGCACCCTTTGATTGACATTCTCCCCATCCCCACCCCCAACCCTTGGTAATCACCATTCTACTCTGTATTTCTGTGAGTTTGGCTTTTTTCAGATTCTGTAAGAGACATCAGGCAGTATTTGTCTTTCTCTGTCTGACTTCTTTCACTTGGTAACATGCCCTGGAGGTTTATCCATGTCATTGCAAATGGCAGGATCTCCTTCTTTCTCATGGCTGAATAATATTCCAGTGTGTGTGTGTGTGTGTGTGTGTCCCAACTTCTTTATCCATTTATCCATCTATGGCCACTTCAGTTGCTTCCATGCCTTGGCTCTTGTGAGTAATGCTGCAGCGAGCATGGGAGTGTAGATATCTTCACAAGATACCAGTTTCATTTTCTTGGATAAATACTCAGAAGTGGGATTGCTGGATCATAAGGTAGTTCTTTTTTTTATTTTTTTTTAAGAACCTCCATCCTGTTTTCCACAGTGGCTGCACCAGTTTGCATCCCCACCAACAGTGCACGGGGGGTTCCTTTTTCTCCACATCCTTGCCCACACTTGTTGTTGCTTGAGGTTTTGATTTTAGCCATTCTGACAGGGATACAGTGATATTTCACTGTGGTTTTGATTTGCATTTCTGTGACGATTAGCGATATTGAGCACCTTCTCTTGTACTTCCCCCCTACCCCGCAGTATTATATCAATCTCTAACCGATACACATTTGTGTATCATTTTACACTTCACCAAGCAACTTTTTATGAATCATCTCATCTGAGCCTCCATTCCTCATCTATTAAAAAAAAAGATAAATTACTTTCTATTGCTCACACAATTAGCAAGGAAAGGGAGCCCTTGTTCTCATATTCATTCATTTACCCCCCCCCCCCACTCTACACTCCCACATGCAATAAATGGTTAGGATGTGCTGGACATACAATGTATCAAGCATTGTTCTAGCTATTGTGTGTTCAAGAGGAAAAAATTAAAAACAAAAGACATAAATCCCTGCCCTCAATGAGCTTAAATTCTATTTTCCTTTTAAAATCCTTTCGTTCATTCCTCATCTGCTCCCTGAACACTCACCCTGTGGGCAAGTGAGGTCAGTCCTTTGCATTCAAGGGTCTGAGAATCTCAAGAGGTAGATAAAATTTGGGTTACTGCCCATCACAGCCACCAGACAGGACTTCTAGAGATAAGAATAACAGAGACACGAATTCCAAATAGGTCCCAAGTGTGGACTTGAAATAAGTTTGGTTGAGGCGGAAGTGGAAATTAAATTCCTGATACATAGGTCAGTCCCCTGTTCTCTTGGCCTGGGAGGGACTTGGCCTTCACACAATTATTCTTCTGCTAGATTGATATATTAATGTGTTCAAACAATTGTTTCTATAACTAAACAGAGGGTGCTGAATAGAACCTAAAACAAAGGTATCTCTGTGAGCTGGAACGTGTGACCTCTCCTCCAGGTGGTTCAAGATCAGACAGTAGGAATATGGCCATTACTTGGGTGTTTTAGGGTACACACACAGTTTTCCAAGCAGTCACGGAGCTCAGCGACCCCAAAGTTGCCAGTGACTGTGGTCTGCGGTTTAGTGAATGATGCATCCTTTGTTTTTCTAAGTCGTATTATCTATTTATTATTCAAAAAAGGTTTGAAGTTGGAAGGAATGTGACTGGAATGAGCAGCAACTCTCACTTCATGCCAACAACCTTTCTAGGATATTCCTAGAAGATGAGGACCATCTGAGCTTCTCGGGAACATCCATCAGTATGGAGCTCAACACCTTACAAAGAAATCGAACCAAAAAGCCATGCCTTGTTAGAGACCCACATTAGGAGCCAGGCTCATCAGCTCAGCTGAGGGGGTGGGGGTGAGATCTTTGCTCCCAATGGCCTTGTGGTTTCTTCTGCCCCTTGAACACATGTGAGAAAGGGCAGGGAAGGGAGGGGGGAGAGGAAGAAAGAGACAGAGAGATGCTATTGGAGAAACACTGCTGTTTTGACATGGTTTTCAAGTAATTGCAGTTACCAAGAAAGAAAATTGTTTTCCTTTCAGAAGTCAAGAGAGCACTTACTTCCCCCTTCACCTCCCCCATCGCTGTGTTTATGCACACAAGGCTGTCAGCCTGTGGTTTTGTTATGTGCACATTTCTGTGTTGAGACATGGCCCTACACAGGCGTTGGGTGGAATAGCATGTTCATGATCCTGGCTTTAGTGACAAAGGGAGGCTGCTTCTAGTCTCCCCAGTAGGGCTTAGACTATGGCCAACTGCCGCACTGCCATGACCAACTAGAAAATGTAAGAGGGCAAATCGGACAAGGGACTCCTACTCCTGGTTCTGCGTTCCCAAGCTGTGTGACTGTGGGCAAGCATCTCTCCCTCTCTGGCTCTCAGGTACCATACCTTCAAAGTGAGGGGATTAACCCAAATGGATTCTGAGGCCATCCATCCCCCCTGCTGACTTTCAGAAATTCCTCAAGCCAATTTTTTTTTTCAAGGAGTGAAATCCATCACCACATTTCTCACTTAAAATGGCCAAAAAAGGATTTCTCCTCTGTTAAGCAATTACAAGAGCCAAGCAGCAGAAATTCAAGAATGTAAGATCCTCAGCATAAGAAATAGACTTTTGCCTCCCACGAGGCAAGCTGCTGACCTTCCAGAACCTTCCTCATTCACCACTTTACTTACTCACTCCTCCTAGCAACTGTAGGAGGTAAATACCATGGCTATCCCCAATTTACAAACGAGAAAACTGAAGCTCAAGGAAATAAAGTGACTCGTTCAAGGTCACCCAGGGGAACAGGGACCCTAAACCCTAGCTCTTTGAGTCCAAATTATTTCTGCTATCCTTGGCTGCCACTCGAGTGTCATTTTGAATATACAACCTGTCCTGACAATCCCCATTGACCTCAGGGAAAATGCCCAGGCTCTTCGATCCCCTCCAAAGTGGCTATTTCCTGACTTCCTGGGTACCACATTCTCACTAAGGCCTCTGCCAACTAGCTGTTTGGGCTTTTTTTCTGGAATGCAGGTGATGCCAAGCTCCAGTTCCAAGCAAAGAGATCTAAGGCTGGCTTTTAATTAGGAGGCTCCTGATTGTTTGTTGTGACTTCAATAACAAGCATTCTGAGTCCTGGGGAAATCATTAAACAAGCACGCAGGTAACCAGGCTTGCTCAGGACTCATGCTAGAGGACAGAAGGAGGAAGGAGACTTGATGTCCCTTCTCAAGGAGTGTCCTGCTTCTTCCGGGCCCAAGTCTAAGATACACAGGACCAGACCCTGGTCAAAGAGGAAAGCGTTGGTCTGTTTCCACACCTCCTGTGCCGTACTCCCTACAAAGGGATGGAAAGCTACTCTGTCTTCTGTCCATTTCTGCCCAGCCAGGGAAAGGTCTCAGAGTGTAAGTCTCAGAGCTGGAAGGGACTTAAAGACCACCCACTGTCCCTCAAGCTCTGGACAGCTCCAAACATGGGACAGGGTTCTTTAGTTGAGACAAGTCCGGTGTTGCCACAACTTGAACCTCATTGGTCTTAAGTATTCTTGTCTCCTTAGACATCCACTGAGCACATATTCACTGAAGTTTATATTGTGGGTCAAGCTGGGTTAGATTCTGGGGACATAACGATGATCGGGAACAGTCCTTATCTTCGGTGGGGACATGGACGCATCTCACAGTCCACAGATTCTTGCCAGGTTTAGCACATATGGTTTCTTTAATTGTTTCTTCGGGGACACGATTCTGGTCACTCAGCAATTTGTCATCTCAGAGGTACAAACCTGATACATCTGTCTATCCCCTGGGAGATGGGATCATGTCCCACCTTACACACACTCCAGACCCAAACTTACAAGTTTACATTTCAGCCATTCAAAAGACAGTTACTGAGTACCTACAGGGAACCAAGGGGCCAACTGAGAATAAAACCAGGAGTTGGTTTTGCTTCCCTGGACTTTCAGGCTGCTGAGAATGAGAGGCATTCATCAAACAGGTGTAAGTATAAACACAGCAGGGCCGTTGGTACCATGGGTGGTGTGGAAATGAGCAGGTGCAATGAAGGAGGGTAATATGGGGGGGGAGACCGACCCACCTAGGAGACACAGGGGGAGCTCCTGGAAAGAGGTGAGCTTCCCAAGCCCTAAAGAGTGAAAGCTTGCCGCCACGTGATATCCAGACCGAAGGACAAGCACAAGGTGGCCCCAGGATAACCATAGGGATGGTCTGTCCACAGATATGAAAGGAGGCCTTCCAGAGGGAGTGAGGTAGGTGAGGGTGGAATGGCCCCAGATGGGGTTAGAAAAGGAGACAGAGTTAGGTGGGCTGGGGCCTTGGGGATTTTCTCCAAGTGCAATGGAGAGCCACCAGGAGCTGAAAAGCAGGGAATGGTATGAGCCGCTTCCTTTTTGAGGACTCAGAGAAGAGGCAATTTTGGAAGCAGAGGGAGGCCAGGAAGGAGGCTCATACAGTGGGCCACGTCCCGATATCTTCACACACCCTTCACCCATTCACAATCATCTGTGCTTTTATCATACACACTCAGAGCTTCAAGAGGAAATGCACAGGCAAAATAGAGAGGCAGCTGGTCTGTAAGCACTCTGGGGCACGGATGGGGTAGCCATGGGGCATTCTACCACTTCATCTCCCAGAAATACTCGGAAGCACGTTGTCCTTATTTTATGGATCAGAATACTCAGGCTGAGGGAAGTTAGATGCGTCACCCACTGTCATACAGTGAGGACATGAGAGCGTCGACATTCTACCCCCAGAGCCCTGATTCCGACACCAGATTCCCTCCTTTCAAAGTCAATTCCAGCAGACCCTGAAGGGCATCGTCTAGCTCCTGTCCATGCGGTGGCCCCTGGGCCCCCTGGCGACCTGGAAGTTCCCTTCTGTGTTATTTTCCTAGGGCCGCAAACTGGGTGGCTTAGAACAACAGAAACGCATGGTCTCGCAGCTCTGGAGGCCGGAAGTCTGAAATCAAGGTGTCGGCAGGGCCACGCTCCCTTCGAAGGCTCTATGGAAGAAGGACCCACTCCAGGCCCCTCTCCAAGCTTCTGGTAGGTTCCTTGGCTTGTGGCAGCATAATTCCAATATTCACACAGAGTTTTCCCCGTGTATGTGTGTCTGTCTCCGAAGCTCCCCTTCTTGTAAGAACAGCAGATATATTGGATGAGAGACCCACCCTACGCCAGCATGACCTCATCTTAACTAATTACATCAGCAGTGACCCCATTTCCAAATTCCCCTTATGGGGCACTAAGGGTTAGGGTTTCAATGGAGGAATTTGGACTGGGGGTAGGAAAACACAATTCCTATTATTCCTTCCAGTCCCGTGTGTCTCTGTGTCTAGAGAGCAGGTGAGCCGTGAGGCTCTAATGGACACTGACCCACTGTAGATATCATGTCCCCTCCCTCCATTCTGTACCACCCACCAGCCACATCCCTCTGTGCCATGCCCAAGGCTCTGCTTTGGGTCCCAGTGTCATCCTGTATTAGTCACAGCCTGGGGCCTGGCTCCCTCAGCGCTGGAGAAGCCAGGAAGCAGGGAGGAAGCCCTCGTCCCTTCCAGAGGAGGCGGGTGAATATTTCATACAGTGCAAGAGAGTGGAATTCCATACAGCCACCTCCTGCAAATGCAACATGACACCTCATAATGGGGCGATATCAGTACAAATCCAGCCTCGCGGCAGCCAGGACCCTCCTGATAATTCCTCACATATTGTGCTCACGTTACTGTAAATACAATTGCCAGCTCAGGCTTCCATTGCTGCCAGCCGATCAGAGAGAATTATCCCATTTCTGCAGCTGAGAAGACTGAGACCCGCAGAAGGTAATTGGCTCTCAATCACGCAGTGGGTGAGTGGTGACTCCCCTGGGCAAGAGCCAAGGAAGCAGAGAAAGAATGAGTAGGGCTAGTGCCCAGTGCTACCTCTCAGAAGTGGGAGCAAGACAGAGAGGTCTAGTGGGTCAAGGCCTGGGGTAGGGGGTTTAGGGGGAAAAAAAAGAACAGGTGCTGGGGTAGAAGCAGGAAAGAAATGGCACCCAAGGAAATCATCCGGTTTGCTGGATGTGGGCAAGAGGTGAGTTGGGCATCAGGGGTGGAGCACAAAGAGAAATCCCAAGCCAGAGAGAGAGGGCTTTCATGCTCCCTCCTGATGGGCCCATCGGGAGGAGGGCCCAGTCAGTGCCTGGGAGAGTAAAGAACATTCAGTCCCTAAAACAAAGGCTGAGCTTTAGGACAGTCTCCGGTTTGGGCAGAAAATCTGTAGCTTAACAAGGAACCAAGACTGGAGCCTGGATGTGGGGAGAGGGAGGGGGTGTCGGTTCTCCTCCTTTTGTCCCTCATACCGAGTCTATTCTTCTTCCTTCCCTGCTCTGCTTTGAGTCCCAGGAGGCTGACCCCTTGGGACCAATCACTCAGTATTCTATCTTGGGGTGAGATAATGAAGCTGGAGTCGGGGGGAGGGGGTCAGCCAGTACCAGATACCAAAAGGCCAGTGGGGATCTCAGAGGGACTGCTTGAGGATGAAGCCATCACAGAGGAAAGAGAGGCTGAAAGATAAATGCCTATGCTTCTTTCAGGCGCCTGGATTCCACCATGCCTGAAGGCCTACTTCTAGAGTTTTCAATTAGATGATCCAACAAATTTCCCTTTTCCTTTTAAGCAAGCCCCTGCATCCTAAGGAGTCCAGACTGGCTCAGGTGATCTTGCAGTCCTGGAAAAGGAGCCATTCACTTGTAATTGGACTGACCATGGTTTTAATCATGGCTCTGCGGGGACCTTGGACAAGATACCCCATTCTCTGAGTCTATTCTTTCACACCTGCAATCTCTCTGGGTGAAGAACAAAATAGAATAATACCTGTAGAAGCACCAAGATCCTACTAGATACACCCAATAAATGAGTCTACCTCCAACTCTCTCCCCTTTCTGGGTCCCCAGATCCAAATAAGGAAACTGTAGACCCAAGCATCGATGAGCTCCTATGTTCCATGAGACAGCCCCATACACTGTCTTCTACTGCTATTTTCTCCTCCACACCTTGGAACGGTAGTGAAAAGCTCCCATCCTGTGGGGTCGAGTGCACATGGCAGGATTTCCCTGGGCCTCCAATTCCTCACATGTATAACGAAGATATGCACAGGACTTACCACGTGCCGTGAAACTGAGTTCACACGCGTAACGGGGTAGAACAGAGCCCCGGACATGATAAATGCTCAGTAAATGCTGGTTTTTTGGGTGGCGGTCATGGTTTTAATCATAATCAGTATTGTGATGGTGGAGCACAGACTCTGGTTTTCTTTATACACCATCTCACGCAGACCTTGACAGCGCACCTCTGTGAGGCTGGTGATGTCCCAATAGCCCAGATGGGAAACAGCTCAGGGAGGCTGAGGTGCTTGCCCGAGTGTTGGGGCTGGGATCTGAACATGAGTACCCGATCCCAAGATCACTGTGTCTAAGGGGATGGCGTCCCCACCCACGTTCTGCCAGCCACCATCTCTGAACTTAGAAAGGCGTCTTCTTGGCGCTCAGCAAGTGCAAGCCGTCCAGAAAATGTTCCCGAGTTTGCTTCTCAAGCCATCCCCTTTTGCAAGCGCACTTTCTGTTCGTGTGAATGAAACCCACTAAATGGTATGGTGTCTGCTCTAATTATAGGCTCCCCAGCCTGTGCCAAAAGGAAGTTGCTTGATGTACACTTGAGTAGATTGCAAATCAGATTTTGTGAGTCCCCAGCATGAGGGAAGGAGGCCAAGTTCTCCTCCAGAACAAAATAACGGGAAAGGCTGCATCATGTGAGTGTTCCCGGCTCCTTTCCTGCCAGAGCAGGTGACACCTTCTGCTCCCCAGGTACAGAGCCCTTTCCCCAGCTTCTTTTACTCTGTCTCTGGCCTTTTCCAGGAGCTGGGAAGCTATGGGCAAGTGACGGGAGCAGCACCGGTAGGTGCGGGGATGGAGGATGTGGTGCAAAATGGGAACAGTAATTTGCAATCAGAGGAAACTGGGTTCTGAGTGCAGCCCTGGGTCATTTCAGCTTTCGCTGCCTCTTGGAGTCTGAAGCTCATCATCTATCAATGAGGTAGCAGCACTTGCCCCAAGATGATTCAAGGATGGGTGTCTCGGTGTTTAGTCAACGTTTATCCAATATTTACGCACAGCTTACTTTGCACTGCACTGTACCAGTTACTGCCGTGAGTAAGACGCCGTCCTGGGCTCCTTGGAACTCCTGGTCGAGCCAGGAGCAGGCCGTTGATATACATCCTTATCACACACTGTGATGGAGGAAAAAGAGGGGTCTGCGGAAGCAGGGCACTGATCCAGAACTGGCGATTCAGGGAGGACTTCCTGGAGGAGGCACATTTAGGCTACAACTTCAAGGGTGACTCAGATTAAGAAAGGATGAGAGAAGGAATGATCTCCACGTAGGAAGAGCCATCTGAGGACCCATAAAGGGAAGAATACAGCACATTCCAGAAACACCATTTAGGATGGTCAAAGATTGGGAGGGAAATGGCCAAAATACAGAAATGTTTGGTGTGTGTGTGTGTGTGTTTTTTTTTTACCATGGGATTCAACAGAGCCAGTCAAAATAACATTAACAAAGAATAATCTGTAACACGGGGATTGTTCAAGAGGGTTTGGGTGAGCTACCATTAATATTGCCACATGGGTCCTAATGATGTAAAAAAATAATAACAATATACATGTGAGTGTGTTTTAAAAGAGTCTGGAAAGATACACATAAAAATGAGAACAGTAATTATCTCCAAAGGATGGGATTATGGATGGGTTTTCTTTCTTTTCTTTTTTTTTAATTTCCCAATTTACTGCAATGAGCATGCATTGCATTTGTAATCAGAATATAGTTCTTTAAATAGTAGGAATGTTATTAATATAGACAGCGATATATAGATAGAGATCTAATTAGCCTAGCTGCAAGGATTATGACTGATAATCGTGCAGAGCCTCTTTGCGATCTGCGCGGCGGCCGACACCCCTTGCATGGGAATGCCGGTGCTCCTGCCCAACTGGCCACAGCTCCTGGGGGCCCGGTGTCCTTCGCTTATCCCGCACTTATCAGTGGGGCGACCCGCAGGGGCTGAGGCTGCTGAGCTCCAGCAGATCTGCCTTTACCTTCAAGGGCTCGGTGTGGTGGGGACACAGGCAGAGACACGGAGGACGCCAGTGGTTAGAGCTCAGCCCGGGAGGAAGAGCAGTCCACCCAGCGCTTCCAGCAGACATGCACGGCACACGTGTACACGCACTCGGGTGTGCTTCCACTCAGCTCACACCCCCACTCACACGCACTCACCCGCTGCACTTACCTCTTCTCTCCAGCCAGGCACCAACACGTCCGCGCTCACGCTCACAGTCTTCCACTCAGCTCACGCACTGTCACCCTCGCCAACCTGCTTGCACACACACTCAATTCACGCGGCCACATTCATTCATCAACACACCCAACATTCCTGAGCTCACCACCAATACACACTTATACACACTCACACACTCACCACACATAAGCTCACCGCCAACATATACATACCTTTACACACTTACACTCAACACACATAAGCTCACCAACACACACTCAACACTCTCAAAAACACATAAATTCACCAATGACACGCTCATGCATACACTTACACAATCAAAATACACATAAACTCGCTAACACACATACCTATGCACTTACACACTCACTACACATAAGCTCGAGAATACACACCCACATGCACATTCACGTACATACTCTGACATGCTTGCACGCATACACTCACACACATAAACTCACAATCACACCCATATACTCACAATCACGCATACTCAAACATATACTCCCGCTCACACACATATAGTCCCACGCATACTCACACACTCACACACATATACTCCCATGCATACTCACATACACTCACACTCACGCACATATGCTCCC